>NW_022196900.1:109184908-109193623 GCF_008632895.1 Mastomys coucha
CTCTCTCTCTCTCTCTCTCTCTCTCTCCTCTCTCTCTCTGCATCATCCAGAATGTTCAGAGTAGTGAATTATAGTACAGCAATGCTAATGAGGGGAAATGAGGCTAGCACAGTTTCCCTGAATCAGGTGCGTGGTGGTGGTGGTAGTGGTGGTGGGGTGCAGTAAGATGCTGTAGCCCGTACACTCTGGTCCCAGGGCAGAGGGAGCCATCTATCCTGTGCACTGACTCCTGGGACACCTCAGCTGCACCAGCGCTGACTCAGGCCCTTGTCTCCAGCTTTTCTACCCTAGCCTTGGCCAGCCAAGCCCTTGAAGCTAGATTCTCCCAGGCTCCTTGCGCAGGGGCAGTTGGAGCCCAGACTACCGCAGGTCCTCCTCCCCCCACCCCCGCCCTCCCCTCCTGGGCCAAGTCAGCAGTGCTGACGGCTGCGGGGCTGCAGCAGCGGCGGCGATGCAGAGACCCTGCACCACTGCTCAGGGCGGGCGCAGTGCTCTGCCCGCACCCGCGTCCCGACGGCCACCTCCTGGCGGCTGCGCGTAGCCCGCGCCGGGTAGACCCGACCGGACGGCGGCGCTGATTGGTGCAGCGAGTGAGTCCCTGGCTTTATTTAGACCACCTTTTCTGGAAGACAATACTTCACTGGAGTCGAGGGCTGGGGGCAGGAGGCAACCCTCCCTGGCGACGGGAGGATGATAAATGAACAGTTCTGCGCCTGGTGGCTGTTAACTCCAGTGGCTTTGCGCATCCTCGGACCGACCATTTCCACAGCTGCTTTGAGACTGCACACCCAAGTGTGGGGCATGCTATGAGGAAACTCCAGTGGAGAACAAGACAGAGACACTCAGAAGGGTTAGGAGGGCTTGGGACCAGAGAACCCGTGTCCCCCGCGCCAGCTTTGGATCTTCTGCTCTGAGACTCCAGCTTGGAAAACAAGGCTGCCTTCTTGTTTCGGGGGTAAGGATGGGGTTTCCAACTCAGGTATCTGATAGGTGAGGCGAAGGGACCTACTGGGATTCTATTCTTGAATGTTCTCCTTTGGCATATCTGGGACGGTCTGTGGCGAGAAAGGTTTGGAAGTGGTGGGGAGAGGTTCGTGAGCCCTGCGGCATGTAGTCCGTGGGCAGAAGGTTGAAGTTGGATGTGAAGTCCAGCTTCCTCTGCAGAGGGAAGGCAATCCAGTGAATGTGGGTGGGGTTCAGAGCTGCTGGCCCTCTTGGGTAAGGAAATGGGCTTTAGTGGCAGGAAGCAAGGCCTGGAAACAGAGAAGGAAGCCCCAGAGCTCCAGGAAACATCTTCTTCCCAGGAGACGGTGGGAAAGTCTTTATTCAGGCAAATAGTTTGAAATTGTCACTCGGGAGCCCATTCCTGGTCTCCCAAGCAAAGTGGGAAGTCACAGCATGCTGCACACCCTGGAGCTGACTGTCGTAGGACTGCTCACAGTTGTGAGACGATTCAGAGGCCGGGGCTGCTCCCCTCTGGATCCTCAACTTCATACTGGAAGACGTATTGCCCCCTTTTCCTGCTTTGGGTTGAGGGTCTCCCCCTCGCAGGTTGCCCTTGAAGCCTGCATTGTGCTGGAGGGAGAGAGGAGGGAAGTTGGGGTGAAGGTACTGAGATAGCCAAAGTAGTGGGGCCGGCAGACCCTGCTGCCTCTGTGCTGATGTAATCAGTTTTAGGGACTGCTCAGGCCTGTGGCTGTCCCAGAACTGACACGGGGAACCTTCTTGTTCAGCCCAGGACAGGACAGCATTGCGGCTGTGTCTCCCTGCCAAGGACGCAGGGTGAGGTGGCTCTCGAGAAAAGCTTCACCCTTCAGACAGAACCAAGTGGTCACTCCAGAGGCTTGGGCATAAGCGGGAGTTGACAGCTAAGAGAGGTTGTGCTCCACCTGGCAACACAATGCTGGTGGAGGTTTATCCTGTGAAGAGGCAGCGCCCGCCCTGGACTCAGGCAGAGGCAGGGGTCACGGGAAAAAGATACTAAGTTGTTAATGGGACCCAGGGCCTGCAGCACTCTATCATGTCTGTGGTCAGCAGAGTCCCCACTGTCCGTCTTCTGCAGATCTGACAAAGGATCAAGCTTTGTCATTTCTTTTACATACTTAAACTTTAACCCTGAGGCTCAAAGCACAGTAACTTTGCAGACACTCTAGACTAAGCCAGAAGGTCTCTGGAAATTATCCACTCAAACCATGAGCTGAGCTTGGCACTGAAAAGAGTGACTTTCCCAAGGACACGGAAGGCTCAGGGCTGACCTGGGATCCCCTAGGACAGGTTTCAGCCTGGCATATGGAGTAAAGATGAGATCATCAGCGCTGGACCCACCAGATGCCCCAATGGTGCTATAGGACAAGGTAAAGAAACTGGGGATCTGGAGGGGACACAGGCCTGGGATCCTAGGGACCATTAGCAAAACCGGGTGAATATGAGACAATTCCGCTTCACTCCCTTTGAGCGCCTCTGCAGCGCCCCTGGTTTACAACTGTCACTGGGCAATGTGCCAAGGGGAGAAGCCATTCTGCTGCTTTTATAGTTCCTCCTCTGCAATTCTGGAAAATCAGGGCCACTTGGGTCTGGCGGCTCGCTGTCTGGTTATTGGTGCTGTAATTCAGACTTTGTCCAGCAGGTGGCTCCCAAGGACACGGTAAGGAAACGGAACCGGCGC
Organism: Mastomys coucha; assembly: GCF_008632895.1. Taxonomy (NCBI): domain Eukaryota; kingdom Metazoa; phylum Chordata; class Mammalia; order Rodentia; family Muridae; genus Mastomys; species Mastomys coucha. The sequence continues at coordinate 109,187,574 of NW_022196900.1, forward strand.
TCCGCCTGGCAAGCTCTGCCTGGCAAGTTTTCCATGGTCCTGTGAATTGAGGCAGACAATAGTTTTCTATTTTTTTTTCCTTTCAAGTAATAATAAGAAGAAATTTGTTTAGAAGTGCCTGGAGCAGTTTGGTATCTGTGTCACCTCCTGAACACACCCTCATTTTATTTTTGCGATGCAGTGTGGTGTATTTGTGGGAATTTCACCACGGTTCTCATTTCTTAGAGCTGATCTGACATGTCATTTGTGCACCAATGATTACTGGAAATTTAGCAATATTCCCAAGAAAAGTCTATCATTCTAGAGGATGGTCCAAGCAGGTCCTGAACTTAGCCTTTGCTGATACCCCAGTCTAGGGCCTCTGTCCAACCCACTCAACCAAAAGACATGCGACTCGGGCAGGAATCAGCCACGGCCTTGGTGCCATTCTTATCCTGTCAAACTCTCTCTCAAGGATCGAAAGATATTTCAATCTGTGGCCGTTTGTGTTGGGAATCTCAGCTCACTTTTGTATCGAGAGAGGTCCTTGTTCCTTCTCAAATGGCTCCTTGTCATTATCGTGCCTTGATGACCTTCAGCTGTACAGAGGTGAATTGCTTCAATCCTCTAGGAGTCAGCCCATTTGCTTAAATCAGATTGTCACGCTTCTCTGTGTTATCACTCTGTATGACTCTAATGCCTGCGTTGGGTGGTCATGTCTTGGTTACTTCCGGTTTCGGTCAGAGTGGGATCCTGTGTTCCAGCAGCCTGAGCGGTACTGCAGATCGGGAGAGCTGCCAGACCCCTGCTTAGATCTAGGTGACCTTGACAGGGTTACAGAGAAGTAACCAAGAAACTTAGCCAGAACCACCTTAAATGGGACCAATAAGCAAACCAGATTTTTTTCCCTTTTATGTTGACTTGCTTTAAAAATTATTTTCATTCATTTGTTTGAGTGGTGTGTGTGTGTGAATGTATCCGGGGTACACATGCACAGAGATCGGAAGAAAAATAGCAGAGTCAGTTCTGGTCTTTTATCCAGTGGGTTCTGGGGATTAAACTCATGTAGTCAGGGTTGGTGGCAAGCACTTTAGGCTAGCTCCCTGGCCCTGTCTGACTCACTAATGTTGCAAAAATCATTATATCTTCCACAAAGGAGAACCCCCACCCCAACCCCACATCATGCCTCCAACCCCTTCCTCTGAGACATACTATAACACCAGCTGCCTGGCTCAAAGCCATCCTCCTGATGTAGAAAGTGTGCCTCCCGAGTGCTGGAACTACAGGTGTGAGCCACGAACACTCGGCTGGACCCTCTAACAACTCAGTTTAACACAAAGAATGTATTGGGAGCTGAGGTTACATTTCTGTATTAGAACACTTGGCCAGTGTATACAAGGCCTTGGGTTCAGTTCCTAGGACTAAGTAAAGAAGAGAACAAAGAAAGAATAATTGATTGAATATCCACCATTGAGAGATCATGGGAGAAGGTATGGAAGGCAAGGTCTCCGTGCCTTTAGAAGTCAACAGGAAGGGTGTCATGGCTCCACAGGCAAAGACGCTAGCCACCAAGCCTGGTGACCTGCGTCTAATCTCCACGATCCACATAGTGTGGCAGAGAATGGACTCCTACAAACTATCCTTTCACCCCCACACTCACAGCACAACAGCGCCCCCACACTCACACTAAATAAATTCATCCGTAAATAAATGTCAGAAAATATTTAAGTCAATGTAGGCAGGAAGGCTGGAGACATAGCTCAGTAGATACAACGTTTCTCTGGTATGCACGCACAAGTTCCCAGGTCAGCCCCGGTGTACCAAGGTTGGTGAGCCTGTAGTCCTAGCATTTGAGAGATGGATGCAGTAGGATAGTGGAAGGTCTTCTATTACCTCCACATTCTAGGCTGGGCAGCTGGGCTTAGTGGCCTGAACCGTCGTGCCCGGCAGGAGTCTGAGACCGACCCGGTCTTTCAGAGGAGCTCAAGGCTTCATGAGCTGCACGGTGACACTCTTGCCAAAGAGTAAAACAAAGAGCTCACACTGGAGCTCCGTGGACTACTGCTTGCCTAGCTTGCTCCAGGCTCGGGGTTCAATCCCCCACTCAAGCGGGGAAAGATCCGTAGCACTGCGCTTCCTCACAGGAGAGGGACAAAAGACGAGGTCACAGGAGTGTCTCCAGATGACAGAGCTTCTGCATAGGTCCTGACTCTTCCTTCTTGGTCCGTGTCCTGGGTCGGAAGAATTGCTGGCCAACAGTAATCCTGGGGTTCAGCTGCTCCTTGGCATAGTCCCTGTGTCCATCTCTGTGGTTTATGTTCTTGGATGTCTTGCTGTGGGGCTGTCTGCTCCCGGTTCTCCAGGGCTTGGGGTGTTTTTATAGCAGTCTGAGTAAATAGCACAATTACACCACGCTTCGGCAGTGTGTGAGAAAAGCATTCCATTTCAATGTTTAAATCATGAGGGTTTTTTTAAATGCTGTTTTGACATTTGTTTGTAGCTGGCATCTCAAGTCTCCTAAGATGTGACTGCGGCCTCAATGCCTCAATGCGCCTGCCCCATCTCCTGTTTGTAACTCAAAGGTCAGCTTGTCCTGCAGTCCGAATCTTATAAAAAGCCCATTCAAAGTCTCTGCGAGTCTAGGCTGCCCCCCCATGTATGATAGGATTTTTGTTTGTTTGTTTGTTTGTTTGTTTAAGACAGGGTTACAGTATGCAGCCCTGCCTGGCCTGGAACTCACTTTGTAGACCAGGCTGGTCTTGAACTCACAGAGATCTGCCTGCCTCTGCCTCTGCCTCTGAAGTCCGAGATTAAAGATGTATAATACCATACCAGGTAAATTTGGTTATTTCACGTCACCAGCTGGCATGAGGAACTTCTAGACACGCACATTTGGCTTTTCTTCCAGATAGGAGTTAGGTGGGCTAACCCATGATAAAATTATAGAACAGAGCTGGGGGTGGTGGGCTTTTGTCTGGGATTCTAGCTACTCAGGAGGCTGAAGTGGGAGGGCCAAAAGTTCAAGGTCATCTGGGCATCTTAGTGAGCTCCTATCTCAGATTAATACAAAAAAAAAAACTTTAAAGGGCTGGGGATGTAACTCAGTCGAGAGAGTATTTGGCTCCCATGTGGGAGACCTGGCTTAATCTGCAGGAAAAATAAAAATTGTAAAAAGCATGGAGCTTGTCTGTGACGTTCCTGCTGTCCTTGACCCACCAGCCACCCAGGCCAGCCAACCGGTTCGTGAGGAACCCGGCTGATCTGCTCAGCCTGGCGTCCTCAGAGCCACACCTGCGCGGCCTCTGAACCAACTCGGGTCTTCTGAAAAGTTAGCATTTCTGTTGGAGATACCACTCCGTATCCATGTGTCGTTGCTAAAGGAGACCCGGGACTGCAACCCCTTAAAGGAGAAGAGGGGAGGGCATTCTTCCTGGGGGGAGGGCAGTGGCGATGCATGTCCTCAGGAACCCTGACAGTTATCACAGTGTGCGCCTGGCCTGAGAACCGCTTTAACCTTCCTAACTGCACTGCCTCTTTGCTTCTTCAGGTTCCAGTGACCCTAAGTGGCTTCTGTCCCGACATGTGCCTGTACAGTGAGAGAGACTTGGCTTCAGCCAGAAGCTGGGTAAGTGTTCCCATCTCTTCTGGCCGGCGATCCGATGCTTTCAAAGTGCAGTTTTCTGACAGCATATTGAGCCCTCTTTCTACTTTAGAAGAGGAGGTGGAGGTGAGGCTAAGCCTGTATGTAGCTCCTGCACACTGGGAACTCTGCAGCAGCAAACAACAGACAGGGTAGTAGAGGCAGGACAGAAGGAGCGCGGAGGTCGCGAGAGCCTTCTCTGTCTCCATCGTGGCACCTTGCACTGGTACCCTGGCTGCAGCTTTGGGCCTCTACTGTTCTTTAGAGTAGACCCCCTGGCGGGCAGTCTTCAGCTGAGCTCTGATTAATTAAGTAGCCGATTTCTACCCTTTTCACCCCTGCATCTCCCTCCTACCCTGACTCCAGGGCGTTTTTCAAAGCCAGGGTGCCCCCTCTATTGTGCAGAATAATCTCAGAACCCCCTGGCATGGACCTGCTTCCATTTCCTGACTAATGGATGGACCCCTGTGGGCACATACATGAGAAACCTGGTGTCTGCTCTGATGTTTAAATTAGAGGAGAACTATTTCCCTTCTATGTCCCTTTGGCGCATTTAAATGAGTACTTGGTGCAGAAAGAGGATGGGATACAGCCTCATTGACAGCCTGCTCCCTAGCCTTGTTCTGAGCCCCAGGTTCCCCCCGCCCCCAGCACTGAATAAACCTGCCAGTGGCCCTCAGGAGATCAGGAGGTCAGACGTCTAAGGTCAACCTCAGTTACACAGTGAGCTCCAGGGCAGCCTGGAGCATGTGAAATCATGTCTCAGAGACAAAGGAGGCTAAGCATAGTGGCGCAGGCCTCTAGTCCCAGCACTTGGGAGGCAGAGGCAGGAGGATGGCATTGAGTTCAGGTCAGTCTGGTCTGCATCTCAAGCTGCAGGATAGTCAAAACTAAAGAGAGAAACCCTGTCTCAAAAAACAAAACAAAATGGAACAAAACAAAACAAAATGGAACAAAATTGAAAGGGAAGGGAAACCTGAGACCAGCAAATGATTCAGGGGTGAGATCACCCCCTGAATGTCACCAAGCATGATGGCTTGAGTTCAGTCCCCAGAAGCCACATGGCCAAGGGACAAAATTGACTTCTGCAAATCCTCTGACCTCCACAAGTCCTCTGACCTCCACATGTGAGCTTTATAAATAAGTGTGTATGTGGGTCACTGCGCTGCCCTGTCTCTGGCTCCTTGATGCATAGACCCTGGAGGGAGGAGGGATCTGTGTCCAGGCTGCCCCCCGGGGTGCCAGCCAGGTGTGCTGCCCATTCGGGGAGACTAGACATTGTGGAGTGAAAGGCTGGGGTATTCCATTGCTCACATTACAAATGAGAAAATCAAGGTTCAGGAAAGTTAAATAAATGTTTCAAAGGTCACCATGGAGCAGCTCAGTGGGTAGAAGGAGAACTGACACCCAAAAGTTGTTCTCTGATTGCCACACACTTCCAAGTTGTCCTCTGACATGCACACATACATATAACCGACATAAAATTAATTAATTGATTAATTAATTAAGTACATGTAAGAGAAGAGGAAGGAAGGAAAGAAGGAAGGAAGGAAGGAAGGAAGGAAGGAAAATGGGTATGCCTGTGCATGTTTGGAATCCCAGCTCTTGGGAGGCAAAGGCAGGAGGATTGAGTTCAAGGCCAGCCTCAGCTACATAGTGAATATGAAGCCACCTGACATTTGAAACTATACCTCCAAAAAGATTTTTTTCTGTTTTTAAGAAAAAAGGAAAAAAAAAAAAAAACAGGCTTAGAGTTAGTTGGGGGGAAGTTCATTTGAGCTTTGGCTCTTGGCGAGACAAAGGCCTGGTAGGGAGGTTTTTCATAGAAGAATGGTGTGGGCTGCCCTCCTGTATCAATCACTCCTGACGATCGCTGTGTCGATCTTGGACTCTGGTGAGCAAGGGTCGAGTGACACCAGGTAGGACACCAGGTAGTCACACAATCAAGAGCAGTGGAGTGCCTCAGAGGAGATTAGAAACAATGTGTGTGTCGGGAGGGTAGAGGAGTCCTGAGGCCGTGTGCTTTGGGTGGGGGCAGCAGGCTCAGCTGGTGGCTGGGGTAGCCTGTGGTACATGAGTATCTGGAGCCCTGGCAAGAGGGAGTTGCTGTCTTCAGATCTGGGGTGACCCCAGAGAAGCACTGTGTATAAGCGGGGTGTAGATGGGACTTGAGCTTTGTGTGCGATGTTCCTCTACACATCCTGGGACTTTGTGCTGATAATGTTGGGGTCGGAGGATAGGGCATGACTTCAGGTGTCTGTGGTTAAATGCTATGAGAGTCCTGAGTAGGCAGGAATGTTAGGGAAGAGGATGGTGGTGTGAGGGCTGGCATCCTCCAAATGGAAGAGAGAAGAGAGGAGAGGGGAAGGGAGGGGAGTGGAGAGGAGAGGGGAGGGGAGGGGAGGGGAGGAGAGGACAGGAGAGGAGAGAA
>NW_022196900.1:109193973-109226150 GCF_008632895.1 Mastomys coucha
GGGGAGGGGAGGGGAGGGGAGGCCCACAGAAGAGGCCAGTGAGTGACAGGAGGTACTGCAGAGGGCCCTGAGAGTGATAGCTGCAAAGATCAGAAGGAACCAGAACTCCAAAGACTAGGAAACAATGTGCCATCAGCCCTCCACACCAGGGACTCGGAACCAGTGGCTGGATAGGTTGATAGGGAGATCCCTCAAGACATGGACAAGATATAAACAGGGTTTGTTGACTTTTTTCTTTTTCCATTCTGTGTGTGTGTGTGTGTGTGTGTGTGTGTGTGTCTGCCTGCATGTATGTATGTATACATATTTACACATGTGCAGGCACAAGTGTGTGGGGTGCCCATGAGCATAGGTGTTTGTGCATGTGAGAATCTGATGGGATTCTCCTCAAAGGCTCTTCTACCTTTGTCAATGAGGCAGGGGCTCTCAGTCAAACCCAGAGCTCACCAGTATGGCCAGTCTAGCCAGCCAGATTACTCTGGAGATCTCCTGTCTCTGCCTTTCCAAGGCTGGAAGTTCAGGTGAGCCAGCATGCCCACCCAGCCTTTAGGTGGGTTCTGGAGATCTGAACTCTGGACCCCATATTTGGGTAGTAAGTGCTTAATCACCAAGCTGTTTCCCAGCCTACGGCCTGTGGAGTTGTTATGTGTGTATGTATGTGTGTGTGTGTGTGTGTGTGTGTGTGTGTATGTATGTGTGTATGTATGTGTGTGTGTGTATGTGTGTGTATGTATGTGTGCATGTATGTGTGTATGTATTTGTATGTGTGTATGTATTATATATGTATGTATGAATGTATGTATTTGTATGTGTGTATGTATGTATGTATGTATTTGAGACAGGGTCTTCTTATATAACCCAGGGTAGCCTGAAACTGGCAATCCCTCTGCCTCAGAGTCACATGTTCTGAGATCACAGGAACATTCCACCACACCACGATTTGGAAACAGCTTTAATGTTACCTCTCTAAACCCACTAGACATGAAATTAAGAACCACTCAGCCTTGGGCGTTGGGGAAGGACAGAGTCAGGACAGCAAGGTGAAAGACCGCTGGTCAGCGAGCTCTTCCATCTGCAAACCTCATTGGTGGTGGAGGGTGGGAATAGCACTGGCCTTCACCATGAACGTCTTGCAGAAATGACTTCTAGTCCCTAGTCAATGGATCCTGTTCTAACCCAACTGTGATTGACAGGCCTTGAGGGCCAGCTGACGGACACAAAGACCCATCGGTTCCTTAAAAATAATCTGCTAGGGGAATTAAGGACGGTTCCGTGGATAAAAGTACTTGGCACATAAGTGTAAGGACCTGAGTTCAAACCCCAGAACCTATGGGAAAGCAAGGCATGTAGCCAAGAGTCTGTAATCCCTGAGCTCCTGTGGGGAGATGGAAAACAGATACAGGACAATTCCAAAAGCTTGGGGACTGTGTAGCCTGGCATACACAGTGACCTTATCTCAAACAAGATGGTAGGCTATGGTTGATACTTAAGGTTGTCCTCTGACTTCCCTGAGATGACCCAGATTCATACACAAGAATGTACCCACATGTACACACACACACACACACCACACCACACACACACACCACACACATACCACACACCACACACACACCACACACACACACCACACACCATACTCACACCACACACACACACCCCACACACACCATACACACACCACACACACACACCCCACACACACACACCACACACACACACACCCCACACACCACACACACACACATCACACACCATACACATACCACACACACACACCCCACACACCACACACACATACACACCACACATACACACCCATAGACATATATAAAGTTTTGTAAAAATAATAATCTGCTGGGGCTGAGGACATAGCTCAGTTGGTAGACTGCTTGCCTAGCGTGCAGTCTTGGTTCAACCCTAAGCACTGCAGAAGCAGGGTGTGGTGGGGTACAGAGGTGCTCAGTAGTTGGAGCACTGGCTGTGCTTACAGAGAACCTGGGATTGGCTCCCAGCACCCACACAGTGGCTCACAGCAATCTGTAACACAGTCCCAGGGAGTCTGGTGCCCTCTTCTGATGTCTATGAGCATTTTACAAATAAGTTACGCACATATAACATACAGGTCAAATACTTACATACAAAATAAAGTAAAATAAAATAAAATAAAATAAAATTAAGTGGATGCGGTGACCCATACCTACAGTCTGAAAACTCAGCTGGTAAAGGCTGGAGGATCAGAACGTCAAGGTCATCCACCCAATGCGAAGGGAGTTCAAGGACAGCCTGAGCTAAACGTGACCCTATTTCAAAAACAACAACAAAAACAACTTTCTTTTTAAGGAAAACAAAAGCATCCTAAATTCCTTCCTTTATGTTAGATTTCACTGTCTGGGTTGTCATCGAAGCGCACTGGGTTTTTTGTTTTTTTGTTTTGTTTTGTTTCCCTCTGACTGCTTCTTTGATGAAGTCTTTATTCAAATAAGCTATCCCAAATTACTTGAAGAAAATAGCTCTCTCTCTCTTTCTTTCTTTTCCTTCTTTTTTTTTTGTTTTGTTTTCTATTTTTAGAGACAAGACAAAGTCTTTCTATGGAGCGGAGCATAGTGATCCTCCTGCCTGGGCCTCCCACCACACCTACAAATAGCACAGGAACACCTAGGAGCGTGTGGAGAGGTCAAAGGACAACTTCTAAGACTTGGTCCTCTCTTCCTAGCATGTGGGATCTAGGGAACAAGCTCAGGTCCTCAGGGCTTTGCAGCAAGCACCTCTACCCACTGAGCCATCCAGTCAGCCCAAATGTAGGGACTGCGTAGAGCTACAGAGGGAACAAATTCAATACAGACCATCAGACACGGAATAGTCTTGACAATAGGCTTATTGATGAAGTAACTTTCCATCTATCTACTGATGGATAATCAATTCAGTCTTAGAGTAAGGTGCTCCTGGGTGCTTGATCAGAGAAAGGCTGACCGGGCTCAGTAGCCACACAGCAGTGTTAGAAGCTGGTGAACCCGCAGGACCTTAAGGCTGCTGGAGTCGGGTGTTCAGCACTCAGTGCCACTAGCACAGAGAAAAGCACTTCTTCTGTGTTGCGGCTGGTTGCGGTTTTTAATCTGGTGGTGATCTGTTTGCCCAGTGAGATGACTCTGTTACTCGCAGTCCAGGCCGAGAGAATTGTGCTTGACATTGGCCAAGGCTCTGCATGGGCTCTGGAGGCTCCCTGGAGCACCCATCCCCATGCCACATATACACATGCACACACACATACACACACAAGTACATAGACTAGCCTGTGCCACACTCCAGTTTGGGGCAGTATCTCTGGAGTCCCCAGGGAAGAGGCAGGCTGCCTGGGCTCTTGACTCGGGGCTCCAGCAGAGATCAGCTGCAGCTATAGGATGCCTGATTTCCTGTCACCTACCACAGAACGAGAGCTTCTAGGTCAAGGGAAGTGAGTGGGGTTTCAGGGAATGCCCAGTTGGGAAGAAATGATGCAAAGATGGCTTTGCCCCCATTTCCCTTCTGATGTTAGAAAAAGTATACAGGGCCTGGTGCTGGACAGTATGAGCCCACTAAGGCCCCTTTTCCTCTTCTTTTCTTTTCTTTCTTTTTTTTTTTGTCATTGTTGTTTGTTTTTGTTTTTTGTTTTTTGTTTTTTGTTTCTTTTTTTGAGACAGGGTTTCTCTGTGTAGCCCTGGCTGTCCTGGAACTCACTCTGTAGACCAGGCTGGCCTCGAACTCAGAAATCCGCCTGCCTCTGCCTCCCAAGTGCTGGGATTAAAGGCGTGCGCCACCACTGCTCAGCCCCCTTTCTTCTTTTGTTTCAATCTTTGTGTATGTGAGTGTGTGTGCGCATGTGCGTATATGTGTCTGTCTCCGTGTGTGTCTGTCTATCTGTCTGTGTGTATATTTGTATGTGTGCATGTGTGTGTATGTCACTGTGTGTATACCATAGCACAAGTATTGATGTCAAATGACAACCTCAGGTCCTCAACTTCCATCTTGCTTGAGAAAGAGTCTCTTGGTTTTGCTGTTGGCTCAAGAACTTGCAGGGCATTCTCCTGTCTCGACAGCAGCTCAGGGATTACAGATGTATGCAACTGTGCTGGCTTTCCACGGGCTCTGGGGTCTCTGGCTCAGGCCCTCATGCCTGCACACAAGGGCCTTTCTCCGCTGAGCTATCTCCTCAGACCCCTTTCCCTCCTGAGATGAACTTACCATAACATCAACAGTTACACTGTGCCAGGATGGTCACAAAACCAAATGTCTTAGCTTAGTTTTGTGTTGCTGTAATAAAACACTATGTCCGAGGCAACCTAGAGCAGGAGGGGTTTATGGCTCCAGGGTGATGGCAGTCTATTACTGTCACAGCAGCTGGGAGAGTGGCAGCAGGTAGGTGTGGCAACAGGAGCAGCCAAGAGACCACGACCCAAACTGCAAGCAGGAAGCAGAGGAAGGGAGCTTGAAGTGGCATGAGGCTCTAAACTCTCAGAGCTGGTCTGAAGTTACGCGGTACTCACCTAACAAGGCCACACCTCCTAAGTAACAAGGCCACACCTCCTAAGTAACATGGCCACACCTCCTAACCGCCCATCTCCCCAAGCAGTGCCACCCACTGCTGACCGAGCTTTCAAATGCCATAGATTATGGGGAATGTCACATACAAACCATCGCCATGTCGTGCAAACATCTCTAGTCTTTAATCCTAGAACATTTTCAACCTCCTTTGTAAGTCCTCCTCTTCGTACAAGAGATCTTCACAGGAGATCAATACTCCCTGGCTTCCTGGCTGGGCATTCTGGATGACTTAGATCTAGAAACATCTGGAACACTTTATAGAACAGGTTAGAGAGAAAAGCAAGCAGGAGCCTAACCACCACTGGGCGTCAGTGGCCATATAGGAGATGCTGATGTGGCCATATAGGAGATGCTGATGGCGGCCGTATAGGAGATGCTGATGGCGGCCATATAGGAGATGCTGATGGCGGCCGTGGGCTGGGGATGTGGGCTGTGCTGCTGGGGCCTCAGCTGATATACTTCCTGCTTCTCCGATATTCCCTCTTTCCAGAGACCTCCTGCATGGCCTGGAGGCCGGCGGGGCTCCAAGTGTGGGATGTCTGTTGCAACAATCTAAACCAAAAACTAGGGAGAGATAGGACCAAACTTGTAGAACAGAAAGGCTTTCCAAAAACAGTCCTTAGCCAAACAAAACAGCACATCCTTGCCCTAGCAGCTTGCAGGGAGCTGAGGCAGGAGGAGGGTTAAAGCTGACTTGTGCTACCTAGCTTCAAAAACAAAACAAAAAGAAACAAACAGAGATTTGGGGATGTGCTTGTTAGCAGTGACAAAGTCCTGGGTTTGTTTCCCACCATGGGGGGGTGGGGATGGGAATACACACACACACAAAGAAAAAAGAAAAAGGGGCCTCCAATGGAAAAGTGGGCAAGAATTGGGCTATTTTTAGTTTTCTGGTTGGTGAAATCTATTGCTATACAGTGTATCCATCTCGTTTAGCTGCCCACATCAAGGCATTTGGTGATTCTCAGAGAAAAGCAGGGTACAGGAAAGCCAGTGGGGATGGAGCACCCAGATTCGAATGCTCCCACGGGTCTGTTCCTATGGACTGAGAATGAGTGCCCTTCAAGTTCCCCAGACGCTCGGATGAACAGTTGGTGCTTGGGAAGGTCTGCTGTGGGCTATTACTTAACTACAGGCCTTAGGACACCCCGCCCCCCAGGGCAGAGCACATATGTTCATTCATTTTTCTTGCCACTGTGACAAGGGCCAAGTTTCACTTTTCTGGTCATCACCTGTAAATTAGAGAGGACCAGGGGTTATCTCAAAAGGATTCTTTGAAAATCTCCAGGGGAGATGTAATATGATACCTAGTATTACAAGAGACTGCATTGAGGAAAGGTGTGTGTGTGTGCATGCGTATGTGTGTGTTTGAACTCATCAGTGCCCAAGGGGTCACACAGTGAGTCAGAAGGGGACCCCACTTTGACTGTCCACAAACCTTGCCCTAGCTGCTTGTGACAGCATGCCCCTTTAAACTCAGCCCTAAGGAGGCAGAGGCAGGCCCCTCTCTGTACATTTGTTGTCAATCTGGTCTACACAGTGAGTTCCAGGCCAGCCAGGGCTCCATAGTGAAACCCTGTCTTAAGAAACAAACACCTTTCTGAGGGCAGCCTCCAGAGCCCACCAACCTCCTTTAGAGAGACCCTGAAGCTCTTTGAAGATTGGGCTCTTGCAGTGAAAGCCAGGGTGTGGAATTCCTACCTCCCTTGCAATGGCTGGGCCTGCCTGGTAGAGCTGCTCCCTCACCTGTGCCTGCCGACCGCCATGCGATTCTGGGTCTCTTGAGATCTCCCAGATACTAGAAGTCTGGGAAAAGATAATACATAGGCTCATACCCAGAGCATCTCCCTCTGCAAAATGGGGAGAGCTCGTGAGCCCAGGGGTCCTTGCATGCTGGGGCAGTGTTTGTCTCTCTCTTCCTCAGAAGAGCCCCTTCCCCTTCCATGGAGAAGAAATGGGGTCTTTCCCTCTCGCTTTAGAGAACTTTGCTCTGGTGACCAGGGACCTCTTCAGTCTCAGGGTGGTGCTTTGCACTCATGGGGCACGGCTGAAGTGTGAATTCCAAGTGCGTGGAGGGTTGGAGATGACGTGTATGGGTGTGAGTCTGCAGCTGATGAAGGGATTTCAGGAGTATCAGTGAGTCTGTGGCTTAGTACCTGGGCGGATGGAGCTGAGGGCAGCTTGTCTCTGGAGCATCCTGGCTGAGCCTGAGAGCCATACTGGCTGGGGGACAGGATGATAGGTGGGGTTCCCTTTCCCACAGCGCAAGGTAGTCTTCAGGGCTGTGCACACTGAGCCTCTCCACTAACTCACAAGGGGGTCCTGTGCCGTAAGCACTGGATGGAGAAGAAGGCGTGAGAAATGGGAGGCGCGTGCCTGGCTCGTTGCCCAGGCTCCTCCCGGCAGCTCCGTACTTCAGTCTAACTTAGCACAAAAGCCCGGCCCCACTCGAGGTCTCTTGCCCTGCGCTCCCAGCTCAAGAGCGCCATGCGCCCAACACCTCCCCCACACTCCTGGGACCAGCTCACAGAGTTTTAAGACCTATAGATCTGGGTCGACACAGAATCCCGCAGCGCCACAACTTCGGGACACGGTGAGTTGGGAACAGGACACAGGACCACGGCAGGGTGCTTTTTTCCTGGCGTGAAAACCTGGGGCTACGAGAATCACCCGAATCACTCTGAGCTGGCCGTGGCTCAGAGAAGACGCGTCCATATTTAAGTGACCTGGACGTGGAACTTTTTTGACCTCTTCCCAGGGCTCTATCCCGCGGGCTGAGTATTGTGTTGAGTGTCTCCGTGGTTTCTGTTTGTTTGTTAAAGGCCCACTCGGGTTTCGGTCTCATCGCGGAGAGGCAAGGGGGTACCCGGAAGGATCACGATGGCCCAGGGTGCATGCGACATCAGCCTTAGGGTGGTGCGTCCTGGAACTGGGTGGGCAGGGAGCGAGACAAGAGGCGCTGCGCAAACTCTGAGCTCTCGCTGGGGGAAGAGCCGACCCTAGCAGAGCAGAGGCGGAGGTGCGGGACCCGCGCGCTAGGACCCCGGCCTGGCTGCTTGGTCCCCTTGCGGTGTCCGGTCACCTCCCCACCCCCGCCCCCGGCGCATAGACCAGCGTGATCCCGGCGCCCGCACTGCTGGCTGGCACCGCCCTCGCGCGCCGGGCCTTTCGCCCACCTTGACCCACTTTTTCTTTCCAGGTGACAAGAGATGTGGCCACGCCGACCATTTAAAGCGATCCCAACTCTGGTGAAGTCTGACTGGAAAGACGCGGCTTCCCTCCCGGGCGCCTGGAGGAGGATCGAGCAGGGGCTATGCCTGGGCTTGCCTGGGCTTGTTCAGAGCAGGGCTTCTCCCCTCGGTAACTGCAGATTGTGGGCTTTGGGACTCGTTGCCCGAATCTGGAAGCCAAGGCCGGGGGCTCCAGGGGCCCGGGGTCTGCGCACCTGCTCGCCGTGGAGCTCAGGTAAACACTGAGCCGGTGTGCGAAAGAGCCGGTCTGTGGGAAAGTGTGCGAAGGAGTCAGGAACTAGGCCGAATACGTGAGTGATAATTACAGAAAACTGCTGGGTTGTGCAGCCCTGGGAAGGCGAAGAATTTCCAAGAAGTAACAAAATGTCCTTTGATATCATCCTCTCCGGAGAGAAAGGATTCCTTTGGGGGAGTTTTGCTTGGGCCGATTTTTTCCTTCTTTGATCTTTGTTGGGCATGAAGAAGGCCCTGACGCCCTTGGGCTGTGTTCACCAATGTGGGAGTTGAACTAAAGCTGACGACCCCCAGGTTCTCTTTCCCACCCATAAATGGGGGCACTGACCCTGCCACCCAGAGTTCTACTGAGGCTTTTTATTTTTATTTTTATTATTATTAGTTTTGGTTTTGTTTTTTTGTTTTCGAGACAGGATTTCTCTGTGTAGCCCTGGCTGTCCTGGAACTCACCCTGTAGACCAGGCTGGCCTCGAACTCAGAAATCCCCCTGCCTCTGCCTCCCAAGTGCTTGGATTAAAGGCGTGCGCCACCACTGCCCGGCTGGATTGTGATATTTATTAGGCAGGAAAAAAAAGTGCTTGGGTCACTAAAGCTGTACTCTGAAAGTGTGTGTGTGTGTGTGTGACAAAGTAGTGTGTAGCCCCAGCTAGTCTTGAGCTGAAAGCATTTCCCGCCTCAGCTTCCTGTCCATGGATTCATATTCTACTGTCAGAGCTGAGGGGTTTCGGCCTCATCCCAGGTCCCCCTCGGTGGAGAACGCCCCTGCTGGCAGGAGCTCTGCCCAGCCTGAAAGGGCTCGCTGCCGCCTACCAGAGCAGCAGGGGCCAAGTCCCAGGTGCCCCCTTTCCCGGGCTAGTGTGAAAGGTTTCCCTTTGGGGTTCTTCGTGTTGTTAATAGGAGAATTTAATAAACTCGGAAGGCAGCTCAAGGACAAGTTTATTAGGATGTGAGAGAAACATGGCAGGCAGGCAGTACATGTCTCTGGGAAGAGGACATGGGAGAGAAGTCGAGAAAGCCATGCCTTTTGCTATGGAAGTGGGCAAACAGCTGCATGGCAGGAGTGGAAGACTTCAGAGAAAGAGCTCAAGAAAGCTCAGGGTGCCAGAGGATGCAGGCTTGGGCCTTAGCCAGGATCCAAAAGATAAGGTAACTGAGAAGGAGGAGGCGTGAGTTGGGACTCAGATCGCAGAGCAGGCACAGCCTGCAGCGCCGTGTGCGCGCGCTCACGCGCTCAGAGGCCTCGTGAGATCGAGGCTAGCTGCTTGCAGCTGCTCGGAGGGAGGAGGCCTTCCAGGAAGGGCAAGGGCATCATTTCATCAAGGGAATAATTATCTCTCCTGTCTTCTTGGCCTGTCTTCAGGAGAATCTAGTTTCCCGGATGTGGGAGGGGTATGGGTAGACTTCAGGCTGGGTGATTGACAGGCCCCACTGGATGAACACTTAAAGGGGGGAGACAATCGTATGTGATATATGTGGTAGCTTAGGATGTCAGATCTCCACCCCTGGCAAGAGGTGGAATTTATATTCTGTTCTTTCAACTGGGAGGAATTAGTCTTCCCCTAGGAAGTAAGCCTCAACAAAGCCAAGATTCCTCCATTCTTTGCGATGGTATTTGAAATCTCAAGGAGGCAATCTGAACGTTTCCATTTGTTAACATTACTCAGGGAAACAGGAAGGAGGGGTTCGTCCTGAGGGGCCTCTAAGCCCCCTGATAGCTAGCTATGTAGCATTAAGTGAGCGTCTAGCAACACCCACGGAACACATACAGCCATCCCCTTCCCCGACCCTCCCCAGCTCCATGTCTGGCAAGGCTCTCCAGAGACCTGGGACCTGTGGTCTCTTGACAATCTATGCTTGGGCTCGTGCATCTAGATATGACTGGGCCTCTTGTATAAAATGTCACATCCAGGGACAAAGTGGCACAGTGTTATGTGCGACCAGCCTCGCCTCTGTCTGCCGTTCTGAGAACTCAGGGACAAATGGCCGTTCTTTGAGCTATAGTCCTATGCAGTAATGGCCAGCGTGGCTACGCTAGGGAAGGAGGGAAGCGCGTGCATTTGAATATTAACCTTGAAGGTTCATCTGGATTGTCTGGGGCAGGCCACCTATTGACATCAGTTGCCGAGTATGTTAATAATGGCCAATGATTTCAGACCAGTGGCCTCTCCCTTGCTCTGCCAGTCCGACTTTCTTGTAAGTCTCAAGGATCCTCGACTAACAGGTCTGGCAGCCGCGAGGACATTTTTGCTTCTCACCCCGAATCCTTGGTACATATCACTAGTTAACAATGCTAAGCCTAGAGAAGCCAGGACGAGCCTCCCAGTAACACGGTACCCTCTGTTGTTATTCTGTACTACTCTTGTGACTGGCAATTGGCCTAGACGGCATAGCAGGATGCCAGGGCAAAAGAGGCTGCAGTGGTTGTTATAGGACACATGACCTCTGACCTCAAGAGATCAGGGAGATGGACGAGAAAGTAGGCAGGCAGGGCCCACTTACTTCTTCACCGGTTGCCATGTGCAGAGAGTTGCTGCGGATGAGTCTAACAGAGGTTAAGTAGGCACTCTGTAGACAGAAGGGCCAGCAAGTGCAAATGCCAGCGTTTGATATATTTGAGAGTTATCAAGGAAGCTGTGAGTCTGAGGGCGGGGTGGGGGGATTGCAGGACACTCTGTAACAGTATCAGAAGGAAAGATGAAAGAGATTAGACTGCAACCTTGTAGCCTGCGGTGGCCAGAAGGCCCCGTCTTCCCAGAGAGCACAGCTCAGCCCTGCAGGCTCAAGGGTTCGGCAGACCCGCACACCCGCTACTTAGCGGGAGGTGTCGTCACCATGCGGCCACCTATGGCACAGTTCATTTTTCTCCTCCCACAGGGAATCTCAGAGCCGCTTTGGAGCTTCAGCATTCAGGTCTAGGCATGACTTTAGGCTCAAGGACCTGTCCTGTCTTAGCCAGCTCTGTCATTAGCTTTGTGAATCTGGAAGTAGAAATTGACCTTTTTGGCTTTCGTTCCTCAGTCATGAAATTGGGTTTATGAACTAGGTAGGGTAGGACACGCCCAGAATCCCTGCACCTGGAAGGCTGAGACTAGAGGATCAGAGTGAGAAGCCAGACCAGGCTACAGAGCAAGACCCTGAATCAGAGGGAGAGGAGAGGGAAGATACATCGAGCTTAGGATGTACTGTGTACTGAGCGGTAGTATAAAATAACTAGTCATCAATGTTGGGCAGTGGTGGTGCACGCCTTTAATCCCAGCACTAGGAAGGCAGAGGCTGGTGTATCTCTCTGAGTTCAAGGCCAGCCTGGTCTACAGGGTGTGTTCCAGGACAAGCCAGAAATACGAACTGAGAAACCCTCTCTTGAAAAAAAAAACAAAACTAGGCATCAAGCAGGATGGCATGCAGATGTAGGCAGAGCATCAGCGTCGAGCTCTTGTCTGTCCGTGTTCCACACATCCCCTAAGATGGTGGATTCTGTCCTCACTGATAGATTCCCAGGGGCTGGAGTGGTTTTTGTTTGTTTGATTTTTTTTTTTAAATTTTGCATTGCAAATGATTCTCTCTTCCCCTTCTTAAAAGTTACTGCTTGTTTTTTTTTTTTTTGACCTAGTATTGCAGATATTTAAACTAAGTAAAATGCCTTGAGGTGATATAAAAAATATACAAAGAAGGATATCTGCAGATGTCCTGTGTGTGTGTGTGTGTGTATGTACGTATGTATGTGTGTGTAGTATGTGTACGTATAGTCGTGTGTATATGGTATGTGTATATGGGTGTGTGTGTGGGGGGTGTATGTATAGTGTGTGTGGTGTGTGTGTATGTGTGTGCGTGTATATGTATAGTGTGTGGTATGTGTATGTTCATGTGTGTGTTGTATGTGTGTGGGTGTATATGTATAGTGTGTATGTATCGTATGTGTATTTGTGTATTCATGTTTGTGTGTGTGTGTGTGTGTGGTGTATGTGTATTTGTGTATTCATGTTTGTGTGTGTGTGTGTGTGTGTGTGTGTGTGTATGTATGTGTGTGTGTGTGTGTGTATGGTGTTAGCAGCCCAGTGTTAGTTGTTGAATGACCCATGTTCATCCCTAATGTTGGTTATGTTCTTTTTAAAGTTATTTGGCTTTGGTTTTATTTCTTGTGGGTGTGTGTGTCATGTATTTGCACATGTGTGCACACGTGCCTGGGTGAGCTCATAGTGGCTAGAGAGGACCCTAAAGTGTCCTCTCCTACCCCTCTCCCTTGAGCCTGGAGCTGCTATCAGCCAGAAAACCCCGGGGAGCTTCCTGTCTCATCCCCAACAAGGCTGGGGTTGTTTTGCTGTTTCGTGGCATGGTTTCCCTGTGTAGACCAGGCTGGCCTTGAACTCACGGGGATCTGTCTGCCTCTGCTTCCCAAATGCTGGGATTAAGGGCATGTGTCACCCCAGGCTTGATCCTTAATCCTAGTGTTAGGCTTACCTCAGATGGTCACCTCATCTCGAGACATTATCAATGAAGGTGGACTGGGAATGCCAGTGGGTTCGACAGCCATGCTCACTCTACTATATGAAGGCAGCTGCACTCACTGCCGTCCTATCAACGAAACCAGTGAGGGAAGCTTAAAGTCCTGGATCCTAAGGCCCCGCTGGTCCCTACAGTCACGGTGTGGGCTGCAGAAACTTCTACCCCAACCTCAAGCAAACCAACCAACCCCTTAGCTCCCATCCCAGGAGTCAGGGCCCCACACTGCTGGGCAAGCCCCCCATCACTGAGCAATCATTTATTCTAATTTTCTATGTGCATGCATGTGTATGGAGTTACATGCTTGCATGCATATGAGCACAGGTTTGTGGGGTGCCTATGCACGTGAAAGCCATCCTCAATGGCTGTTCCGTCTTACTCAATGGGCTGGGTTTCTCAATCAACCTCAGAGCTCACTGATAACATACGGTTAGTCTCGAGAGCCAGCTTTCTCTGGGTTGAGTTTCCCAGTCTTTGCTTTCTGCCATGTCCACTTGACATTTATATGGGTTCCGAGAATTCAAACCCCCGTCCCCAAGCTTGCTCTGCGTGTGATCTAACCATATAGCCATCTTAGCCCTTTAATTTCTAATTGAGTCAGGTTCTCCGTAAGTCGTCCCTCCTCTGGCCTCTCAGTCCCAAGTACTCAGATCCGTACCATCTTTGTGGCCAGAGGACCACAAAGTTCTGGTGACCTTGCTGGAAGACAGCAGCTCAGGATGTGCTGAGAGTCCAGTTGGGTCCCTCCCGGTACTCTCTCTGCTCTGGACAGTAGGCCCTGCAGAGCTAGAACAGAGGCAGTAGCCGTTCAAGGATCAGGTTCCTCTGTACTTGGTCCTGTCTGTTTTGACTTCAGGTGTGAACCCAGCTAGCCTGGGAGACCAGTAGCTGTACAGGACCCCAGGCCCCAACTTAGGCATCTGCTAAGGACTTTGCTATGCCCTCAAAAAACCTTAAGGCCTTGGGATGTAATCCATAGGTGGTGTACTTGCCTGGCATGCACAAAGCCTTGGGCTCAGTTGACCCTTACCATTGCATAAATTGGCACATTCCTATAATCCCACAACTCAGAAGGTGGAAGCAGAAAGGCCAGGAGTTCAAGGTCATTCTTTATTCTTTCCTTTCGATGATTATTGATGATGATGATGATGATGATGATGATGATATGATCTTGCTCTGTAGCTCTGGACTCGCTTAGAACTCTCAATGTAGACAAGGCTAACGCCCACCTTTTCTCACATCAGTGACATAAGCCACCATGCCCGTCATCCAAGGTCATGCTGGAGTGTGTAACTAACTCCAGCTAGAGCCCAAGACTAAGTCCACATGAGTGGTAAGCCAGTGACAAAGCGCTTGCCTGGCATGTGGAAGGCCCCGGGTTCAGCCCCTAGGACTTTAGAAAACCCCCAGAAGAGCAACATTTTCATTCTTTTGAAGCTACTCATGAGCCACATCCTCCCACACTGAACTGGGGTGGGGCTTGTTGAACAGGCGAGCCTCCCCTGCCTCCATCATTCTCATTCTCTCTCTTTCTCTCTCTTTCTCTCACTTTCTCTCTCTCTCTCTCTCTCTCTCTCTCTCTCTCTGACAGCATTCACTGCTAATTATTTTCAATCATGTGGTTGTTTTCTCATACTGGGGCAAACCCTTCTTCTCCTCAAATATGCGTCAAATTAACTTATGTCTGTGGAACGATCTAAAAGCACAGTGTCTGGGTGTGGGTTAGCCCCAGTGGGCTCCTCAGTTCCTGAGTCCTGGTCCAGGGTTCAGCATCTCGAGACAGCTTGACCCATCTTGCAATGGTCAGATGAGGAGGGAGGGTTACTCGTTCCCAAACACCTGGTCCACCCATATCCAAGGCTTTGTGTGTGTGTCTGTGTGTCTGTGTGTCTGTGTGTCTGTGTGTGCGCGCGCACTCGCACGCCCTCACAAGCTTTAGAGTGTGGCCAGGTTGACAGAGTGAAATAATTCACGAAGAACAAGCATTTGTTGAGCTCCTTAGCACAGACTCTGTCAAGCATGGCAGCCGTTACCTTATCTAATGGTGTATGGATGTTCTTGAGTCCCCGCTGTATCCCTGTTTTGAGTCGTATCATCAGGAGTAAGTGTGGTCACAGTAGAGCTGGCTTGACTTCCCGTCGTGTGACTCAGTGTGGCTTGGCAAAGGAAGCTGTGAAGGTACCTAGAAGCTCAGGTCAGGCTAGTGGGATCCATCTCCGCCATCACTGCTGCTCTTGTGGTGGCCTGTGGAAGTTTCCCAGTGCTGTGTACCAGGTCAGCACAAACGCAGTGGCTTTGAGAACATACTCTTGTCAACTCTCTCTTTGGTCAGGAGTCCTAGCATAGCTTCTCCAGGTCCTGTTCAGGGCTGTCTGTCATCGAGGTCTTATCTTGCCTCACCTGGGGACAGGTGAAGGTCACTCAGTTGCTTTGCAGGTTCCTATATTCAGCTGTATGGAAGCTACTGGCTTCCCTCCCATTGCTGACCAGGGCCTTCTGACCCCAGGAGGCCCCCTCCCTGGCTCTCAAAACCCAGCGGCTCCTTTTTGTGAAGTGAGCAGGAAATGTCTTTAGCACCTATCTTCCGACAACGGAGGGAACTGTTTTGAGATAAGAGCTTGCTCAGCTCAGAGTCAGCCTGCTTCAGACTCCTGAGCATTGCAGTCACAGGCATCTGCCCCCATTACCAGCAAGAGGCTTGCCTAACATACACAGGCCCTCGTTTGATCCCCCAGCATCACATAACCCAGATGTGGCGGT
Organism: Mastomys coucha; assembly: GCF_008632895.1. Classification (NCBI taxonomy): domain Eukaryota; kingdom Metazoa; phylum Chordata; class Mammalia; order Rodentia; family Muridae; genus Mastomys; species Mastomys coucha. Next base: position 109,209,300 of record NW_022196900.1, read on the forward strand.
ACGCACTTGTAATCCCAGGATGAGGGGAGGGAAATGGGAAGATCAGAATTCAAGGTCATCCTTAGCTATATATTTATATTGAGTTTGAGGCCAGCCTGGGCTCTGTGAGGTCCTATCTCCAGAAAACCAAACAAAAACAAGACCAAAAATTCTACTGCTAAACACAAAATCACTGTTCTTCCTGAGCCAGACTGAACACAAGTCAGTGGACTGTGATGTGGTCAACAGCCTAAAGGCTCAGCCTTGGGCCACATGCCCACGTGGGTTCTGAAGCACGTCCATTGCTTCCGCTGATCCTGTGTGAATGTGACTTCAGCAGACCTCGCCTTCCCTTCGTGTGACTGCGTGAGTCACGGAGGGTCAAAACTTCTGTCCCTAGTTGGGTTGACACTGAGTATGAAGTACAGTCTGGTGTGGTGGAGTTCTCTCCAGGGTCAGGGTAAGAAGTGTGGTCGGCTGACAAGGAGGCCTGCTTCCACTCCTCGGGCGTGTCAACATGACTGTGGTATTTACTCATGCTGCATTTCAGCTTACTGCGGAGTTGGGGACGGTGGAGTGTGTGTTTGTCTAAGAAGGAGACCAGAGAGCAGCATCATAGCAGCCGATCCGAGACTCACTCTGCCTTACACGCCCCTCTCTTCTTCGTTTCAGTGGTGTGTCCAGGAGTGTGATGGATGAAGGCAAAAGAAATCTATTCTCTTGCAGTTCTGGAAGCCAAACGTCTGAAACGCAGCAGAGTCCATCCACCTGTTGTCTCTGTGAAAGGATCTTGTCTCAGCTTTTGAAGACTGCCTGGGTTCGTAGATGCATCCCTCCCCGCCTATGCTCTATGCCTGTCTTTCATCTGTCTCAATCTATCTGTCCTCCGGGATGCTTGTTACTGCATAGGCTCCCATTGGTCCGAGGCAGCCATCTCAAGAGCCTTAAAGATTTACCTGTGCAGACCTTAGGGTCTTTCAGGATCATTCTTTTTGTTGTTGTGCTGGTGGGTTTATTTATCTTTTATTTTGTGTATATGGATGTTTTACCTGTAGGTATGGCTGTGCATCACGTGTGTGAAGTTCCTGTGGGAGCCAGAAAAGGGTGTCATCTCCTGGGACTAAAATTACAGATGGTTGTGAGCTACCATGTGGGTGCTGGGAATCAAGCCCAGGTCCTCTGCTCTTGCATCCGTGAGCTTAACTGTGCTCCATCTCTCTAGCCCCCTATACTGTATCATCTGGATATGACATTTTTTATGCCCATATCGTTGCACTTCTTGATTTATCATTGGTGTTAGGAGGAATAAAAGCCCTTCCTAATGACAGAGCACACAGAGAGTTGCCTCACGGATCAGCCTCCTGGCTCTGACCCTGCCTCCGAGTGCCTGGACAGGTGGACAACTGTTGAGAATATCCATGTATTTACCCATACTCGTTATGGATAACAGAGGAGGGAGAGCCGACCTCCCTTGGCGCCTCCCTGAAGCAGCAGCAGCCCTGGAAATCGTGAGATCTGAAACTGGGGTAAGAGGGCGGATGTTGGGTTTGGAACATGGCAGCAAGCCTGACCCTTGTCAACAAGGGTAGCTCAGGAGCGCCATCTTCCTGTGTGGTGAGAGACAACTGGGTGTGCAGAGGCACCAAGCTCACAAGGGCCTAGTGGGCAGAGCTGGGTAGCAGCGGGTCACTCTCTTTGTTGCCAACCTTGGAGGTGACCAGAGGATCTAGACAGATCTCACAAGCCTTTTCTATATACTGGTAGCTGGACATTGAAGCCATTGGGAAGTGACTAATTTCATTTCTGAGTCCTAACTCATGCCTGCTTGGGGGACTACAGCCTCTGATTTGCCTGAACCTCAAAAGGGAACTTCGGGGTCTGCTGCCAGGACGTGGAGAACAGGGCTTTCCCCACTCAGATCTCCTCCTGCTGGAAGTTCTTGATCTGAGGGTGGGGCAATGGTGGCAGCCACTTGGTGGTGAGGATGTGAGATGCTGAGGAGCCAGCCCCCGCTCTCCCAGATGTCCATCTGTGGAGTATAGGCTTATACTCCTGTAGTTAGGTCTGAGCTTAGCTAGAGATGAGGGACTCTCCTCTAGGCACTGCCTCTCATCCCTTCTGTCCATGGGCCCTCTCAAAATCCAATTTGCTGGTCGTTTTCCGGGACCCAATGACCAGGATCAACGACGCATGTTTTCTCAGCCAAAACACCTGTGAGGATTTTCCTAAGCAAGTGGAGCCCAATTCCCAGGATGATGGGAACAGCTGCCCAATAGCCTGCTCTTATCATTTTATTTTTAATGTGTGTGGGTGTGGATGTTTTGCCTACATGTATGTCTGTCCACCCATTTGCATACAGAGTCCATGGAGTCCAGAGAAGGCATCAGATCCACTGGAGCTAGAGTTACAGACAGTTGTGAGTCACCAGCTGAATGCTGGAAGTCAAACCCAGGTCCTCTGGGAGAGCATCCAGTGCTCCTAACCACTGAGCCATCCCTTCAGCTGCTCATTGGTCGTCTTTGCCACCCCCTGAAGTCTTGTTATAGAATTATAACATAATTATAATATAATTATGGAAAAAATAACATTGCTAGTTTAAAAACTCAGCAGAGGCTGGGGGGGGGGTTTAGCTGACTAAGTGTTTGCCTGGCTTGCACAGACCCCAAGTTTGATTCCCAGCACTTCCAAAGTATGATGGTGCAAATTTGTAATCCCGGAGGGTGGAGGCAGGAGGATGAGAAGTTCAAGGTCATTCTCAGCTATACAGTAAATTAGAGTTCAAGGCAGCCTGGGCTACATGAGACAGCAAAACAAAAGTCAAATAATTGAGTTATAAGTGGAGGTCTTGGGCTATCCTGGCGGTCTGTCCTTCCTGTCCTTAGCTCTAGATTCTGTGTAGCTTTGTTGAACCTTTGACAGCCCAGGCCGACCTCCAGGGAGCATGATATGCTTTTTGGGTCCCTAAGCCTCAGTCTCAGTGGGACTTTTGCATCCTAGCTGAGAGCTAGGTCCCCATGGCAGGGGCAGGCCACAGACACTTAGAACTGTCTACTCCAGGTCCCAAGACAGACAGCCATAGTCCATGCCCAGTTCCAGGCTTTGCGCTTTCTCTAGGCTGGTGTGACCCTCAGCACCGGTGTCTCCTGCTATCCCTGCCGTAGATTGTCCCTGCAGGCCCTGGAGTGTGCGCAACTCTCTGTTTTTCCACACCCTGTCTCTGTGAAAGCAGACATAGCCTCCTGCCCATGACAGGCCGGCCTGTGCAGCTCAGAAGTGCAGAAAGCTTGATGCAATGAGGTGAAATGAGCAAGCCCTTTCCTCAAGACAAAGAAATTGAGTTTTCCTTGTCACCTGGGAAGCCCCTGCCAGCTGAGGTCACTAGTGTGATGTTGGTGGGATGCTTGGAGCTGGGCAGCAGGGTGATCGGCCTGGCAGATCACCTCTGGCTGATTGATCTGGGGGTCTGTTTCCTTGCAGAGACTCGGAGCCCATAGGCTTGGCCTTGCTCCAGGGAGGAGCTCCTCCAACCACGGACCCTTGGAGCTGAAGGTCACCTGAGTCACTATCAGTGAATTCCACAGAAAGAAAGGGGCTTTCAGAGGGTGGGGGCCGCTTCTCCACCACAGGGCTATTGGCATTTAGGTCATAGTCCTTGTTTTCGGGGGACTGTCCCGTGAGGCAGGTTGCCCTGCATCTCTAGCCCCCACCCCGGGCCGCAAACATGCATGTTTCCAGACATCGCCAACGCCGTTTGGGAGGCAGACTGCTGTGTGTAGCACAGGTCCGGTCAGCAGAGGGCTTTCTGGGACCACCGCTCAGTGCCTGAAGCGGCCACTGGCTTGCTCCAGCTTCCTTTGTTCCTTCCCGAGAAGCTGACCTCACTGGCTTGGTGGGGTGTTTTAATTGAGTCACCAGCTGTAACCACCACAAGCAGCCTTCCTACTTGGGGGATCCCAGATGACTTATCATGGGACTTGGTATGTAAATACAGAATTCTTTTTTTTCCCCTAAAATGAAGCTAATAAACACCCCTCACTCCCCTCAGCCACACACACGCACACGCACGCACACGCACACATACACACCACATATGCACACACACACATACACACCACACACACACATGTACACACACACACACGCACGCGCACACGTGCACACACACGCGCGCGCGCACACACAAACGCGCGTACACACACACGCACGCACACATACACACACACACACACACACTTCTTTAGCCTAGCCTGGTAAATGCTTTCTTAGCCCATTAAGAGCCTGCTGCGCCGCACCTTGCCTGAGGTTTCTTGCAGCCAGTGAGTGTCTTACTGGTTTGGGCTCTAGCCCCGGGTCTGGTGGATGATGTAAGAGCCTGGGAAGTCTGAAGTTGGTCATGTTTGTGGGTTTTTTTAAGCCTTCCAGCCAGGGTCTGGTGTGGGGGGAAGGCAGAAGCCTGACTATGTGAACAGAATCCTAGTTGAACTACCGGAACCTGTCCAGGGGACTGACCCAGTGTGGAGGATCGGCTACTGGAACGAGGCCTGGTGTGTCTGTCGGTTCCTCTCGGGGTAGCTGAGCAAAGGTGCTGGCTCTGACTTGAGGCTTCATAAAGTGTTCCTTGGAGACAGGCACACCCTGAGCGAGGCTGGAGACCTGCTGGGCCACTCCCAGCTGCAGGCAGCTGCCTCCTGCTACGGTGTGAATTCCATCAGGGCAGCTCTCTGCTCCTTTCTCTGCCTCTCTGCTAACTTAGGAAGAGTGAGGTCTGCCTTTCTAGTTTGAGCCTTACAGTTGGGAAACCACCCTGCATCTACTGGGAAACGCTCTGTGTGTCTCTAGCTTCCCCATTGGGCTCTCCCTGGGTCTCTTCTGTTGTGTTTCCAAGACTCCCCTCCTTTGGACAGCTCAGAATCACATGGTCAGAACCCAAGTGTCAGATGTCCAGCTGGCTTCATTGCACACACTGTGTCTGTGACCTTCTACCCAGACAGGGCTATGTGTGTAGATGATGCCCCAGTGCCAGGCACAGGGTGAAAGGGAAGAGAAGCGAAATCTGCCTGCTCAGGCTTCTTGATCGTGAGTAACAAGGAAATTGCCAATGATGCTCCCAGCCCAGTGCCTCTGCCCCCAACTCCAGCTATGTCAGTCAGCACCTCCGTAAATCCATCAAACCAAGCCGTCCCCCTAACAAACCAACAGCATCCAAGAACTCAGGGATTCTTTTTGAAGTCTAGGAGCAAGAGGGGCAGATGGGCCCTGTGTGCTCATAGCAGCGTTTAGGAAAGGGACCTGGCACAGCTGAAGGTGGCCTCTGTGCTTCCCGAGGCAACCGCCTGTGCCTTTCCATGTCCGTGGACAGCTCCAGGTCCTGTAAGTCCAGTGTCCGTGGTAGACAGAGCCTGCGTGTGGATGGACAGTGGAACTGCTTCCTCCAAGTAGCTGCCCACAGAGATAGAGCAGTCCTGAGATTTGGCCCTGGCCATGGCCAGGCACAGCTCCAGGCCCCACCCAGCCTCGGCTGCATGACCGACTGGACAGGCTAGCATGGTCAGGTGTGGGGACTGGGGATTTTCCTCCCTCTCCCCCCTTCTCCTCTCCTCTTTGTTCTCTCTTTTCTCCACTGGCTTTTGGGTTAGCATCCAGATGACTCAGTGGAGGCGGTTCAGTGCCTGCTTCCCTGGGCAAAGGAGCAGCGACAGGGAGGGACAGGGGACAGGTGAGTGCACACCTCTACAGGGGCCCAGGTAGGTGCTGGCAGCTCGCCCAGCTCCTAGCAGCTGTGCTTGCCGGAGGGGGCAGTGAGCTGAGCAGGTCAGACAGGTGGAGCCAGACGGCCTGGCTGCCCATCCCCAGCCACACAGGCCTCTCTTGGTTTACTGAACAGGGAGCCACCCTTTTCTTTCTTACTCCCACTGCCTTAGTTGCCTGGCACCTTCAGGGACCATTTTCAACATTGGTCAAGGACATTGGGAGTGGAGAACGGATTGCCAATTTGCTTGGAGAGACACTGGTTGAGTTCGAGTGTGGAAACATGATCTTGGCCTTGGAGAAGCCCTTGTGGTTTCAGACCCTTGGTTCTGAGAGGCAGATCTCTCACAAGGAGCCCAAATGTTTGATGACAAATTGAGGAGACGGGTCCAGAAACCTTAGGGAGATCTGCCTGCACTGGAAGAGAACTCGGGAAGAGAAGCTACATTGGGTAATGTGAGCCTTCCCTTCCTTGGGGGCTGCCTCTGCACCTGGCTTTATTGGGGTGACCCTCTTTAGTTTCTGGGGGGGGGGGAAGGGCTAGACTTCCTCAAATATAACCGTAAATTACAGATACTTACAGGGAATGGGTTCTCCTCCCCTCGGCCAATCTCTTGTTTCTCCAGACAGTCTCTGGGGAACTCCTGTCTGAAGAGGGAGGGCTGGGGGGGGGGCGGTTGTTTCAGCAGAGAACTAGCTCATGGTGCCTCCCCTGAACCCAGATGGCTGTCTACCCGGACACACTGGGGCTGTGTTTAGTGGGTCCCTCCCGCCCTCTTTGCTGGTCTCGTAGAGCATCTCCATCCGCAGGCCAAGTTGTATGAGAGAACGGCCCCTTGGAGGCGCACGGCACTGAGAGCAGAGGTTAGTTTGTTGTAGTTTGGGAGTTTTTGTTCGTTTGTTTGTTTTGTTGAGGACAGGGTCCTACTCTGTAGTTCAGGCTGGTTTGGAATTCACCTGGTAGCACAGGCTAGCCTTGAACTTGTGATAGCCTTCCTGCCTCAGTCTCCCAAGAGCTAGAATTCCAGGTGTGTGGAACATGTCCGCTAAAGCAGAGATGATGCTTCACACAGTCATGCTGCAGACAGGGATAGCTGTGGGGTTTTTGTTTTGTTTGAGGACTTCGTGGAAAAGCTTTGTTGGCTGGGTGGTCTGTCTTGTTTGGGTTTGATTTTTTGAGATTGGACTTAAGCTGGTTGATTCTCCTGCCATAGCTTCTCAAATAGCTGCATGGCAGGTAGGTAAACACTATTGTGCTCGGCTGAAACTAATCTCTCGCTCTCTCTTTCTCTCCTCCCTACCCTACCAAACCTAAGGCCCAGGCATGCTAGCTCAACCACTGACCTACACATTCACAAAGCAAGAAGTCCAGAAATAGGGCAACTTTGGGATGACTCCTTAAGACTTCATCCCCTGCCAGGTCTGGTCCTCTCTGCTCTCTCTGTACATTGGTGGAAATCTTTCCCCAATGTCCAAAGGTTTTTCCATACATTTCATTGGCTAGAATTATATGTCATGCCTAGCCCCCAGCCTGTCAGTGCAGAGGGAAAGTGTCACCAACAGTTTTGGGGCTAGTGGGAGCGTAGGTACCAAGAAGACCAGGAGAGGTTGTCTCTATCTGCCGAAGCTTCAGTTACAGGTCGCTGTGAACTGATTGATGTCAGAGCTGAGAACCGAACTTGGGTCCTCTAGAAGGGCAGCAAATGCTCTTAACCGCCGGGCCCTCGAGGTCTTGCTTTTTAGGTTTTTGGGTTAGCTTACAGGGTGATGCCTCTTCTTTGCATCTTCATACCCACGTGTCTACTTTGTTCTCATTCTCTTCCCTCCTTCTCTCCCTCTCCCTCCCCCAACCTTCTCTCAGGGTTTCCTTCCTCCCCTCCCCCCAGTCAGTCTCCTTCTGCTTTCTTATGTTATGAACTCCACAATCACCTCTATTCATCCCTTAAGATCTCTCCTTCTCCTCTTACAACCCTTTTCTAGCTTCATAGACCCTGCCCTGCATAGAGACATACGTTTTAAACGTAGGTTCTACACTTAAGTACCTGTCTGAGTCTGACATATGGTTTGTCGGAGTCTGGCTGATTTTGCTTGACATCATAACTTCCATTTTCTGCCATTGTCCTGAGTTCATTTTTCTTGATGGTTATATAAAATTCCATCCTGTCAAACCAAATACGGTAGTGAGAGCCTCTAATCCCTGCAGTAGGCAGGAGGATCTCTGTGAGTTCTACATAGTGAGTTCCAGGACAGCCAAAACTACATAGTGAGACCATGTGTCAAATATATATAATATATAGCATGTGTACATACCACATTTTGTTATTATTCCCTTACCCAGGAGGATCTACACTGGTTCCACCTGTCTGGGTTTTGCAAATAGGGCAGCAAGGACCATGGACGGGCAAATGTCTCTATGACAGGGTAGAAAGTCCTTAGGGTATGTATCTGCATCATATGGTGCCTCTATTTTTAGTTTTTTGAGGAACCTCCAGACTGATTTCCATAGTGTCAGCTCCCGTTTCATAAGATACTTTTAACACAAAGGCAGTCTCAAACAGCATCATCTATTCTTAATCCTTCACTGTCCAGAGAGACGGTTCCTTCCAGTGAGTGCCCTCTCTCTCTCTCTCTCCCTCTCTCACTCTCTCTCTCTCACTCTTTCTCTTTCTTTCACTCTCTCTCTTGCTCACTCTCCCATCCCCTCCTCCCTCCTTTCCTTTCCTTCAGCATTGTTTTTCCTTTGATTAACCATTCACTGTTGGCTGCCTAATACCCCATCTGACCCAGTGAAGACTGAGGCTGGAGAGATGTCTCAGTATTAAGAGTACTCGTTGCCCTTGCAGAGGACCTGGGTTTGGTTCCCAGCACACAGATAGTCCTCTGCCAGCTTCCAGAGAAGTATACAAATACTCACACAGGCAAAACATTCAATACACAAAATGTTTCGAAAAGACTCAGTAAAAGAAAACATGAATTCCTAAATACTAGGGAGGTTGGCAGTTGAGTCCCCAGCTCTGCCAGAGGCTGGCTAGCAGCCCCAGAAGCAGGGAAGTCATTGGGCCGTTCATCAGGGCTTGCCTTGGTCCAGTGACAGGCGTTGACTATCTTGCTCCTTCTTCTGGAAAGCACGTGCAGCTCCCGAAGTGCCTGGGCTGGGCAGCAGAAAATGGTGGAACCTCCTCGGAGAGCATTCCAAAAGGCAAAGTGGAGGGTCCTTCATTGTCCATATGAGTCTCCTGGCTTACCTGGAGCTCCTTATGTAGCCCAAGGTGGCCTTGATCTTCCTGCCTCTGCCTTCTGAGTCCTAGCATCATAGGCAGACACTGTCACACCCTGATCTTACCGTGACTCTGTTTAGATTTTTTAAAATGTAATATGTGACTTTCCTGCATGCATGTCTGTGTACCACGTGCAAGCCTGGTACCTGGGAAATCAGATGAAGGCATCAAATCCCCCAGGAACAGAAGTTAAAGATGGTTGTGAGCCACCACAGGGGTGCTGGGAACTGAACTCAGGTCCTCTGCAAGAGCGACAAATGTTCTTAATCACTGAGCTTTCTCTCCCGAACCACTAATGTTTGAGGTCCAAAACTTCCAAGTCAGTCCTCTTGATGCCCACCTTGGATACCACCGCTCCTGATCAAGCTCCTCTCTGTTGTCTCTGGCAGGGCAGGAAGAGGTCAGCCACAGCAGGGGATCTAGGTCTCATCACCCTCAGCCACCATCCCCTTCCCACTCCCCAGCCAGCCTTTCCAATAGCACCTATGCAAGGACAGAGCAATTCCTTCAAGCTCTGTCATGGCAAAGCACAGAAAGATCTGGGAGTGTGGTCAGACGATAATGATCATTCTCAGGGCTGTCCTCCATTCAAGTTAGGGGCTTCAAGCTCTTGTCCTTGTGGTTCACAGAGCACGAATAAAAGAACATTGCTTCTTAGAGAAGAGAAGGCCACGGCCTAGCCTCACCACATCTCTTTTCTGAACGTGGTTTCTCTTCTTGAGGCCACCCTGTGACCCCACCTTGGCCAGGCCTCATTAGAGGACACTGGCGTGGCCTCTGGATTCCCACACACGGGCAGGGTTGAGATGAGGTGGGGTTTGTGGGGTTTTGGTTTCTCACACAGATGGTGCCAACAGGGCTGTCTTGCTGGGGCTGGGTGACTGCCCCAAGGCTCCTCTCACGTGTAACATTTTTTGTTTTGCTTTGCCATTTTGATTTTTTTTTAAGGCAGTCGCCAGTAGCCTGGGTTGTCCTCTGTGTCTCCCAGCACTGGGATGACAACTATGAGATACCACGGCTCCTTTCTAAAAGCTTTGCATTCATTCATTCATGTTATGTGTGTGCACATGTGTGCAGAGGCATGCGTGTAGATCAGAGGACAGCTTCTGAGAATCAGTTCTTTCTATTTATCATTCAGATCCCAGGGATCAGGTTCAGGCTGTCAGGCTTGGCGGCAGATTCCCTTACTGCAGTAGCTGCTGGAATGCTGCTGCGCACCCCCGCCCCTTCCTAAGACAAAGTCCTGGTATAAAGGCTAGGCTGGCCTCAGACTCAGGCTTCTCTTGCCTCCGCTGGATCCCTGGGATGTAATCTACTGTGTCTGGCGTCATGTTAAGTGCTGTTGGAGAAGTGGAAATGACCCTACATCCTCCCAGCCTGATTCTCCCTAGTTGGTTGGTAGCAAGGAAGGTCAGCACAAAAGAGAACCGGGAACAACTCTGAGGATTGTGAGCAACAAGCCGAGGTACAGGGCTGGGGAAGACAGCCACCGCAAGCCAGTCAAGCAGGCTGGGCCCAAGCTGCTAGGGACCTCTCTCACAATGCCCTCCCATCTCGGTGTCTCCCGTTTCCATGCGCTATCTAGTTCAGCCTTCTAAGACTATTTAGTGCTGTCTACATCTGCTTGGGTGTAGATTCATCCACTGAGGACAATCCTTCGGGGGCTGTTTCCCTGAAGAGCGTGGCCTCGCCCTCTAGCGGCCATCGATTGCCAATCGCTCCTCAGCGAGGGGCGGGGCTTTGCAAGCCCCTCCCCAGTCCAGGCTGGTCTTTTGGCTGACCTGACCTTGTGCGGGTCTCGTGAATACAGTCACAGCCACTAAGTTCGGGTGTGCAATGGCCTTGTCGTGTGTGGCAAGTACTGGTTCCCTGAAAACATTTGCAATCTCCAACTCCTCTGGCCCCAGCCCTGCGGAGTCCCGGAGGAGTATGATAGATGTCACCGTTCTGTACACGGACGACTTGTGGGTCTCCGTTAACCACCGTCTTCCTCAGAAAGCGGCTTCTCTGACGGTGGAGAGATGCGCTATCTGGATCTGGATCCTTTTTGTTTATGGTGCTGGGGATGAAGCCCGAGGTCGGCACCTGCCAAGCAAGGGCTCCATCAACTGAACAAGTGAACCCCGCAGCCCAGTCACCACATGCTAAGGCAGCCAGCAGGTAATAATGGTCAGTTTTCTGTGTAACTGGAGGCTGGAGCCCACAGGCATCCATCCAGACATTGGCCTAGGTGTTGGCGTGGAGGACTCCCGCTTCCTGAGTCACTGCCCTAAAGTAAAGAGTAGGTGAGCTTCATCCAGCCCGTTAGGGACCATGTAAGGTTTCCCTGAAGAAGAAAAAGACACTTTCTGCTGATCCCGGTCTCAGCGCTGCAGGCCTGGCCAGCAGCACTGGCTTTTGGGCTTTGCTTGAGGGAAGGTTCTTGTTGTTTTGTGCATGACAGAGCGCGCACACGTGGGGTGGGGGGTGCCCTCGGACTGCGTGCAGGTGTCAGTTCTCTCTTCCTGTCATGCAGGTTGTGGGATCTAACTCAGGTTGCCTTGCTTCATAGCCAGTGTCTTTGCCCGCTGTCCACTCTCCTATCCTACTGACTTAGCTTGATTTTTAAAGATTTGCTTGGTTTTAATGTGTATAAGCATTTTGCCTGATGAGTATACACTATGTGTGTGCCTGGCGCCCCCGGAGGCTAGAAAAGGGTGTCGGAGTCCCTGTAACTGGAGTTACAGGTGATTGTGAGTCACCATGTGGGTGCTCAGAACGGAACCTGGGTCCTCTGCAAGAGTAGCCAGTGCTCTTAACCCCCAAGCCATCTCTTCAGCCTCCTGTTTTCACTTCAGTCTCACCATATTGCCCAGACTGGTCTTGAACTCCTGAACTCAAAGAAACCGCCTGACTCAGCCTCCTCGTGGAGGCTGGAAGGCATTCCTGAAGCCGACGTGGTGGCGCTGTCCCTCCAGCTGAACCCTGATTAGTGTGTCCTTCGTGGGTGCTGGATGGGGAGGCACTGAGGTACCCTGCTCCTTCCCTCCTGTGCTAGCGTCCTGGCTTCCAAGTACTAGAGGAGTCAGTCTGTCTGTCTGTTGCGCCGTTACACATCTTTCTCCCGCAGCCTCTCCATCCTCTTACAACTGCAGGCGCCTCAGCCCGGGCCGGCCGGCTGTGAGTGATTCTTTGGCAGTGTCTTAGCTGGTTGTTGTGAGTATTTGCTAAGGAAGCAATCAGCAAGTATACTGCCCTAGAAGTGCTGCACATTGATAGGCCGAGAAGGAAAAGGTGAAGTGCTGCACATTGATAGGCCGAGAAGGAAAGGTCGGCGACGGATGCCCAGACCTCCGAGAGGCGCCAGGACTTGGAGGAGCTGCTCTACCGTGCTGGTGGGTAAGGATGCTGGGGGGGCTGGTGTTAGCACCCCAGGAGGAGCATGTTTAGGGGTGCTGAGTGTCAGAGGGAGGCACAGGCCCTGGGCCGTGAGCACTTCTGGCTGAGAGAAGTTTGCATGTCGGGGGTAATAATTACAATTGTATGTCGCGTGTTTATTCTGCTTGCCAAGCAGCCGCCATCTTGGGGCATTCAGCTGTGCCCCCCTGTAAAAGGGATCTTCCTGCTGGGCTTGCTGACTGTGTACACTTTTCCCCGTGGAGGGCTGGGGAAGATCACAAGATCTCACCTCATTACCCAGCAGCCCCCTTCCACCTGCTCCACGCAAGGCTGCCTGCCTGCCTACCTGAGGTGCACGCAGCCTCAGGGAGGGGCTGAGCTCTGTAATCTGGGTAAGCTCAGGAAGAGGCTCTGGCTGCCGCTGGGTGAAGGCCTTCTGCCTTTGGCCTGTTAGGGAGGCAAGCGTATATACATCAACGGTCTGCTGTGATCTGCCTCTTACAGACAGACACACAGGTTCAAACCGAAAGGCAGCAGAGGACACAGGTCATAGAGGGTGGAGTGCAGAAGTCTCCAGCTGCTGTCCCTGGAGATGGGCGCAGGGCTCAGAGCTGCCTTGCCGTTCAACCTGTGGTACCTGCTCTCCTGAAGCATTTCAAGTGCATCACAGAGAACTCAGATGAGCCAGGTGTGATGGCTTAGGCCTGCAATCAAGAGGATAACTGGTTCGGTAGTCGGAGCTCATAATGAGTTTGGGGCCAGCCTGAGCGACAGTGAGAAACCCTCAAAAACCAAAACCAAACAAACAAACTGGTACAAGTTTTCCTTTTCAGTCAAAGCCAGGCCCAGAATGCTGATGGTCTGCCATTTGAGGTCTAACCTTAGACTGAAGATAGATACCCCTCTCTTCTTCCTCTTTCTGTTTTTTTTTTTAACAGTTTATTTTATTTCTTCTTATGTGTGCATGGGTGAGGTGTCATGGCTCATGTGTGGAGGTCAGGGGTCAGCTATATGAAGTAGGTTTTCTCCTTTCACCTTTAAGTGGGTTCCAGCCCAGGTCTGCCGGCTGGTCAGGCTTGTATGACAAGTACCTTTACCCACTGAACCATCCTGATGGCTCTCTGATTTCTAGAGACAGGGTCTCACTGTGTGGCTTGGGTTAGCCTGCATGCAGACCAGGCTGGCCGCACACTTGAAGCAATCCTCCTGTTTCAGCCTCCCAAGTTCTGGAGAGGCAGGCACATGCCACTATACCGGACCCCCTCGCTTTTCTCCTATTTTCGCCACACTCTTCAGCAAGCCCCTTCCCTCAGGAATTGCTCTCTCCCTAAATAGACCTTTGCACACGGGGCTGCCTCTTGAGAGGGCCCCTTTGTAATGGGGCCTGGTGGATGGACCATGCCCCGTGCCCACTCAACCACACAGTCCGTCAGCTCCAGCACTGGGGAACCAGGCGTGGGCTGAGCTGGGCAGCTGACATGCCAGGAATGCTGTGCACTGACAGGAGGGTTCACAGTCCTCCAGGAGCCGCACACATGAGAGGGCCTGCGAGCACAGGGTTCACATTTTTCAGTTTTCCTGCAGAAGTCAAGAATGCCCGACCCTCCTCCCCACAACAAGTGACGAACCCTGGGCTTTAAATTAAAGGGGCCACACTCAGGCTTCTCGTGTGTATTAGCTTAAGGGAAATTATATATATACACACATGTATGTATATGTATATATACACACATATAATAATTTATAATTTACTTATACATATAATGATTTATAATATATATATATATATATAAATTTATGTATATAAATTTGCCTGAATGTATGTCTGCCTGTGTGAGGGTGTCAGAAGCCCTGGAACTGGAGTTATAGGCAGTTTGTGAATTCAGTTCATGCTGGGAATTGAACCCAGGTCCTCTTGAAGAGCATCCAATGCTCTTAACTGCTGAGACATCTCTCCAGCCCCGAGTGAAGTCATTTTCAAAAGACTTCTTTTCCAGCCCAGCTTGGTTTTTATTTGTGCCAGGAAAAAACAAGAAAAAAATTGTCCTTTTTAGAGAGAATTCACCTGTTAAAAAAAATGTCTGAATTGTTGGGTGTGGTAGCACTAACATTTAATCGAAGCCTCTGAGGGCAGAAACAAGTGAACCACTCCAAGTTCAAGGCCCACCTGAACAGAAAGACGTATCAAGATCATCAAACCTGCCAAAGCTACATAGCGAGACCTTGTCTAAATAAAACAAGAAAATTTAAGTGTCTAGATAATAAGGATTCAGAAATGACAGCTGGGTAGGGCGGCTCACACCTGTAATTCTAATACACGAGGGCTGGAGGCAGGAGGATCAGTTCAAAGCTGAGTTACACACGATCCTACCAAGCCTACATCAAAAACAGAAAAGCGGGGCTGGAGAGGTGGCTCAGTGGTTACTGCTTTTCCAGAGGACCTGGGTTCACGCTCAGCGCCTAAGTGGTAGCTCAGCCATCTGTAACTCCAGTTCCAGGGATCTGATGCCCTCTGCTGGCCTCTGTGGGCATTGCATGCATGTGATATACAGACACGCATGCAGAAAAAACACCTAGGCATATGAAATCGTAAAGTAATCATTGTAAAGCTTTTTAAGTAGCTCTGTACCCCTGAGCTCCACTACCAGCCCCTGTGTTAGCCTTTGTAGGTACTGGTGTATGAAAGTCACACCAGAGGACTCTCCGTGTCGGACAGGTGTGGAAATTCTGTACTGTTCTTATTCCATCTGCTAAGATTTTTCCAAAATAAAATGTTTATTAAAAGCAAAAATGAGTATCAGTGCATGTGTATACTGGGACCCTTAAAGAATGTCCTGTCATCAGATCTAGGTTTGAAGTCAGCCTGGTCTACATAGAGAGTTCCAGGGCAGCCAGTGCTACAAGGTGAGGCCCTGTCTAAAACAAGAACATTCTTTGGTGTTGGAGAAATTTCTCAGGGGTTAAAAGCATTGACTCTGCTTCCAGAGGATTGGGATTCAATTCCCAGCACTCACATGGCAGTTCCCACCAGTCCGGAAGTCCAGTTCCAGGGGATCTGACACCCTCGCACAGACATATATACAGGCATAACACCAATGCACAGAAAATAAATCATTTAATTCTTTAAAAAAAAAATTACTCGTTTAAAAATAAATGTCCTTTAAACAAATGAATCTTTTTTTTAAAGGCAAAACCTGGACAGGATATCAGTTAAATGGGGATCTGCCCCCAGTGACCTCATTTAAAGTCTAATCCTGGAAACTGTCTCCAAACCATCATCACCTTGTGAGACAGGAGCCAGCATCTCCACAACTGAATTAGAGAGCAGTGTACAGGGGATCTTTCTGGATAGTTCATAATCCAGTGGAATAGCGCCACGGTGTGCTTCTTGTCTGAGGCACAGATCCCAAACCAGGGCTTCCTGGGGCTCCATTCCCAGTCCCCAGGAAGAGGCCTTGGTGAAACTGTGACACACACAGCAGTAGTTGCAAAGGGTGTGCGGTTGCCGGGATTCATCCTGGCTTTCAGTTGCCACCGGGAGAGAACATGGAAAGTGCCGGTCTGCTCCTCCCTTATTCCTAAGGGGCAAAGCCAGAGGAAGTGCTCATGGAGGATTCCATGGTACTGGGATTCCGTGGGCAGCGGGCAGCCGGGCAGGGCAGCGTGCTGGCTCAAAGCAGAGGGAGACTTTAGGATCCTACTGGGTCCCTTTCTTGTAGGTCTGGGGGGACAGGGTCAGGCGTAGGATGGGAGGAGCCAAAGGGAGCCTGATGGACCTGAGGATTCTGAGGACGGTTGGAGCGCTCCACGGTCAGGGTGTAGGTTAGTTCTTGGATCCCTGGGGTTCATACACTGTGTGCTTGCTTGAAAGGACCACAACAGACATATTTTTTTTTTACAAAATAAAAAAGGTGATTGATGTCCTCTGACATAGAGGAAGTGTCTCCACCTGGTGGCAAACAGAAGTCATTGCCAGCACAGAAGACTGAACTAGAGTTGGTACCCAATTCTAGCTGGTTAATAGTGCCATGCTGCGCCCTTGGGCTGCATGGAGGAGAGGGAAGCCCGCCCTTGACAGCAAGACTTCTGTTTTTCTTCTCTCCTCCCCGTCTCTTAGACGAGAAGTCACTATGAATTAATCCTTAGCTGGCCTAGAACTCTCTGTATCGACCAGGCTGGCCTTGAACTCATAGAAATCCACATACTTCTCCCTCCAAGTGCTACTGCTCCTCCTCCTCCTTCTCCTGTTCCTCCTCCTCCTGCTTCTCCTCCTTCTCCTCCTCCTCCTCCTCCTCCTCCTTCTCCTGTTCCTCCTCCTCCTGCTTCTCCTCCTTCTCCTGCTCCTCCTCCTCCTCCTCCTCCTCCTTCTGCTCCTCCTCCTTCTGTTCCTCCTCCTCCTTCTCCTCCTCCTCCTCCTCCTGTTCCTCCTCCTCCTGTTCCTCCTCCTCCTCCTTTCTCCTGCTCCTCC
>NW_022196900.1:109226590-109238351 GCF_008632895.1 Mastomys coucha
TTCTGTTCCTCCTCCTCCTGTTCCTCCTCCTCCTCCTTTCTCCTCCTCTTCCTCTCTTCCTCTTACTCCTCTTCTTCTTTCTCTCCCTCCTCCTCTTCCCCCTCTCCTCCTTTTTTGTTAGAGGTTCTCACTATGTAACCCATTCTGGCCTCAAGATCGTTATCCTCCTGCCTCAGCCTCCTGAACACTGGGATTAGAGGCACCCACCACCATGCTGATCTTCTGAATACTATTCATATTCTCCCCGTCTCCCAACCCCCCCCCCCGAGCCAATTTTTGAAATGGAATCTCAGTATGTAGGGTTGGCTGACCTGGAACTCCTGGCACCCCTGATCCTCCTCCCGAGTTACAGGATCAAAGGCCTTTGTCATCACACCTGGCCAGAGCCAACCCTTAACCTGGATCTTACCTCATACCCCTCTGCTGGTCTAGCAAAGCCTATGGAGCCTTGAAACAAGAGTTGTCACGTGCAGAGGAAGCCAGGTGTGGTGATGCACTCCTGTGAGAGGCTGAAGCCATAGGACTGCATTTAGGGCCAGCCCAGGTGAGACCCTATTTCAAAAAGTAAAAGTGTGTCATAGAGCCTGAGAGGTGGTGCTGCAGGTAAAGGGACTTTGCTGATGAGGCCATGGCCCACGGTTGATGCCCAGGATCCATGTGGTGGATGGACAAAACAGACTCCCCCCCCCCCAAAAAAAAAGTTCTCTGAGCTACACACACACACAGATGAATTGTCAATAAACTCACAATGGCATATGCTTTTAATCCCAGCACTTGAAAGACAGAGTTCTGGTCTGGCTACCGCTAAGCAAAAGCAAAGTAAAAAAAATATGTAATAGATAAATGTAAAAAAGAAGTATGTTGTACGCCTTGGTCTTTTGGCTAAGATCAACTGCAAAATAAAAGGTCGAAAGGTGCAACTGGGTGGATTCTTGTTTCACATAGGTGAGGCTCTGGGTTCAATCCCTAGAACAAAAGGAAAAATACATGGATCACATAACTAACCAATTACAGTGAACGTGAGTATTCATATACGTGATGAAGATAGCCTCAGTGTAGAGTAGCCTGTGTACTCCTCACTGACACATTAAGTGCCAGAACACAGCCTGTGTGCTCCTTACTGACACACTAAGTGCCAGAACACAGCCTATCTAACAGAATAGGGATGAGTCAGACATGGTCGGATGGCAAGAGGATCAGGGATTCCAGGCCATCTTCCACTCCATAGTGAGTTCCACACCAGCCCAGGCTATATGACACCATGTTCCAAAAGCTACATCACCCCAACACTCAGGAGGCAGAGGCAGGCAGATCTCCGTGAACTTAAGGCCAGCCTGTTGTACGTGGGAAGTTTCAGGACAACCAGGGCTATACAGGCTGTTTCAGAAAATAAATTAGTATATATTTATTATATATTAATTATCTATAATAATTATATAAATCTTTACATGAACATTGGTGACAATTTGAAATTTTGAAACAATATAAAATTTATATCTATTTCCCTTTAATATATATTTCTCTAAATATATTATATATGTGTATATATATACATATTTTTTTTTTTAAGAAAATATCTCCCAGGCTAACCCGAGCTCCACCCCTAGATCAAGCTGCCCTCCTGGCTCAGCCTCTCCAGGAGCTGGGGCTATGATGTGGACCATTGTACCCAGCCTAAGATAATATCTGTTGCTAGCACAACTCTAAGTATTGCTAAAACAAAAAGGGAAAATGTACTGACAAGGACAAGAAATGCTCCGTGGCATGAGCTTTGGAGAAAACAAAAGAGTGTGTCTCTCCTCCAGACTACTGGTGGGGACCAGGCCCCGAGAAGAGCAGCCAGGCCAGCCGGACTTCCCCACTATCTGGCTCCCCATATTGGCTGTCTATCCCATAAGTATTGGTGCAGGGCTTACTCATCTAGACTAGCTAGGTCCAATCACTCAGTACAGGCAATACACAAAAACCCATGGAACAGGTTTTACAAGCTGAACATGCCACGAAGAAGATCCTACTGAAAATATCATGTGCTACGTATCAGCATTTGGGGAATGATTGACTGTAGTTCTTCTAACTGAAGGTTTTCTTTCAATCTCTTTTGCTTTAAAGCTAGGAATAGGGACCAGTTTAGTCCATGTTGGTGTCTTCTTTTATAAGATGTGTGTGTGTGTGTGTGTGTGTGTGTGTGTGTGTGAGAGAGAGAGAGAGAGAGAGAGAGAGAGAGAGAGCACATACACACACACACATGCACCTCACATTCTTTGGAATACTCTGAAGGGCTTCAGGAACTGGATACTCAAATTTTATCTTTCCCCCCAACCCTTATTAAAGAGCTAGGCTGGGCATAGAGACCAGGAATCCCAGCATCCCAGTGTGTGGGAGGGAGAGGCAAGAGGAACAGGAGTTGAAAGCCAGCCTGGGCTACAAGAGATCCAGCCTCCAGAAACAGCGGGGGTGGGGTGCCTATTCACAGGAGTATTGTTCGCCACGACAAGAAGTAAAACAACCTGAGTGTCTATGAGTGCATGAAAGGATGGAGAGTATGTGGTCTCACTGCGCAGTGGCACATCCAGGAATCCCAGCTGCCCAGGAGGATGCCGGAACAGAGTTTAGACTCGGTCTGTTAGACCTCGTCTTAAATCCAAGCAAATATACATTCCCACACGCAAATATGATCTGGTCATACATTATAATGTTGTTTGGCCACAAAGAGACATGAGATTGTGACACATGCCACAGCGGGGGTGAACCTGAAAGACCCATGGTGCAATGAAGTAAGTCAGATGCCAAGAGGCAAATGTTACAGAGACAGAAAGTAGAGCAGGGGAGTGGTGGGGGAAGGCTATTGCTTAAGGCCTATAAAGCTGTTAGGACTGATGAAAGCGTCCTGGAAATAGACAGTGTGACCATTGCACAACACTGCCCACCTGCCTCTGCACGGGATTGCACTGTGTGCTTAAGAATTGTTAAAATAAAAGGTTGTGTGGGAGTGATAGTGCACACGTGATCTCTGTGATCCCAGTGCTTGGAAAGTAGAGGCAGGAGTGTCAAGGCCATTCTCACCTATAGAGCCGGTGTGAGGGGTTACTGCCTGGGATAGATGAGACCCTATCTAAAATAATAATAATAATAATAACAAATAATAATAATAATAATAGTAAAATAGCAACAGTAATAATCCAAAGTAATACCAAACAGCAGGCTATCCATTCTCTTTAATTTCTATTTATAGATTTATTTATTTTATGTGCATGACTGTTTTACATTTATGTGTGTATACCACTGGTGTATCTTATACCCACAAAGGTCAGAAGAGGGTGTTAGATTTCCTGGCACTGGAGTTACAGATGGTTGTGAATTGCCATGTGGGTGCTGGGAACCAAACTCAGGTCCTCTGCAAGAGCAGATGTTCTAAACCACTGAGCCACCTCTCCAGGCCCCTGACACTGGCTGGCCACTGCCAAAGTCCTAGCGGAGAAGAGAGGGCCTCACCCCTGAAGGGCTCCACACCCACCCGCTTGGCTTCTCTACTAGAAACCTAACCTTCCTGATTTGACAAAACATGACTGCCTCCTGTTCTACCTGTTCTCATGAACTGGGCATGATTGCATATCCGTTAATCTAGTACTGTAATCCCAGAAGTCTAGAACCTTCTCCTTCCGTGCGTCCTTTCCTTATGACCTTATGACTCACAAATGACCCTTAAAAGTCTTATCAACTTTACCTCCTAAACACACACAGCCTTTCACGTTCATATTTGACTAAATAACCAGAGGGTTACAAGCTTGGCTTGGTGGAGCTGGGAGACTCTAAAATCCTGCCCACAAACTGGACAGGACAGAGGGACAGAACTAGACCTAGAGTTCTCCTCTATACCCTTAAACCTCTTTTCTGCTACCATGTCTTACGACAATTTTACCTGCAAAATGAGAATTTGGCCAGCCTCCTTCACCCACACACTGAGGGACATTGAGGCAGTGGCCACAGCAAGAGCTAGCCCGATGGGTAGGCCTAGCCGACCCAGGATCTACGACCCAGGATCTACGTACAGGAGAGTGGGCAGGTGTCCGGGTACTCAGCAAGGAGCAACAGCCTTAACTTAGGGTGGAGATGTGGATTGCAAGGGTTGGCGGGCGGGGGTGGGGATACGGATTGCAAGGGTTGGCGGGCGGGGGTGGGGGTGGATAAACACCCTGACCTATCAGCCACTGATTGGCTGGTCCTTGAAGACCAGGGCCCCAAGGTTTGGCTGAGTCACAGCCTCCTCTGAAGGTACTGGAGGGTGGGGACAGAATGGGGGAAGGGGCTCTGGAGGTCCTGAGGGTCCTGCTTCCTCCTCCCAATCAGGGCAGGGCCTTTGTCCTGCTTACCTTTAAATGGGGAAGTGGGACAGGTGGCCACGGTAGCTTCTCCCAGGAGCACAAGGAAAGTCCCTCTCTGTTTCAGTTTCAAGAACATTGGCCAAAATCAACCTCAGAAAAACACTTAGCGATCGCCAGTACATACATTCAACCATAGAGAGGTCCTGAGATGTCAGCTCTGCACACAGACACACCCGACCTGCAAGAGTGTGCATGCACACACACACACACACACACACACACACACACACACTGCTGTACCAGAGGAAGAGACTGGTAAGCTTCCTCTTGGGATGAGATTTATAAGAAAGTGCAAAGGGAAGCTGACACCCACCCCCACTTCTGGGTCAGCAAGCCTGAATGATGGGGCTTTTCTGGGTCTGGGTCTCCAGCTCTCAAGCTGGACAATTGGGATACACAGATCTGGGGACGATATGGCAGGGCACTGAGGACTCTGGATGTAGAACGGACTTGACGGCTGTCAGCGAGCTCAGCAGAGCCACTAGTGAAACACCTCAGGGTCAAGTCTTCTGAGTGCCGTGAGAAGAGGGTAGGGACAGCCAGACCAACCAGAGTGAGTCCCCGACACAGGGCCAGGGTGCCAGAACACTGAGGATTGGAACTTTGGAGGCAATAGCAGACTTCTGGCTTCCCTTGGTGTGCGATTCTTGTTCAGCCCCTGTATAGGGGAGTAAGAACCTCTGGAGCCTGGGTCCTTAGCTCCCCCATCTCTTGGGTGAGCTCACATGCATGGCTTGGCATCACCCAGCAAGCTGAGAGCCAGCACCCTTCCCTGATGTAAGCATCAGTGAGTCTCCAAGGTGGAGATTTGGCTTCAAGCTGAAATCTCTGGAAATTAAAGCCACATCACACACATGTCAGGAAATAGCCTGAGCAGGCAGCTACTTGGTTCAAACGGCCTGCCTCTTCCTCAAGGTGCTTACATCTCTCTAACTCAGGAACTGAGTTCCTGATCTGACAAGCCGGGCAGCCTGTGATCCCAGCATTCAGGAGGTTGAGCAGAAGGCTGGGAGGTCAAGGCCAGCCTGGGCTATGTAGGAGACTATCTCAAACAAGCAAAGCAAACAGCAGGAAAGCACAGACATTGTAAGCTGTCCACCTCTCCTGTCTCCCTTGGCGCCCTCCCCACTGCGCCCTCCCCACTGTGCTCTCCCCACTGCGCCCTCGCCACTGCGCCCTCCCCACTGCGCTCTCCCCACTGCGCCCTCCCCACTGTGCTCTCCCCACTGCGCCCTCGCCACTGCGCCCCGACATGCCCTAAGGATCAAATGACCATGATCTGAACATAAGAAACATCCCAGGCTCCTGCCCTCACTGGTGCCCAGGCACAGGGCTGGTTGCAAAACTATTCACACCAGCAAAAAAAAAAAAAAAAAAAAAAAAATCTCTTAGCCAGGGTTAAACTGTGGCAAGGGACCTCAGGAGGAGGTTAGGGGACTTTTGAACAATTCGAGTGACTGGGAGGGACAGCAGCTGTTCTTGGGCGCTCTGCAGGGCAAGTTCCATAAATAGGTTTGCTGACATTATCAAAAGCTGTTTTTAGTGACCCTTTTTTTTTTTCATTATAAAAATGTATAAAAGAATACAAACTCATTCTTTCTTACAAGTAACTAAAACTTGGAAACAACTCAATGTCCCAAGCCAACTAAATATCATTGTATCTGTTTACAGATTGGAATACCACACAGCGATGAAAGTGAAGAGCCACAGTTGTAAGATTGTTGGTAAGTCTCATACAATAATGTTGAATGAATAACAGAATGTAACTGGGAATCTAGCTCCATGACACGGCACTTGTCCAGCGTGCACAGGCCGCTAGGTTCAGTCTCCAATACAGCAGAGGAAAGAAGTGGTTTCACATTTAAAACTAGAATCTATATAAGCTGGGTACTGTGGCACACATTCGTCTGCAGTTGTAGCAGGTGGGAAGCTGAGGCAAAAGGAATGAGAGTTTGATGTCAACAAATGTGGATGTGTGAGTGTGTGTGTATGTATGTGCAAGTACATATATATATATATATATATATATCTGTATATGTGTATGTATGTGTGTGTGTGTGTGTGTGTGTGTGTGTGGGTATACAGTATGTGCTCACAATGGGCACAGAGACAGAAATATCAGTGAGATTTATTGACTGCCAGTTCTACATTTTCATCTGAAGGCTGCTAGCAGAATACTCACTTCCAGGCAGCTAGGAGGAGGGTCTTAAAGCCCACGCCCACAGTGACACACTCACTCCAACAAGGCCACACCTACTCAAATAACACATCTCCTGAAAGTGCCACTCCCTGGGCTGAGCATATACAAACCATCACAACCTGGAAGGGAAGGACAGTAACACCCTCTGGCCTCATGTACCCGCCACTCTCTCACACACAAAAACCTGTCTAGTTAGGGTTTCTATTGCAGTGCTGAAACCCTGACCAAAGCAACGTGGGCAGGAAAAGGTTTATTTCAGTTTAAACTTTCAGGTAACAGTCGATCATTGAGGGAAGTCAGGGCAGGGCCCTGGAGGCAGGAGCTGATGGAGGGGCGCTGCTACGGCTTGCTCCCCATGACTTGCTCAACCCACTTTCTGACAGAACCCAGGACCACTTGACCAGAGGTGACCCCCGCCCACAAGGGGCTCATTAATGGGCCTACAGCTTTATCTTACAGAGGCATTTTCTCAATTGGGGTTCCTTTCTCTCAGATGACACTAGCCTGCATCAAACTGACATAAAATTAGCCAGCACAGTTGACCCCCTGTTAACTTTTTTTTTTCTTTTTTTTTTTTTTGGTTTTTTGAGACAGGGTTTCTCTGTGTAGCCCTGGCTGTCCTGGAACTCACTCTGTAGGCCAGGCTGGCCTCGAACTCAGTAATCCACCTTCCTCTGCCTCCCAAGTGCTGGGATTAAAGGCGTATGCCACCACCGTCTGGCACTTTTTCTGTTTTTTATTAATCCCTAAAATCTCAGATTAATAATATCACAAATATAAAACATATTACAAATGCGAAAGTATCACCATTTTTACCAATTTAAACACTTTCAAAGTTCAGTCTTGGACTGGGCAGTAGTGGTGCATGCCTTAAATCCCAGCACTTGGGAAGCAGAGACAGGCAGCAAGCACATCTCTGTGAGTTCAAGGCCATCCTGTTCTAAAGAATGAGTTCCAAGACAGTGACAAAGAGAAACCTGTCTCAAAAACAAAACAAGAGAGAAAGAGAGAGAGAGGGAGAAAGAGAGAGAGAGAGAGAGAGAAGAAGGGAGGAAGAAAGAAAGGGAAAGGAAATGAAAAAGAAAAGAAAAGAGAAGAAAAGAAAAGGAAAGAAAAAAGTTGAGTCTTGGGGGTGTGCAGTGGTGGCACACGCCTTTAATCCCAGCACTTGGGAGGCAGAGGCAGGAACATCTCTGAATTTGGGGCCAGCCTGGTCTAGAGAGTGAGTTCCAGGACAGTCAAGGTTATACAGAGAAACCCTGTCTCGAAAAATAAGTAATAATAACAAGTTAAATGCTTTTTGTATTCCAAGAGAAAAAAGAGGGCATAGTCGCAGTCTAAACAAACCAAAAGCAAACTCCCCAAAGCACGTCTGATTCAATGCCTGTTATCTCAGCGTCACTCATGATCTTCTGGCCTCCTCCAAAGGCCTGGGGTCACTTCTCCAGCTCCGCCCTCTGTAATGCACAGCTTGTCTTCTAGGCTCCAGCTGGCTCCTCTCCGCTGTTGCTGCTGTCCTTGGTGGTCATCCTACGATACTGGCATCTCCAAAACACTGAGTCTCCTGTTATACCTGGGCTGCAGCTGCACCTTCACCAGTGGCTTCTCACAGTGCCAGGCCTCCGCTGCTCTCCATGACTCCGCTCATACCCTCAAAACCTGCACAACCTGGGGTGACTCTTACGCCACCAAGTTTGGTTGCCAGCTCATGTTACAACCTAGGCCACCTGTGGAACAGTTTCTATGTGCTGACCTGAGGAAACACTCCCAGAAGATTCACCTCGGTGATACTGGTCTCTTCTTAATCACCACAAACTTCCTAGCTCCGGCTGACCAGCGTCAATTGCCCCAGTAAAGCAGAGGTTTCACTTCGGCTCTCTTCAGCCTCAGCTGACCAGAACTGCAGATCCCACACACAAGCGCCCCATGGAGTTCTTTGCTTCCCTCTGTAACTCACGAGCCAGGCTTCCATCTTCTCTTCTGTGCAAAACTTTCTTATTTTCCAAACTCCTACAGAACATCTCACTGAGCTCTCAGTACTCAATGGCTTTTCTAGCTCAAAGTTCATAAGTACATAAGATCCCCCATCCAAAGTCTTTCTGCAATCCCCCCCAAAATATAGTCTGGTCTATAAATATAGTCTGGTCTATAGCAATACCCTATTGCCCTGGTACTAATTTCTGTGCTAGTTAGGGTTACTATTTCTGTAATGAAAGACCATGATCAAAGCATTATTTCAGTTTACACTGCCAGATAAATAGTCCATCACTGAAGGAATCAAGGCAGGAACTCAAACAGGGTAGGAGCTGACGCAGAGGCCACGGAGGGATGCTGCTTGCTGGCTTGCTCCCTGTGGCTTGCTTTCTTATAGAACCCAGGACTACCATCCCAAGGGGGAGCTCTACCCACAACGGGCTGTGCCCTCTCCCGTCAATCACTAATTAAGAAAATGCCTTACCGGCTCATCTACAGCTCAGTTTTACAGAGGATTTTATCATTGGGAACTCCCTTCTCTCTGACAACTCTAGCCTGTGTCAAGCTGTCACAAAATTAGCCAGCATGCTAGCTAATAAATAAATATGATTTCTTTTAAAAAGAAAAGGCTTGATGATGCAAATCTGTAATCTTAGAACCTGGGAAAGAGACAAGAAACTCAAGGTCATATTGTCTTCAAGGCCAGTCAGAGCTACATAAGATCCCCCATCCAAAAAATTATGTGGAGAGAAATCAGAACCGTCCCTCCTGTGCTACTAGTGAAAAAGACCATGCAGCCAGTGACCAAGGCCATGCATTCCTCACAGAGACAAGCGTACGACAGCAATTCCTCACCCAGGCACACGCCCAAGAGAACTGAAAACACAGCCTTCTACCTGAGGGTTTTTTTTTCTTTTGGTTTTTCGAGACAGGGTTTCCTCTGTGTAGCCCTGGCTGTCTTGAAACTCACTCTGTAGACCAGGAACTCAGAAATCTGCCTGCCTCTGTCCCCCAAGTGCTGGGACAATTTCACAAGTTTTAAATGACCATTTTGTGGTTTTCAACATTAATATAGAATCATTGGCTTTCTGAATATTTAGTATGAAATTCTTTTTTCCTCAGTTTTATTGAAAATAGATTTTCTCGCCATGTGGTGGTGGTGGTGGCGCACGCCTTTAATCCCAGCACTTGGGAGGCAGAGACAGGTAGATTTCTGAGTTCGAGGCCAGCCTGGTCTACAAAGTGAGTTCCAGGACAGCCAGAACTACATAGAGAAACCCTGTTTCAAAAAACCAAAAAAAGAAAAAAGAAAAAAAGAAAAGAAAAAGAAAATAAATTTTCTCATACACTGCATCCCAGTTACAGTTTTCCTTCCCTCCCCTCCTCCCTGTTCTGCCAACCCCCTACTCTATCTGGATCCACCCCCTTTCTGTCTCTGGATCCACCCCCTTTCTGTCTCTCATTAAAAAAGAACAAGATTTATTTATTTGTGCTTTGTGTGTGTGTGAAAGTATGGCTGCATGTGCGCCTTGTGTGTGTGAGCGCGGCAGAGGGCATCCAATCCTGGAACTAGAGCTACAGGTGACCGAAGCTGGGTCCTGAACTCACGCCCTCTGCAGGAGCAGCGACTGCTCTTCATTGCTGGCCCATCTTTCCAGCCCAAGTACTTGAGGGAGTGCAAATGTTGTAGAGTTAGAACACTACTATGGTTGCACAAACTTCCAAATGTACTAAAACCCAGTGACTTGTAGGGCTAAAAGGGCCAATGTTATGACAATTAAAAAAAATTTTTTTTAATTATTCTTCTTATTGCTATTAATTGTGCATGTGTGTCCATACTGGCTTATGTGCGTGCAAGTACAGTGCCCTCAGAGATCCGGGCCATGGGATGCACTGCAGCTGGAGTCAGAAGTGGTTGTGAGCCACCAAATATGCAAGCTGGGTCTTTTTCAAATGCATCTCCATCCCTAAAAAATACAGAATGTTCAAACAAGAAAAAGACTCTGCAAATTGAGAACTAGTGCTTCCCTATTTTTTCTTTTCATGTTACATATTTAAAATTATATTTTTTATTTTATGGGTATGGGGGCAGGGGGAGGGTGCCACCCACAGTTGTGGAGGTCAGATGACAACTTACCTCTTTCCACCAAGTAGGTTACGAGAACCAAATTCAGACTGTCAGTGTTATTCTGCAAGGGCAATTACTCAAGGCCATCTCATTGATACTAATGTTTCATTCCTTAAAATTGCACCTGGTGCTGGAGAGATGGCTCAGCCGTTAGAAGCACTGGCTGCTCTTCCAGAGGATCACATTCGATTCCGGCCCCCACATGGTGCAGAGGGGCAGGGAGTCTGACATACTTTTCTAGCCTCTTTGGGCACTGCACGCACATGGTACTGGTACATCCATGCAGACAAAATATCCAGGCACGTAAAATAATAAAATGTATTTTTAAAATAGCACTAATAAGGTATATAGAATAAACAAGGAACTAATATATATATATAATACACACACATACAATATATACATATATATACACATACATATGTACATATATATTTATTTATACATGCATGTGTATATATATGCATATATATGTATGTATGTATGTGTATATATATATATATGTATATATATATATACATTTAGTATATGAACACTTCATTGGGATGTGTAAGGTCCTGAGTTCCACTCCCAGCTCTAAAACAATATGTTCATTGTAACAAAAGTTAGAACTTCTCCAAATCACCACCACAGATCTTGTGAAGACTTTCAGTGCCCAGGCTTCAGGAATGTAGGTCATGCTCTGGACCTGTTTTTGCCGCCATCGGAAAGAATGTCTCCAACAACCAACCGCCCCTCTCCTCCCCAACACACACGTAAGCAGGCTGACCAGGGGTAACATTAGCCCTAAAAATGCCATTCTCCCCTCCCCCCAGGACGGGATGTTCTAGCCATTTGCTAACCTCCTAAAGTGGCTCTGGGAGGCAGAAGGCAACGACTGGGACAGGACTGGGAGGTACTGGGTAGGTCGGAAGTGTAGAGGCGCAGAGGCGTAAGGAAACTTTGAGAAGTGCTTGAGCTTGGGGTTGAATGAGCATTAGGGCGGAGCGATGCGCAAGTTGGGGGGCACGGGAGGAGCTTGAAGGAGGCTGGGCGGGGCTCTGGGGCTACAGGGCGGGACGTGGAGAGCTCAGGAGC
>NW_022196900.1:109238618-109269226 GCF_008632895.1 Mastomys coucha
GAGCTCAGGGGCGGGGATTGGAAAGCTCAAGGGTGGGACCTGGAAGACTCCGGGTAGGATTGTAGAGCTCAGGAGCAGGGAGTGGAGGGCGCCGCGGTGAGGCGGCTGCTGTGTTGTTGATAGACTGGGCGGGGCTGGGACGCAGGCGGGATCCTTAGGGACGCGAGCCTGGGCGCCCTGATGCCCAAACAGAGGCGGCCGCGGGCTCGGCTTGGCCACGACCTCTCGGCACCCTTGGGCCTGTGCACCCTGGCCGTCTGCCCCTGGTCCCCAGCCGGCCATGCCCTCGCCCGCGCCTCCCACCGAGCTGCTGCCGTGGGAGCGCGCGGTGGTGCTGCTGTCGTGTGCGCTGTCAGCTCTGGGCTCGGGCCTCCTGGTGGCCACGCACGCCCTGTGGCCTGACCTGCGTAGCCGAGCGCGGCGCCTGCTACTCTTCCTGTCGCTAGCGGACCTGCTCTCGGCTGCCTCGTACTTCTACGGAGTGCTGCAGGACTTTGCGGGCACTTCGTGGGATTGCGTCCTTCAGGGCGCGCTCTCTACTTTCGCCAACACCAGCTCCTTCTTCTGGACCGTGGCCATCGCCCTCTACCTATACCTCAGCATCGTCCGAACTGCGCGCGGGCCCTGCACGGACCACCTAGTCTGGGCTTTTCACCTCGTCAGGTGAGTAGGAGACACTGCTTTGGCTCCAGGTCCCAGACCCAGGCTTATAGGTCCCTGGCCTTGCGTGCTGTGCTATGTGGCATTCGTGCGTTCCCTATCTAGGTGGCAAGGTGGTGTGTCATTCTAGTAGTCATATCCCCATGTATTCCTGAACCATGGAAGGATGGCTGACTTGCCCAAGAAACTGGAGCCAAACCTGTATGAGCGTCTCTGAACAGGGTGGTCTCTGTCTGCCCCAGCCAGAACCTCCCAGCAAGGTGTGGGTGGGTGCAGAGCTTGCCTAAAGGGAGAGAGGCTTGCCATTTAGAAAGGAACTGGGGACAACAGTCTGTGCCCTTTGCCTCCTACTTCACCTCGATCTGTCAGTCTCTGCTGCCCATGGAGAGAGAACTTCCAGTCTGCAGGCTGGACGATGAGTTAGGTGGCTGCCCTGGCCTAAGAGCCCACAACATCCAATTCATCCCACAACATCCACAGTGGGTGTGGTGCATCCAGCCACTCTCAGACGGTAGTGTGTCAACAATAAAATACACAGAGGTACACTTTTTAAGCTTTTCATGGCTTTTATAGACTTCAGGCCCCCATCACCTGCATTTTTCTTAAATGTTTTTTTAAAAGATTTATTCATTTTACTTTATGTGTGAGTATTGACTGCATGTATGTGTGTGTGTCATGTGTATGTGTACTTGGTGTCCTCGTAGGTTAGATGAGGGCATTGGATCCCCTAGAACTGGAGTTACAAATGATTGTGAACCATCATGTGAGTGCTGGGAATTGAACCCGAGTCCTCTACAAGAGCAAGAAGTGCTTTTTTTGTTTGGTTGGTTTGGTTTTGGTTTTCGAGGCAGGGTTTCTCTGTGTAGCCCTGGCTGTCCTGGAACTCACTCTGTAGACCAGGCTGGCCTTGAACTCAGAAATCCGCCTGCCTCTGCCCCCAAGTGCTGGGATTAAAGGTGTGTGCCACCACTGCCCGGCTAAGAAGTGCTCTTAATCACCTCTCTTCACCATGTTCTCAAACATCTCTCCAGGCCACTCTGTGTGGTCTTGATTGTCAAGAACTGAGGTCATCAGCAGAAGGTGCTCAAGATCAGGCTCTCAGGCACCTGGAGTCCCTGAGAGTGGGGGAAGCCCAAAGCCCTTCCCCAGGCAGTTTTACCTTGCTTTCACCCTTGTCAGCAAGAAAGCTGTGCCCAGAGGCCAGCCTCCCTCTTGTCATTTCAGAGTTTGAAATTCTCAGCGGCCTGTGCAGAGTTTGAGGCAGGACTCCTAAGGCTGGTTTCCTGTCTCCTTGCCTCAGCTCCAGGAACCAGCGTCTGCCCTAATTATAGGTCCTTTCTATTAAAAACTTGAATGCTTTCCAAGGGCCAAGAGGGTAGTCAGCACTTTGGTGGAGACAGGTCACCTGGATGTCACACGCAGAGGCAATAAGCTGGGGAGAGTCACTTGACCTCCTGTTGGAAGGAGACCAGTGGTCCCAAAGAAACCAAAGAACCCTCTTCTCCACTGGCCAAGCAAAATCTTTGTACCGTGTCACACCATGTTACAGGGTAGGGACCTACTGAAAAGGAGTCTGGAGTTTCTCTCCCCTCCAGCATGCACCAGACACCAGCTATGTCACACCACAAGTCCTCCTTTGGCAGGGTTGAAGTGTGAACACAGGTGGTCATTGGCACTGGAAAAGGAGTCCAAGGTTGGACCTTTCTTTGTAAGGACCTCTCCTCTGCTACATTCCTTTAAAAACCGATGAAGACGGTATATTTTTTAAGCAAAGAAACAGAACCCTCTGTGTGGTCCCTACAGAAAGATGGATTCCCTAACCCACGTCATGTGAGCTGGGAGTGCTCTACTCAGTCAGATGGGTCGCTGCTCAATCAGCGACCCCCTGGGAGGGTTCTCTGTGATGCTTGGAGAAGTCGTCCTAGGACAGGCTGTGTTAAGAGACTTGCTAGAACCTGCCCAACAGGTTCATTTTTGACCTGGATCCTCCCACGCTGGCTGCTAGGGGCTCTCCACGGTATAGCCTTGGAGTATTCGGTTATTGTTGCAGATGGATCTGTTCATGGAAGAATTCTCATTCCTGGACACAGCCCACCTGAATCCTCACTGTGTGTCTGTGTATTTACTTATTAGACAAGGTCTCCTGTAGCCTTGGCTGGCCTGGAACTTCCTGCCTCTGGCTCCCGTGGCTGCTGAGATTAAAGGCGTATGCTACCACGCCCATCGATTATCCTGGCTCTTCAAACTTTACAGCCTTGCAAAGGATTTTTAAAATACTAACAGCACAAATGGGTATCTCTGTGAAGAATTCTTAAGAACAGTTAAGGTTGATGGCCCATCCCTATAATCCCAGGAGAGAGAGAGAGAGAAAGAGAGAGAGAGAGAGAGAAATCAGGAGTTCAAAGTCAACATCAGCATCATATAAACTCGGAGGTTAGCCTGCCAGGCTGGGCTGCAAGGGACCTGTCTCCTCCAACCCCCTAAAAGTTACTAGAAATTGACAGAATAATGGAGTACCATTTTCTCACTGAACTAGAATAAAAATAATGAGAATATCAATTCGAAAGTGTTGGAAAAGCTGAACTGCCCGCTGTATTTGTTTTGTAAATCGGAATAATCCTTGCAGGAAGCCCTGCTTGTGCCTCCAGGTCTTGTGATCCTATTGACCAGAGCCTAGCCTAAGAAGATAATACAAAGTTCACACAACACTGTGTGTTCTCAGGACTTGCGTGCTTTTTCCATATCGAGAATTAGAACTTATTTTAATGTCTAACAATAGAGGAACAGTGAGTTAAGAGACTTCTTTCCCATCGAAAATGTCATGCATCTCTTACATGCTGTGGCCGGTGCTCTGAGTCGAGTTTTTACTGGTATAGTAGAATGCAGCATCAAAGGGAGACATTTTTTTAAAAGATTTATTTATTTTTTTATTTTTAAAATTTTTTAAATATTTATTTTATTTATATATAATAAATACACTGTAGCTGTCTTCAGACAAGAGAATCAGGTCTTGTTAGGGATGGTTGTGAGCCACCATGTGGTTGCTGGGATTTGAACTCAGGACCTCTGGAAGAACAGTCAGTGCTCTTAACCACTGAGCCATCTCTCCAGCCCCGAGATTTATTTATTTTATGTATATGTACACTGTCGCTATCTTAAGATACACTAGAAGAGTCATCGGATCCCATTACAGATGTTGTGAGCCATCATGTGGTTGCTGGGAATTGAACTCAGGACCTCTGGCAGAGCAGTCAGTGCTCTTAACTGCTGAGCTGTCTCTCCAGCCTGGGAGACCTTTTCTGCTTGTTTTCTGGAAGTGCTGGGGTTTGATGCTAGAGCTACATCCCCAGCCCTGAGAAATTCCATCTCCAAAACCAATTACAGGCATGAAACCCCGAATTCCAGAGGTGGGTGGGACAGTCGCCTACCACTCACAGAAGACAAATGGCCCAAGACCACAGAGTTTGGAAATGAGAGACTCAGGGTGGACCTGATTCTGACTCTCTCCAGAGTCTGTGCCCTTTATGAGTCTACCTGGCTGGTATAACCACTTGAATAACACTTATCTTTAGCTTTGCAGATTGCCCAAACATTAGCACCTTGTCGTCTTCTGTTCTCTTTCTTCAACAGACACAAATGCTTCTCCTCTCTAAATGCTGGTGTGTGTGGCTCCCGGACAGAGGCGCACAGACCTGTACATAACTGCAAGCACCAGGACGACAGCTGTCACCTGATAGGGAGACTTTCTCGAGCCTCTGTCTCTCTGAGGACTCAGAGTGTTTCTGAGGAAAGCTCTGGTTTGAGCACTGACCTGGTTTTCATGTCTTTTTATCCCTCCGTTCTTCCATTTCCCCGGCCATCTTGGTTCGTAGCGCTGACTTTATTTGTACTTATTATTATTATCGTTCAGGGATTATGTGTGTCACAGCACCCATGCGTGGCCGTCAGAAGACAGCTTTGTGGAGTCAGTTCTCACCTTCCACCTTTATGTGGGTTCCAGGGATTGAATCAGCAGGCTTGGGCAGTAAGCCTCTTTATCCCACGAGCCGTCTCGCTAGCCCAACGTTGACGACTTTGTTCATTTACTTTTGGTTTTGTCTGAATCTGATCCCCCTTCCACTTCCAGAGTGCCGTGATTGCGTGATCCATGGCTGCTCAGGGCTCTCTGCACGGCTGACAGTCAGGATGAAACCCAGGCCTGCAAGTGCTCTTCCCACTGAGCCGTCCCCCAAAGCTCCTATTTATATTTTTTTTCAGACAGGGCCTTGTCTGTGGTCTAGGCTGGCCTGGAATTCCATATGTAGCCCAAGCTAGCTTCTGGCTCAGGGCAAACCCTTTGCCGGGCTCCTGGGTGCTGACACTACTGAAGGGATCTCTGTACTGGATGGGTAACATGGCGTTGTGAGGAGTTCAGCTTGGTGATTTGTAGGACGTCCCTCGAATTTGTTTGTCTGGCACTTCCTCAAAGGGTTTCAAGTTCTGCAGTCTGGCAGGTTTCAGAAGTGCTTTGGAGTTGACGTGGCTAAGTGACATCTGCCAGGCATTTTGCTCTGTATCTCTCTCTGTCTCTCTCTGTCTCTCTCTCTCTCTCTCTCTCTCTCTCTTCTTTCTGTAGGGGTGTTTTGCAGCATGTATGCCTGTATCACATGTGTGTACTGCCCAGGGACTGGATTTATAGATAGCTGTGAATCACTATGTGGGAGGTGGGTATTGAACCCAGGTCCTCTGAAGGAGCAGCCAGTGCCATCTCTCTCGCCCTTGCTCCAGCTCTGACATTCCTGCTGTACATCACTAAGAATGTGCTTCTGTGTCATCGGTTACAGCGCCCACCTCTGGCCAGGGCTGGAATTGCCAGGGGGTCTTGAACTCATCCTTGCAATGGCAACTGAGATAGCCCTGAAGCTGTCTCCATCCACCCTCTGCTTAGCAAGGGCTCCAGAGTCAGCACAGCTGGCTAGCCACCCCCATCCCCACCCCTACCCCTATTCTGCCGGATCAGTTCTAGAGTCCGATGGGTGGGGGTGGGATGTGGGCATTGTCTCCAAGGGTCAGAGGTCAGTGTCCTGACTGAGCTGGCTTCCAGCAGTCTGTGAGTGAATGTGACCACACTTGCATTGCCTTCTTTCACTCACCTGCCTCTGGCTGCCCCTTGGGTGATGGAGAAGAAAGAGTCTTGTGTGACCATAGAAACTCTTGGTGGAGGGTTGGAAGTCCCAACATAGTGAAAAGGTAGGGGCCATCAACCATTGTAGTGCATGCCTGTAATCCCAGTACTTAGGAGGCTGAAGCAGGGGGATTGCCACAAACTTGGGCAGAGCTGGATTCCGGGGGTTCTTCCATCGGTGTCTAAGACTTGTGCTAGAGACAGGGTTGGGTGGATGGGGAGAGAGACTCTGTCTCGTTTGTGTTTTCTGAGATAGGTTCTTTTTTTCTTTTTTTCCTTTTTATGAGACAGGGTTTCTCTATATAGCCCTGGCTGTCCTGGAACTCACTCTGTAGACCAGGCTGGCTTCAGAAATCTGCCTGCTTCTGCCTCCCAAGTGCTGGGATTAAAGGCATGCGCCACCACTGCCCGGCACTTTTTTTTTTTTTAAGACAGGTCTTGCTATGTAGTTTTGGCTAGCCTGGAACTCCCTATTGTAGATCTGCCGCCTCTTACCTAGAAAGGGCTAGGATTTAAGTCATGTGCCACCATGCACTGCTTCTCCCTACAACAAAGATCCTTTCCAGGTTGGGTTGGGGGGCATAGGCTAAAGTGGATTGCAGGCAAAACAACCTTTAGTACTGCCAGTTCACAGAGGGTGGCGGGGGTGGGGGGGTGGATTGAGATAGGAGATCATTCGCATTTCACAGAATCAAAGGAAGTTCCTTGAGAAAGGGGAGGTCTCTGTGCTTAGGACAGAGCAGCCTCAGTTTAGCCGTTAAGTGAAAGTGTAATTCAGGAAGCCAATCCTATGGCCCCACCCTACCTTGGGAGGCTGCAAGGTAGCTGATTAGGGAAGGTACTGGGGCCTTAGGGAAGTACCATGATCCCGGTCTACAGGGGCAGCCTCTGAGCAGTAGCCTCTTGAGCAATACTCCAGGGCTCAGTGCCCCCAAGTTTGAGCTGGATTTTGTCTGTTCTACGCAAGGTTTTTTTTTTTTTTTCCCAAGATAATAGGTAAAGTCTTAGCAGTGGGAACCCAGAGCCGGGGGCCCCAGGGGTGGCCCCAGAGGCTGCCTTTGATCCTTGCGAGTGTAGAGCAGATTTTATCTCTCTTCAGGCCAGTACAGCCAGGACCTACGAGTGCAAGGCTGTCGCTGGGGACTAGAGTGTCACCAGGTATGCTGTGCATTGCACAGGACACCCCTCCCCCTCCCACAGCTGAAGCCACAGAATGACCTCAAGTCGGCCTTCCTAGAGAATGACCCCTGAACCTCTCCCACGTCCTAGCTCTGCCCCATGAGAGGGACAATGGGAGGCCATTGTCCTGGGGAAGTGCCGCTTCGCAGCCTCTACTCTGTTCAGCCCCTCTACCCGCTGGCTCCTCCCCGAGAGCTTTTGTAAACTGGAACATTGTTGCCTTAGAGTTTCCTCTATCCACCCCCCTCCATACCCCAATTGTGTTAACATTTAAGGCTTTCTACAGCCACTGCGTCCTTAAACCAGAAATTGCCATTTGGTGCACAGAAGGGTAAAGGAAGACCTCTTCTTTGTTTTCTACCCAGCAGGTGCCAACCTCCAGGGATCAGAAGGGACACTGAATACCGGGATCTGGTTGTGGGAGGAGCTGGCGGCACAAATGATCCCTGGAGCCCACTTACAGCCTGGGCCCTTTAGTGGGATGGGCTGGGGCCTGGGCCCAGGCTTCAGATGCTCTTTGGAAAGCAGCGGGGCAGCTTCTCCACTGATCTCTGTGAATCGGGGTGTGTGTGTGTGTGTGTGTGTGTGTGTGTGTGTGTGTGTGTGTGTGAAAGGGATGCCCTTATCGAAAAGTGCTCTGCTCTGTAACAGAAGTTCCCCAGATGAGCAGAGCTGGGATGCTGAGAGGTCTGGGCCTAGCGGGCTTCCAGCACATTGATGTTCTGAGGACAGCCACCTGCCTGTGGCCATTATATGAATTCCTAGTGTGACCATTGTATGAATTCCCAGAGTGAGGGTGGCTTGCCTCTTTCCTGTGCACAATTAGTTTCACATCCCTGGAAGTTTAAAACTACAATGAGTAGAGGGGTACCAGAAGGGCTTAACTGGGGAAAGAAAGCCAAGTGTCATTGTGTCCCGTTTCTCTTCTCTGGGCCCTTCCAGTTCATCCCTGGGACTTGGGGATTGCGCTCTTCGGGTCGGGGTGGTGGCTCGTCCCAGAATTCAAGCCCTTATTGTGCATGGTTTACCAACAACCAACAGCCTCAGACAGCTTGAAGTTCTCCCCTCATAGTTCAGGAGCTGGAAGGTCAGGTATGGGCGAGGAGGTTTCTCCTGGGTCCTCGCTCCTTGGCTCGCAGATGGCATTGTCTCCCAGAATCCTTACAAGGATGCCCCTTTGTGTTTGTCAGTGTCAAATCTGTTCCTACAGAAAACAGTGCTCTTGGATGTGGTCCTGACCTGGCAGCCGCCTCATTTGAATTGAGTTAACTCTTGAAGAACCCTCTCTCTACATACATAGCCTCAGGCTCTGAAAGTTGGGGCTTCAAGAGAAGGAGCTGTAATGGGGTAGAGTTTAGTCTGTAACTGCCTCGAAAGGGAGGGGGCCAGTGCGGAGCTGCCCTCGCTTTCTAGGCAAACACAAACCAGGGGCCCAGGCACGCCTGGAGGCCCTGTTGGTGCCATTTAAGTGCAAGATCTGCTTGGGTGTGGTGTGCTCACCTTCGCCCAGTTAGACAGACCTTAATCCTCGACGAGTCCTCCTGCTTTAGAATCAGAGCTTTAGAGAGGAGACACCCCATCCAGTCTCATCAGCTTGGTCTGTCCCAAAATATTTAAGAGATGGAGATAACTTTAGTAATCTAAAGTAGTTAGAAGGAAGAATCAAATCCCACACACTGTCCTCCGACCTCCACCTGTGTGCCCTCCCTCACAAATAAACAAATGCAATTAAAAACACACATGCAGCTGGGCGGTGGTGGCGCACACAGCACTTGGGAGCCAGAGGCAGGCAGATTTCTGAGTTCTAGGCCAGCCCGGTCTACAGAGTAAGTTCCAGGACAGCCAGGGCTACACAGAGAAACCCTGTCTCAAAAAACCAAAAACAACAACAAAAAACACACATGCACACACATATTTCTATACCAAGTACTCCCTATGGCCACACCCATACAGCCCATGAACTTTCAGGATGCTTCGCTGAGTCCCGCTCTCCTCTGCCAGGGACCACATCCAAGAGCGCAGTATTTTGTAGGAACAGATTTGGCACTGACAAGCACAAAGGGATCCTGGAAGGCAATGCCATCTACGAGCCAAGGAGCAAGGACCCAGGAGAAACCTCCTTGCCCACACCTTGAACTTCCAGCTCCTTAGCCATGAGGGAAGAACAGTGGGGCAGAGACAGGCTGGAGAGCTGGCTCTGCAGTTAAGAGCATCTGCAGAGGGCTTAGGTCTGGCTCCTAGCATCCACATGGCGGCTTACAGCTGCCTGAACTGTAAATGATGTCACTTCTGAGGATCCGACGCTCTCTTCTGGCCTCCATGAGGTGTGCGTATGTACATGCAGGCAAAACACACATATCCATGAAATAAGTAAATCTTTAAAACATAAAGCTTAAAGTGTTGTTAGCCCTGAATGGAGGCAGAGACAGGCAGACAGGAAGCTGAGCATTCAGCGTGTGGAGTTGACGAGAAGAACAGAGTAGAAAGAACGAGGAGGCCACCGTGCAGCACAGGAACACCAGTGTCCTCATCCAGCAAAGAGCAAGGTAAGGGACCCTTCCCAGGGTCCCCTTAGTCACTGCTGGGGAAGCTCCAGACTGGGCCTTGTTCTCTGGGTTCTCAATGGCTTCACACAGCATCTCACTATGTAGCCCAGGCTGGCTTCAGATTCCTGGCAATCCCCCTGCTTCAGCCTCCCCGGTGCTGGGGTTAGGGGCCTGCCTCTCACTTTCATCTTAGATGTTTCAGAAAATGAAAGTTAGGAGACTGCTTTGTGTGATCACTCTCAATTCCTGATGGTGGCCGGCTGGGGAGAGCAGGGCTCAGTGAAGCATCCCTGAAAATTCCTCTGGCTGTCTGGGCATGGCCACTGGGAGTACTTGGAACAGAAATATAAGTTTGTATGTGCATGTGTGTCTTTTAAAATTCCACTTACTTACTTGTGACGCAGGGCTTGGGTGTCCGTGGCTCACATGTGAGGGCAGCTTGTGGGATGGTCAGTCTCTCCCCTGTTTCAGTATAGGCTGTCATGACTGCCCACTCAGTCTGTTTACGGAGGGCTATCCCAGCCAGAGGTCACAAGACCCTCATCTGAGTGGCCAGCTGCTTCCAGCCACCTGTTATATGGACCTCTCTGCCTTACATGAACCTGGCCTTGGGGGAGGAGCAGAGTACCCATAGGCCCAGAAAGACGAGCGGAGGGGCAGGGATCCATCTAGACGGGCATGGGGGCGTCCTCATCCTTCTGTCCGTGGCATGTATGATGCGTGTGTGTGTGTGTGTGTGTGTGTGTGTGTGTGTGTGTGTGTGTACATGTGTATCACACCCATCTATACTCTCCTGATGTGCACCATAACATTCCGACATTCCAGCCGCGTAGCCCAGGTTGGCCTCCAGAGTGCCTGCCTCCTAAGTGCTGGGATTACAGGCATGCACTGTCATGCTTTGTCTCTAATCACAGCCTTGATGGACGCCGGCAGATGTGGGGTTGCCTGGGCTTGTGTGGGCTGTGTGAATGCTCACTGGATTTCCTCAGACGGTGTGGTCACCATCCCCACCTTGTGAGGATGCTGGCCTGGCGTGCTGAAGCTAAGCAACTTGCCTAGGTGGCAACAGAGTGATAATTTGGACCCCACCCATTGCTGTCAACCCATGTGTCACCTCCATGAGAGGAGGCCCTGTGAGAGGCGGCCTTGTGAGAGGCGGCTCTCTGAGAAGCTGTTCTGGAAGGAGAGGGGTTAGAGATTCTGGGGAGGAGACTTTGGATGGGGCCTAATTCCAGTTGTGTCGCTGTGGGGGGGGGGGTGTTCTCCAGGCATCAGACCCCATCACAGACAGCTGTGAGCCACCATGTGGTTGCTGGGACCTCTGGAAGGGCAGTCAGTGCTCTTAACCGCTGAGCCATCTCTCCAGCCTGGTGTTCTAGGTGGTCCCCTTGACCCTTACCAGGCCGCACTTCCTCCACAGACGAATAGAAAGAAGCCTTGGGCCAAGGGGATCCACCCATAGCCTATGGTTCTAGACCCTGGATTCTCCCGAATCCTGCCACCTCAAGCTCCCCCGGGGTTACAGAGAAACTGACTGGAGTGTTTAAGCCTAGACATACTTGCTGATGTTTGCAGACTGGGCCCACGCCCCTCTGGATGCAGGGAGAAGAGCTGGGCGTGTAGGAGCTGGAACCGACTGGCCTCACCTTCTCTTTAAATTATTTTATTTTTCAGTGTGAGTGTTTTGCCTGTGTGTCTGTCTGCTCACACCTGTGCCAGAAGAGAGCATTGGATCCCCTGAAACTGGAGTTACCCATTTGTACCAGTCTGCAAATCCCAGCATTTGTGTGAGGTTTAAACAAACCCTCCTTCAGACCCCTGGCAACCTGAGGGAGCTTAGAGTTGGGAGAACCCAGGGTCTGGATCGGGGATTGTAGGCTTCAGGCAGGCAGTAAATCCCTGTGGCCCCAGATGGTTGTGAGTTACCATGCGGTGCTTAGAATCCTGGACGAGTAGCCAGTAATCTTGACCACAGAGTTGCATCATTTGGGAGGTTTTGAGAAGGTCTCACTTTGTAGCCCAGGCTAGCATCTCACTGTGTAGTTCAGGTTGGCCTGGATCTCACAGTGGTCTATCTGTCTCCACCTCTCAAGTGCTGAGCTACAAACAATTGCCAGCATGCTCAGTTTCTGTTGCATAGAGATGGCCATCTCCCTCCTGACCAAGCCACATCCCCAGCTCCAAAGTCCTGGCATTCTAAATAAGAGCAGGCTTCCCCATGCCCTTCCTGTCCTCCCTTGTTTTGCAGGCGCACTGATGCTGGTTCCGGGAGCACTGTCCTCTTCAGAGAGGAGCCCTGTCATTTTTGCCCATGCCATTACTGTAGGGTGTTGTGGGCTAACCTTGGCACCTCTCTTTTCTCATCATTCTTCAGCTGGGGTGTCCCGTTGGCCATCACAGTGGCAGCCGTCTCTCTAAAGAAGATAGGCTACGATGCCTCGGATGTGTCCGTGGGCTGGTGCTGGATCAACCTGGAGGCCGAGGACCGTGTCCTGTGGATGCTACTGACCGGGAAGCTGTGGGAGATGCTGGCTTATGTCTTGCTACCTCTGCTGTACCTCTTGGTCAGGAAGCACATCAACAGGGCGGTAGGTGCCACTGCACTGTCCCTTCGGGAGCAGGCTATATCTCTGAAGAACCAAACTAGTGTTAGGCCATAGGAACTGTGTGCCTGGGCAGACGCGAGGCTGACTGAGCGGCTCAGACAGTCAAGTAGTTGGACTGCAGAGCTACATTTTCCACATGGTCCTTTACTGCCCCCATGTGGCAATCTTCGGTATTACACTAAGGAGTTAAGCTCAAAGTTAAGGATGCTACTAAACAGTTAGCCACAGACAACGAATCTAGTTGCCCTCGGCAATCAGAATTGTGGCGACAACAAATCCACTGGGCTATCCAGAAAGGGAGGCTTGTCCTCAGAGAGATGGGAGCCGATAAACTGATCAGTAGCTAAAGCAGTGATGGCTTCCAAAGAGGTGTGTGCACTGAGTTCAGACTCCAGCCAGTGAGAACCCCATTTCCCTCCTTGTATTTATGTACTTTTTTTGGAGACAGGGTCTTGTTTTGTTGGGGTAATATGTAGCTCAGGCTGGCCTCGAACTCACAGTACAGTTCTGTCAAAGATGACCTGCATTTCTGTGCCTGCTTCCACCTCCCAAGTGTCCAGGCATGCACCAGGACACCAGTTCGGTAGTACTGGGGTTGGAACCCAGGGCTTCATGCATGCTAGTTGAGCACTCCATCAAATGTACTATATCCTCTAGCCCCAGAGACAGGTTCTGATGCGCCTCAGACTGGCATCGGGCAGTTGAAAACAACCTTAAACTCTTGCTTCTCCTGCCTCTGCCTCTCAAGTAGTGAGAAACTTTAAGTTTTTAACCCTCTGCGTTTTCAAGGCAGAAACCCCGGGAGGATGTGTCTTACTGGGTTGCTTTGTCTTTCAGTGGTTGAGATTGACCCCAGGGCCTCTGCTTGCTTAAACAGTCTATCACTGAGGCGCGGCCATGGCTGTAGATTCTTCTGACCCAACAGCTCATTTATCTGCTCTTTCTTTCTCTTCCTTCCTTCCTTCCTCCCTCCCTCCCTCCCTTCCTCCCTCCCTCCCTCTCCCTCTCGTTCTCCCTCTCTCTCTCTCTCTCTCTCTCTCTCTCTCTCTCTCTCTTTCTCTCTTTCTTTCCTTCTTAGACAAAGTCTTACTGTGTAACCCTGCCTAGCCTTGAACTCACAGAATCCACCTGCCTCTGCCTCCCCAGTGCTGGGATTAAAGACTATCCTGCCTGGCCCTGAGCGGCCACTCCTGACAGACAGATACTTCTTGTAGGCATCGCATCTGTGTTCTTGGGACACCTCATCCCCTCACAGTATTACATCTGTGTCTTCTGGGACGCTGGTTCTCCCTTTAGCCGATCCTCACCTGCGCCATCTTCTCGCTGGCTCCACAGGAGTCCTGGCTGGAGGGCAGGGCCTGCAGTGGGTCCCACACAGACAAGTGGCCCAGTCTTTCTGGATCATTTCTCACTGGTGGGGAGGATGAGGGCTGCTCCTGGAGAATGAAGCCCCGCCCCTAGCTCTACCAGACTCCGTCCTCTTATGTGCCTCTGTCCTTTCTAGAGCAGGGCAGGAGCCCCCTGTTTGCCAGGCTGGTCTCTGCATGTGACAACTTCCTCTTGCACTTTGGCAAGAGTTTTCAGACAAGAAGATGAAGTGGGCAGGGAGGTGGGAACATAGATCATCTCCTGCCTGGAGACAGGGAGGAGAGCTGAAAGTGAGTCGGGAGGCACGCTTGGCTCTGAGGAGCAGCCCAGCTACTCCCGTAATCCAAGCTGCATTGCCTCCTGTCCAGCTCTGCCCTGCCCCTCCCTAGCTGAGTGAGGCAGGCATTTAGCTCTCTGGGCTGCCGTCTCAGACCCCTAGAGGAGGAGGAAATGGGTTCCTTAATCAGGTAAGCCATTCAAGGTTGGCACTCAGGGATACTAGGCATATTTTTATTCCCTTACCAGGGCTTCAGTGTCCTAGAGCAGGCTCAGATGGACACCTTTCGTTGGCCACTTCAATTGGTTTTACAGATTTGGTTGTGATTTGAAACTGAACATTTTTCCTGCCATGACAACCAGGAATGCAAGACTGGCTCCATCCCTTCCTCTGCCCCTTCTGTGGACAAGCCTGCACTCTGGGGATCTTGCAGGGGGATAAGCTGAGATCAGGGTGGATGACCTCAGAGGATGGCGGCTGGAAGAACCACAGGAAGCAGCCAGCAGCTGATGGCTAGGATGGGGTCGGGGCTGTCTGCAGAATGGCTGGCTGTGAGCTTCATTCTGGATGGGACACTGGCTAAGGACTTGAAAGTGGGGGACTTGGGGAAACTGGGGCTGCTTTGCCCGATGCAAGGACCAGAAGAGACATGGGGTCGGAGGAGAGCGATCTGGCTGGAAGAGTGAGCAAGGGAGAGCATGGGACGGAGGTCAGAACTGAGTCAGGCTTGCTCACCCTGATGTAATCGTGTAAGAAAGGGCTGAAATGACGGAGCCTCCAAGGGCTTTGAGCAGAAGGCTTGCCAAGCCTGCCTGAGAACCTGCCACCTGTGCTGGGGATGGCCTGCCGTGGGAAGGAGACGAATTAGACATGGCGATCATGCCTGGCCCATCCCGTGGTGGTGGGTCAGAGGACCCAGACTCTGGGTCTGATTTGGAGGTGGACTGGTTTTAGGTGAGGCGTGACTGGGAGAGAGAGGGCTGAAAGATGATTCCCAAGTCACACGGGTGGCAGGAAGGATGAAGTGCGTTCAGCTGAGATGAATGTGCAGTGGGCCCGAGGGCTAAGATGGCTTGTTCATCGTACACAGAGGTCTGTGATGACTCTGAGTCACTTCTGTGGAGACGTAGTGTAGGCAGATGTGCAATCCGGGAGCTGGCGGTTGGGGAAGGCTCCAGTCTTTCCTAATAGGAAGGACAACAGTGTCTGCCTCTTGCCTTCCAAGGCTGGTGTGGACATTGGAGCACGTAGGTGATCCGGTAAGAGGCTCCTCTGGCTCATTCTTGTCTTTGCTCTCGGTTCTCCACACAGCACCAGGCGCTCTCGGAATACCGGCCCATCTGTGAGGGGCGCCAGCTGCATCGAGGTTCCTCCACCTCCACGGCTGACAAGAAGCTGATCCTCATTCCACTCATATTCATCTGCCTCCGGGTCTGGAGCACCGTGCGCTTCGTCCTGACCCTCTGTGGCTCCCCCGCTGTGCAGGCACCCGTGCTGGTTGCTCTGCATGTACGTCTGTTCCCTCCCGTAGGCCCTGCTACCCTACAGTGGCACGGCCAGGTCCCAATGTGTTAGCCAGGATGGGAAGCGGGGTGGCTCTCTGTCCCAAAGGCGTGGCTTGGAGTGTCCCCTTGTTCTTAGCAACCTAGAGGAGGCCTGGCAGAGTCGACTGATCCTGGGTTCCTTTCAATGCAGAAGACCTAACTGCAGGTCTGGGCTGTGTGGCCAGTTTAGGCCTGTTAAGGCCACATGTCTGAGCTCACCCCACAGCAGTTTAGAGGTAGGGACAGGAAAGGTCGTGGGATTCATAGCAGCCCACTGACTCCCCATGACTGTGTTTCTAAGACACACTGGCCCTGCATTTACGCCTCTTCCACATCTCCACAGGGCATTGGAAACACCTTCCAGGGAGGGGCCAACTGCATCATGTTTGTCCTCTGTACCCGCGCGGTCCGTACAAGGCTCTTCTCTGTCTGCTGCTGCTGTCCTCGGCCCTCCACCCAGAGCCCTCCTGGGGCTCCTACGCCCCCCAAGATGAGAGAATCTCAGGAATCCAGACGGACCCCAGAAGTGCCCAGCACTTGAGCTCAGTGTCCTCAGAGCCTTCCTGCTCCTGCTTCAGGATTGGGGACCAAGCACACTGGAAGCCTCGCCTAGTGAAGCTCGGAGCCCAGTGGAGGGACAGCCGTCAGTGTGGTCTCTCCTACTCCCAGACTCACAGGCAGGCAGGGCGTCCCTTGCACACTCATGTCCTGGTTCAGTGGGGTATGTTTGTGCAAGCACAAGGACAGTGAGACTCAGC
This sequence comes from Mastomys coucha, assembly GCF_008632895.1. Taxonomy (NCBI): domain Eukaryota; kingdom Metazoa; phylum Chordata; class Mammalia; order Rodentia; family Muridae; genus Mastomys; species Mastomys coucha. Next base: position 109,254,721 of record NW_022196900.1, read on the forward strand.
AATGCAGGATACAGCCAGGGCACTGGTTTTCAGTGTCCCTGGCCACCAGCGCTGTTTACAATTGGAGGGATCCATACCTGTGGACCCATCCCAGGCAAGGCTGAACAATGAACACCATCTTGGATCCTAGACATCACAGTATGGAGTCCAGGTTTGCCAGGGTGTTGAGAATCCCTAGAGACCCTGGGGTCATTAGCAATGCTGATCGGCCGAGGGTGATATCCTTCAACTAGGTCCCAAGTCCACCAACGTCACGGGAGACTGCCATCGTTGATCAAAGCCACCCAGGCACACACTCATGGGCACCTCACGGAGTCTCTGCGTGGGTCATCGCCCCTCAATGTTTATTACATCTGAATTTCAGCACAGGCCAGAGTCCAGAGTCCTGTCCATTAGTCAATCACTTAACATCCACGTCCCCTCCCAGTATCAGGACAGAAGGCAGCTCAGCTTCAGTCCCTATGGACAACTGCTAGTTCACCTGCTTTCTCACAGAACCCCGTGCTCACAGTGACTCACACAGGGGTGAGTGGGGAGGGGTCTGGCTCTGTACTTTGTTTAGGAAAGGTGACCAGTGAATGGACCTGACTCCACCTGAAGGTAAATGTTCTAAGATTCAGCCTTGGGCTGGTCTGTAGTTCCATGTAGTTTCCAGGTTGGTCCTAGCACTTCAAATACTTAAAAGGCCTTTGTGTTTTGTTTTATAGTTATCTGGAGGATATAGAAATAGGATTCTGAGATGATTACATTTTTTTTTTTTTGAGATAGGGTCTCATGTGGACATGCTGACCTGGAACTTGCTACGTAGATCAGGCTGGCCTCTAACTCACAGAGATCCACCTGCCTCTGCCTCCTGATAGTTACATTTTTAAAAAATGTTTTGTTTTGTTGTGTTGTGCCTGTTAGGCAGGCGCTCTGCCACTAAGTCCTATCCCATGCCCCTCCTGCCCTTTTTTGAGGCATAATCTCACTAAGTTGCCTAGATTGGCCTTGAACTCTCTGTTGTCCAGGCTGGTCTTGAACTTGAGATTTTCCTACCTCGACTTCCCAGGAAGCTAGAATTGTAGCCTTGGGCTAACAAGCCTGGACAGAGGGGGCTTAACTGAAATCCTCATCTCTTTCTATTCAGTGGCTCTTCTACTCAGACATCCCTCATTTCAGAAAGTAGTGTGTGCTTTCTGTGTGCTGACTCTCAGGCTCTCGGTGCAGGAAGGATGCCTGCCACCTTGCAGTCAAGGTGAGGTAGCGCCCTTGGATTCTGTCAATACCGTGCAAAACCGAGAGGATGCTCTGAGCCTCGTAAAACAGCTCAGGATGAAAGCAGAGACACACAGGGGCATCAAGTCCCGTCTCAGGGGAAGGATTAGTCGTTCAGAGGGTTGTGTCCCCACGCTCCTTTTCTGGTTTCCTGAAGCATTTCTTTAGGGAAATCTACAAGAGGTGGGTTCCCTTTGGGGAGTCAAAGGCAACCCCTTGGCTTGGTAGTCTGTCTGCTTACAGAGCCAGTCTGCGTAGGGTGTCCTAGGGTCCTGTGAAGATATTGCAGCCAATGTGTGCACTGTCAGCAGGCACTGGGAATGATCTCTTGGCTTCTAAAACGGAACAGAAATTCTAGGAATTTGTTTCCTGTAGAGGAGAAAATAAGCCACAGAGGATCTGATGTTGGGTGAACCCAGCCAGACAGGACACCGTGGAGCCCTGGCTGTTTGGGGCCTTGCTCAAGGAAAAGCTTACACAAGGGCATCAGAAAACCTGGTCCTTGTCGGGCAGTGGTGGTGCACGCCTTTAGTCTCAGCACTTGGGAGGCAGAGGCAGGCGGATTTCTGAGTTCGAGGACAGCCTGGTCTACAGAGTGAGTTCCAGGACAGCCAAGGCTACAGAGAGAAACCCTGTCTGGAAAAAAAAAGAAAAGAAAAGAAAGAAAGAAGGAAAGAAAGAAAGAAAGGAAGGAAGGAAGAAAGAAAGCAAGCCTGGCCCTGGAGCCTGGGGCTTCCGCAAGCTTTCTCTGATGGTTGCTGCCATTGGCCAGGATGGCTGCCTGTAAAACCCTCTACAAACACTTGGCTCTTTGCATCTCTTTCCCATGCTGCCCTGTCACCACAGGTGGCTGGCGGTGACCCGAGGCCTGGTGCCTGGCCTCCAGCCCACAGACATCAAGCTTAGCTCAGCCAGTGGCCAAGTGGGTCTCCTGGGAGCCCAGGGTTCAGAACTGAAGAGGAAAGAAAGAATCCTCCGGGCCAGGAGGGGCCTTAGCCCCCGTCAGGCTGCCAGCCCCCCTTCGCTTTGCTCAGCCTGCTGTGTTCCTATCTCTACTAGGTGGTGTCGTTGGTTTTTGTCTGTCCGTGTCCCTCAGTCACCCAAATGTGACCTCAGCCTTAATGGGTGCTGCTACAGCCCTTGCCATGCACACCGCCCCCCTTCTTAAGCACTTTGTGAATCTTGTTCTGCTAATCCATTGCCAGCTGCTTCCTGACTCTGACTTTCTGAGGCTCTGTGTGTGTGTGTGTGTGCGCGTGTGAGTGTGTGTGCATGTGTATGCATGTGAATGTGTGTATGTGCGTGTGAGTGTGTGTGTGTACATGTGTGAGAGAGAGAGAGAGAGAGAGAGAGAGAGAGAGAGAGAGAGATTATGCTCTAGCATTTAGCTATTTTCCCATCCCTTTTCATTTTGTTTTTTAAGTTTTGAAACAAAGGGTTCTCACTACTTGTCCAGACAGGCCTTAAACAGTTCTACTGTTGCTGGGATTACAGGCCTATGCTACCCACAGCCAGCTTTTACAAGCGTTTTAGTTTGTTCCCTCTCCCTCTCCCTCTCTCTCTCCCCCTCCTCTCTGAAAATAAAAATAAAGATTATTATGTGTCCGAAGTTCAGAGCACAAATATGACTGTTTTTATGTGTCTGGGTGTTCTGCGTGTGTGAGTGCACCTTAGTGTGTGTGCAGTGCCCTTAGAGGCCAGAGGGAGTGTGATCCCCTGGAACTGGAGTCACAAATAGCTGTGAGCTCTGGGTAAAGGGAACTAAGCCTGGGTCCTTTGCAGGAACAGCCAGGGCTCCTACCCGTTGAGCTCACTCGCCAGCCCCCTCTGCAGATGTCGGTGTGAACTCACGGTTGTGGCATAATTAAACATAGCATGAGAGTTTTGGGAAGTGTGATGTTAACTCTCATTGAAATCCCCAACCTCTTGCTGTTTTAAATTAAAGGAGTCGGTCATTTCCTCGTGTCTGCTGAGCTGATCTCACACTGATGTGGGGAGGGGTGAGTGAGGCCAGTCAGGCTGGCCTGGGCGTGCCTGGGACCTGGAGAACCTGGTCTCCACTCCACGCACTGGCTGGCTGCACGCTTAGGCTTTGCCAACAGATACATGAGAAGGTGCAGGTACCTGCTTTGATTGGCTGCAGCAACCCCACCGTCACCATCACCACCACCACCACCACCTCCACCACCACCTCCACCACCACCACCGTCACCACCGTCACCACCACCACCACCACCACCACCACCACCACCTCCACCACCACCAATACCACCACCACCGCCACCGTCACCACCACCTTGTCTAGCTTCTGTCCTTAAGTCCCAGGTCAGTTACAGTTTGTAGCCCTGAAGTCACAAGCCTCTCCTGTCAGAGCCTTTCACCTTTGGCAGTTGGTTCTCATTCACGGTGCTCCCCCAACTCCCTGACCCTCTGTGACACTCTACAACCTTGCATGACCCTCTGTGACCCTCCACCGCCCTTCCCACTCTCCGTGACCCTCCCTGGCCCTCTCTGACCCTCCCTGGCCCTCCCTGACTCTCTCTGACTCTCCCTGGCCCTCCCTGACTCTCTGTGACTCTCTGGCCCTCCCTGACTCTCCGTGACCCTCTCTGGCCCTCCACAATACTCTATTCTCACTGACGACCATACACCTCTCCCTTTCCATTCATCCCTCCTCCCTGACCTAACTGCCAACCTCATTCTGAACGCCTGCTCCTGTCTTCTTCTCCTGCAGCACCCCAACTCCATCAGGTCCGTGAGTCTGAACCTGTTTCTCACTGCTTGGCTCAAAGGCCTGCACGGCCATAGAGGATCCACAGAGGATCCATGGAGGATCCACATATCCAGTCCCTGGATGTGGCCTGCCAGGCCTCCCTCACCTGGTGGTTTTTCCCTGTTTCCCAAGCTGTCTCTGACCTTCTCCCTGCAGGAAAACTCCATGATGTCCCCGTGCTTGGTGACCTCTTTCTGCCCTTACCCAGTGGACACCCAGCAGCATGACTTCTTGTGCCCACAGATCCCCCAGCAGAGCTCTAAGCCATTTTCTTCTGGGAACTGTGCGTTCCAGGGGCCAGCCCAGCTTGCACCTGTAACCTAGTTTCATCTCTTGTAGCTGTAATAAAATGTCCTGATGAAAAGCAATTTAGAGGCTGAGCCTGGTGGCTCACACCTTTATCCCAGAGCTCGGGTGGTAGAGGCAGGCAGATCTCTGAGATTTCAAGACCAGTCTTCAGAGAAAGAGAGTTTCAGGCAAGCCAGGGCTACATGGTGTCTCAAAACACAACAAAGAGCAACTTAGGAAAAAGGTTTGCTTGAAGTTACCAATGCAGGTTACATAGAGTCCATCATTTTAAGAAACAGTTGCAGAACCTCAAAGCGGCTGATCTGTCACATCCACAGTGAGGAGCAGCCTTAGGAAGATAGCACATTTAGTAATCTGAGACAACCCAGGGCCCAAACCAGAGAACGGCACTGCTCACTCTCAGGCTGGGTCTTCCTACGCCTTTCAGGACAAGAAAAACAATTTCCCACAGACATGCTGTATTAGTCAGGGTTCTCTAGAGTCACAGAACTTATGCCTCTATGTATTAAGGGAAGTCATTGGAATGGCTTACAGTCTACAGTCCAGCTAACCCAACATGGGCAACGGTGAATGGGAAGTCCAAGAATTTAGTTTTGGCTCAGTCCCAGGAGGCTGGGTGTTTCAGCTGGTCTCCTATCCTGAAGAAGCGGACTCCAATAGATGTGCTGGCAAGTAAACCAAGGCAGGCGAGGAAGAAGCCTTCCTCCTTCCATTGTCCTTACGTAGGCCTCCAGCAGAAGGTGTGGCCCAGATTAAAGATGTGCGCCACCACACCTGGACCTAAACTGTTCTTTACTTGGAACTTGCTCTGTCCCAGGCTGGCCTTGAACTCAGAGATCTGCTTGCCTCTGTCTCCTTGGATTAAAGGCATGTACCCACCTTGCCTGGGACTAAGCTTCCCATGGCCACTGTGCCTCCAGATCCAGATGAGAAGCTTGTGTCACCCCATGCCAAGATCCGGGTCAGAAGCTTGTGTCTTCCAGCCTCAAGATCTGGATTACAGGTGTGCCCTCCATTTCTGCATTGTAGTTCATTCCAGATGTGGTCATGTTGACAACCGGAAACAGCCATCACAGATGCTGTCCCTGTAGGTAGTGTTGTCTGAGTAATTATGAGGACCAGAGTTCGAGTCCCAACACCCACTGGAAAAGTGAAGCACAATGGTGCGTGCCTATAACCCCAGCATGAGGGAGGCAGAGACAGGAGGACCCCTGGGTCTTCCTGGATACCAGTCTGATCAGCAAGCCCCAGGTCCCAGTGAGAGACCCATTCTTTTTTTTTTTTTGGTTTTTCGAGACAGGGTTTCTCTGTATAGCCTTGGCTGTCCTGGAACTCACTCTGTAGACCAGGCTGGCCTCGAACTCAGAAATCCACCTGTCTCTGCCTCCCAAGTGCTGGGATTAAAGGCATGTGCCACCACTGCCCGGCTGAGAGATCCATTCTTGAAAGATGGCACCAGAAGAATGAGACCTGATGTTGTCCTCTGCCTTCACATGCACACACGTGCACACACGTGCACACACAAAGAAAGGAGCAACTCGTAGAAGTGAGAAGCAGGCAAAGGTAGGAGGTGTGGCCTAGCAGAGAGTACTGAGCGCTGAGTGCATGGTCACAGGGCCCAGGTCACTAAGCACTTCCTGCTACCTCAGAGGCTCTCAGCCTTCCTCATGCTGAGACAGCACAGTTTCCCATGTTGCTGTGACCTCCAACCATAAAGTTCTTTTTGTCCCTGCTTCATGACTAATTTTGGCACAGTTATGAATCATAATGGAAATACCTGGTTTTCTTCTTTTTCTTTTTCAAGATTTATTTTATGCTTATGAATACACTGTCCCCATCTTCAGACTCACCAGAAGAGGGCATCAGATCCCATTACAGATGGTTGTGAGTCACCATGTGGTTGCTGGGAATTGAACTTAGAACCTCTGGAAGAGCAGTCAGTACTCTTAAGCATTGAGCCATCTCTCCAGCCCCAATACCTGTATTTTCTGATGGCCTGAGGTAAGCCCCGTGAAAGGGTCATTCGACTCCCAGAGGGGTCGTGACTCACAGGTTGAAACCTGCTGTGCTACCAGATCTGTAGGCCACAAGGCTCTGGAGAGGGACTAGATTCCAATCTCAGCCTCTCCCATTAATAATTACACCACTGGATGCTAATGCCACCTCCTAAGCTCAGTTCCGTGTTAGCGAGGTAATCAGGAGACCGAGATGTCTCCAGAGTGTCACACAGAGACAACTGGAAAAAGCCTGGAGGCCCAGATGTCCACTTTCCCCACTTGTCAGCCTGTCTTAGGTAATGAAGGCAATCTGAAGATTCCAGTTCCTGCCCGACCCAGCATGGAAGGCATCATAGTTGATGCCAGGCAAGCCTTGGGTGCCAGTGGGTTTTTTGTTGTTTTGTTTTGGGTTTTTTTTGTTTGTTTGTTTGTTTTGGGGTTTTTATTGAGACAAGGTCTTGCTATGTAGCCCCAGATGGTCTGGAGCTCACTATGCAGACCAGGCTGGCCTTGAACTCAGACCTACTCTTCCTGCCTCTGCCTCCAGAGTGCTGGGATTAAAGGCAGGTGCCATGACACCCGACTAATGTAACATTTTTTATGCGTAAATGTTTTTCCTGCTTGTATGTCTGTGTTCCAGGAGCATACCTAGCGCTCTTGGAGGCCAGAAGCAGGCTCGGATCCCCAGAATTGGAGTTACGGGAAGTTGTGAGCCACCCTGTGGATGCTCAGAACTGAGCCTGAGTCCTCTGGAAGAGCAGCCAGTGCTCTAACCAAGCCAACTCCCCATCCCCCAAATATTTTATTTAATTAATTAATTTACTTTTACATGTACAGGCATTTTGTCTACATGTATGTCTGTGCACCATTGCATGTCTGGTGCCCTCATCCGCTGGAATAAGGCATCAGATCCTCAGGGACTGGAGTTACAGATGGTTGTGAGTCACCGCACAGAGCTGGGAATTGAACCGGGGTCCTCTGGAAGAACAGCTCTCTACCATCTCTCCAGCCTAATAACAACTCCTGTTGGTGCTCTGTTCATACAAGCGCTCCTGTTGGCGCCATGTTCATACAAGCACTCCTGTTGGCGCTCTGTTCATACACGCACTCCTGTTGGCGCCATGTTCATACAAGCACTCCTGTTGGCGCTCTGTTCATACAAGCGCTCCTGTTGGCGCCATGTTCATACAAGCACTCCTGTTGGCGCTCTGTTCATACAAGCACTCCTGTTGGCGCTCTGTTCATACACACACTCCTGTTGGCGCTCTGTTCATACACGCACTCCTGTTGGCGCTCTGTTCATACACGCATTCTGGCAACGTCTTGTACTCAGGCCACCAGAGAAGGAGCTTCCCACCCCCTGGCCCTTTCTACGGCATTTCTTCCTGGCAGACAACAGAGCCGAGAGCTTGCCTGGGCTCCCTGTGCCAGGGTTTAGTCACCAAAGAGTCCATGGTTTGCTAGAACAACTGACAAAGATCAGTCACAAAATAGATAGACTTATGAAATCCAAAAGGCAATCAGTGAAACTACCCGCTAGGCCAGCAAAAATTACAAGCTGTATATTTCTTTTTCTATAGAGAGGAATAGGAATGTAGGCAGATTTCAGGGGTGAGATGGCTGTGGGGATATGCCTCTTCCTGGAGGCAGGAACTAGCGTGTAAACATTTTACATTTGGGATACATCCAGGACTGGTGTTAGGGATGGAATCTAGGGCCTCATGTGCCAGACAAGTGTTCTCTGAGCCACACCCCAGGCCCAGGGCTACTGTGCTCACTAGGTTTTGGGTTATTTAACAGATTCCCAGACCTTAGTGGCCCCCAGACCTTAGAGATCCCAGACCTTAGTGGCCCCCAGACCTTAGTGGCCCCAGACCTTAGAGATCCCAGACCTTAGTGGCCCTCAGATCTTAGTGGCCCCAGACCTTAGAGATCCCCAGATCTTAGTGGCCCCCAGACCTTAGTGGCCCTCAGATCTTAGTGGCCCCCAGACCCTAGTGGTCCCCAGACCTTAGTGGCCCCCAGACCTTAGAGATCCCCAGATCTTAGTGGCCCCCAGACCTTAGCACAACTGACTCCATGATAGAAGTACCATTCAGGCTGTAAAACTCAGCACGTAGACAGCACCACCAGCCAAAACCAAAACAAAGACCTAATCTATCAAAGTCTAGTCTGGACACGTTTCTAAATGTACTTTTTTGGCTTTTGTAGTTTTGCTTCTGGCTAACTGTTCTTGTTAACTGAAATGTGTCAACCCAGGACATGGTTTTTGTGCTTTAAAGCTCATTCTGAAAAAGACTTAGGGCCACCTAAGATCCAAACACCCAAAGTGATCACCTTCGGGCTAATGAAGGCTTTCTATTGGCTCACACCCTCATCCAAGCCGTCTTCTCTGGCAGATGCTCGACCACAGTAACTCTCCTGATGAGTTGTTTTCTGTGTTTGTTTTTCCAACTTGAAACAAACTGAGAAGAGGAAAACTCAGTTGAAAAAAAAATGCCTCCATCAGATTGGCCCACAGACAAGTCTGTGGGGCATTTTTCTGATTAATGATGGAGGTGGGAGGGCCCATCTCAATTGTGGGCAGCACCATTCCTGGACAGGTGGTCCTGGGTTGTAGATATAAGAAAGCCAAAAAAGAAAAAAAAAAACCCGTAAGTAACCACCATGCTTTCTGCATTAGCTCCCGACGCCAGGTTCCTGCCTTGGGTCCCTGTCCTAGTGTTCTGATGCCCCACATGGTGGACTGTAAGCTCAAAGATAAAATAACCCTTTCTTTCTTCCCCAAGTTGCTTTTGGTCAGTGGTTTATCACAGCAATAGAAAGCAAACTAAGACAGGGTTATTGAGACAGATTCTCATGTAGCCCAGGCTGGCCTCTAACTCACTACACAGCTAAGGTTGGCATTGAACTTCATGATCCCCCCGCCTCTGCCTCCCCTCCCCAGGGCTGATATTACAGGGACGCACCACTATACCCAGATGACTTTTTCTTTTTCATTGTGTTGCCTGGGCTTTAATCAAGCTCCAGAATCAAGTACCCTCCTTCCCCTGTTGCTGGGGTTACAGGCATGTATGGACCATGGCACCCCAACCTCTGGCCGTCTTTCTGTACAGGGTAGAAGTACAAGGCAGTTATGTTTTCTTGTTCGGGTCTGCCTTTATGCAGATAAGATACCAGAGAGAGCCACTCACTGGCCCTAGGGGAACAACCCTACCTCTTCCCTTCATCACCCCCTTGGCCACCATCCCAGAAGGAAGCACAGAGAGGCAAGAGAGTCCTCGCATGATCTGCTGGGGAAGGCGGCAGCAAGGACAGTGTCGAGGGCCTTGGGCCGGGCGCAGATCTGGGAGAAACTGTTGCGGAGTTTGGGTCTCGTTCTGTGTAGTTCAGGGGGGCCTGGAACTCCCGTTCATCTCCCTGTCTGGGCCTCCTAGTGTTGGAATTATCAGCTTGCACTGCCCTGCACAACTCGGAATTAGTGAAGGTGACATTAATTCAGAAGGAATGAAGGAAAAGCAGAGGACGATGCTCCTCAGATATTTTTGTCGGTCTTAAGTGACGGGAGATCTCTGAAATGCAGACATCGTAAGTCTGTGTATCTCGTAGCTGAGATTTGCGTTATCAGAGGAGCAAACCTGTGGTTTGTAAGCCACAGCCCCACCGGGTTGCCCCCACCTCATGGCTGTACTGTATATTCAAGGCTAGCCTCAAATTCACTTCAGCTTTCCTAGAGCCGGGCTTGCAGAAATATTTGTAGTACTGGGGGAGTGAATCTAGTCTCAGGATGCGAGGCAAGTGCCCTATGCTGAGCTACACTCTCAGCCTTCTTTTAACTGTTTGAGGTGAGGTGCAGCAAGCCAGGTAAAGACTTTTAGCTCTGTTTAGATTGCAATGATGCTTGTGGACATTGTGAAGTGTGCTTGGGTGTATATATCCAGGTCTACTGTAAATATGTGGTGGGCTCATACAAGAAAGCCTAGGTAGGAAGCCATTAGATCTCATAGCTCAAGCTTGAGGCAGGGGCTCACTAAGTTACCCGGGCTCGCCCAGAATTCCTTCTGTAGCCCACCCAGCCAAGACCTGAGTTTCCTTTATCCTCCCGCCTCATCCTCCCAAAGGATTAAAGGTGTGTGTCACTGTGCACATCCAACAAGCTCCCTGGCCATGGACTCATCGTCTGGAGAAACTTCCATCGCCAGGAACCCCAGGGGTGTGGGCCATTGCTGGTAGTTTTGGATGCAAGGGGGAAGCTGTGTGGCCCCCATGATGCAGCTGGTAGGAAATGGAAGATAGATTATCTGGAATCTTTCTGTGCCGCAGAATGATTGACAGCACAGCCAGGGGATGGAGTACTGCTCGCTGATCTGATTTCAAATGTTCACTGCCTGTTCTGCCCCCTGGTGGCCTTGAAGTGCACTGCGCCACACAGTGTTTACCTGAGACTCACCTAACAACCCTAACACTCTGAGGATTCCTTCCTCCTCCTCCTCCTCTTCCTCCTCCTCCTCCTCTTCCTCCTCCTCTTTCTCCTCTTCTTCCTCTTCCTCTTCCTCCTCCTCTTCCTTCTTCCTCTTCTTCCTCCTCACCCTCTTCCTCCCCCTCTCCTCCTCTTCCTCCCCCTCCTCCTCTTAAGGTCCCAAAGTTTCTATTTAAATGAAATCATGTGAGGTTTTCTGTGTGGATGTTTTTTAACTTACCGTTATGCTTTTTTTGAAATATGTTTTTATTGAAGTAGCATTATGTTACTTTCCTCCCAGACACCCTCCCTCCAACAGCAAATAGGTTTGTTTGCTTTGCAATGCTGGGGATCAAACCCCAGCAACATGCACATAGGTGACATCCTATCCCTGAACGGCTCCGTTAAATGGTTAAGGTGGGGCTGGATCAACAGCTCAGAGGTTAAGAGCACTGACTAATCTTTTTAAAGACCTTGGTTCAGTGAATTCCCCCGCATCTGACCGCTCACGGTCATCTGTAACTTTAGTTCCAGGGGATCTGGTCCCTTCTTCTGGCTTCTTCAGGCATAGTACTCACATGGTACACATGCATACATAAAGGCAAAACATCCTTACACGAAAAAAAAATTGTATAAAGTGTTTAAGATGGCTGAGGTGATACACACCCAATTCTGAAGAAGCTGAGGCAGGAGAGGCATGTGAGTTCCAAACCAGGCTGGACTATATCCTGAGTCCAGGCTAAGGAAACCAAGAATCAGAAAACCAAGAACAGCAGCTATGTCCACGTCCAAGGCAATCCCGGGTTCTAACTTCCAAAATAACCATAAAAAGATTGAAGGGCTAGAGGATCACTCAGTCATTAAGTTCTTGTCTTGAGCATGGGTCCCCGGGTTCAATCCGCAGAGCAGCTGTAAACACTGAAGCAGAGATGGGATTGCTGGAGCTCGCTAACCAACCAGTCTAGCTCCAGGCCAATGAGATGCTTTATTTCAAAGGACATAAGCAGTGTTTCTGAGGTTGTTTTCTGGCTCCCACAAGCCTTTGTACACAGGTGCACATACATCACACACACATACTTGAATTTTTGTTTGTTTGTTTGTTTGTTTTTCGAGACAGGGTTTCTCTGTATAACCCTGGTTGTCCTGGAACTCACTCTGTAGACCAGGCTGGCCTCGAACTCAGAAATCCACCTCTGGCTCCCAAGTGATGGGATTAAAGGCATGCGCCACCACTGCCCGGCAATACTTGAATTTTTAAAAGGTAAATAAAATAAGATCTAGCCCTTATGTAATTTTTTTAACCACAAATTAAAAAGTGATGGTGTTGTGGGGGGAGGGGCAGCTAGAGAGCCTCCTGCTCTCCCGGAGACTGAGCTGGCTTCCTAAAGCCATGTCAGGCACCTCAGAGCCGCTTGGAATTCCAACTCCAATGGATGCTGACATGGCCTCCAACAGCACCGGCATACACACGACCCATATGTACAAATGCATAAATAAAACTAAAAACAATATATCCCTTAAACAAATAAAAGGAATGTGTTTTTTTTTTTAAAAACAAAGAGACCATCCTTAATCATCAGAAGCCACGCGAAGTTGCTGAGAACTGTAACAGTCTGGCTCTCATGCTGCGGGCCCATGATTCTGAGGAACACACTCTGCTTGCCCACTGTACCCTGCGGGCCCATGATTCTGAGGAACACACTCTGCTTGCCCACTGTACCCTGTGATAGACAAGGTCACATTCTGCTCTTGGTAAAGGAGAAGCACAGAGCAAGCTGGTCATGCCTCCAGAAGCGTCCACACTGGGTGTGGATGGTAGTCTCCCTGCTTCGGAGCCGTTGGTGAGCAGCGTGGACAGCGGGTGAATGATGACCAGGCACAAAAACTCCTGCTCTTGCCTCTTCCTCTCATTCATTACTCATCGTTGTGGACTTGGGTTCTCCCAGCCAGGGGACACCCCCCCCCAGCAGTACAGCTGGGAACAGGGCACAGGTGACAGAAGAGACGTTGTGTGAGCACTGGACTTTAGACACCCTGTGTCAACCTCCCTCTCATGACAAGGTGCAAGACGGGGGCGTGTCTGAGGAATGGGTGTGCTTGGACCTTGTCGACCCTTGCCTTATCGAAGCCTGGGATAGAAATGACGGGTGCCAGATCCTATCCGAAAACAACCTCCCTTACACGCCCGCCTCACGCTGTGCCCTCGGAGGGCATCAGGGCCTCCCACTATGCTGTGCACACATACTGCTGAACAACCTGACGTGCTGGCCCATGGCACAGAAAGATAACGGCTTACGGAGAGGCCAGTTGGCGCTCACTACTGGAATGCTACGTAATTCGAATGTGAACAGAAGTGACTGCAGCCTGTGATAAGACAGAAGCTGGAATTTCAGCGGCACACCAGGGTCCTCAGGCCACTCACTGCCAGGAGAAAACGGTTTCCTTGGCTTCAAAATCTGAAAGGGTGGCAGTGTGGCTCAGTGGTAAAGGCTGTAAGCCCTACCTTCACCAGTAGGAGACATAAAACAGCATCCAGTTAGGGCAACATCAGAACAAATGGAAGAGTCCCTGCACCTCTCCCCTCCTCCACCAGTGAATACATGCACACGGATGATCGGAGGATCGGGACTTTCAGGTCATCGTCACTATGTATGCAGTTTGGCTCAACATGGCTACATGAGACAACCACCAAGAGATATATATGGATCCGTGGTATATGAACTCTTGTTTTAAGGGGTCTGATGTCCTCCTCTTCTTGGCTTCCTCGGGCATCAGGCATGCACAGCATGCACATACACACATGATGGCAAACACTCATAGACAATATCAATTAAAGTTAATATAAGAAACTCACAAAAGTAATCGCATGTTGTATCATTTTCTTGATTTTCTTCTTCTACATTTACAGTGCAGCAGATGAACCCAGGGCCTATTCATGCTGGGCATCTGAATTAACTCCCAATTCCCCTCCCACATGTTTTTCTTTGAGCCAAAGTCTCAGTATATAGTCCAAACTGGCGGCTACTCAAAATCTTCAGTTTTCCTGGTGTTGGAATGATGGATACATACCACCGTGCCCAGTGTGATGCCAACCTGTGACAAGCTAGAATCATCTGAGACAAGAGCCTCGGCTGAAGGAAGGCTCAGATCAGGCCAATGGACATGTCTTTAGGGCATTGTCTTGATTGTTGATTGACATGAGAAGTCCCAGCCCATTGTGGGCAGCACATTCCCTAGGCAGGACATCCTGCACGATCCAGAGCAAGGAAAAGCTACAGGCAGCCTGGGGCACATCTGTTTCTCTCTGCTCTTGACTGTGACTGCGATGTGACTGACTACTGACTGAATGCCTGCCTTGATTCCCCCTGGATGACAGACGGTAACCTGGGACTGAACAAAAACTAAACCCCTGCTCCCCTAAGTTGCTTTTGGTTAGGATATGTCATCACAGCAATAGAAAGGAAACCAGGACGCCTGGCTTGTTCCAAATTCTAAGTAACTTCTCTATGTTAAAAAAAAAAAAAAGGCAAGTTCCTGAACTTAGGGGGCAGAGGTAGGTCTGGCTCTCTGTGAATTTAAGGCCAGCCTTGTCTACATAGTGAGGTTCTGGACAGCTAGGGCTATGTAAAGAGACACTTTTTAATTTTATTTTGTTTTGTTTTTTGTTTTTTGAGACAGGGTTTCTCTGTGTAGCCCTGGCTGTCCTGGAAC
>NW_022196900.1:109269283-109277986 GCF_008632895.1 Mastomys coucha
AGAAAGAAAGAAAGAAAGAAAGAAAGAAAGAAAGAAAGAAAGAAAGAAAGAAAGAGAAAGAAGGAAAGGGAGAATGGCCACCCGCACAGACAGCTGTCTCCTATCAATGCCCCGCCCCTTTCCTTTACACTCTTCAGACAACTTCATTTTGTAACCCCGTGGTTGCAAAGCACAGGCTATCAGCAAACACGGCCCCCTATCTGTGGGAGCAGCCTCCCACCAGCACTCTTCATCTCCCCCTCCCCCACTTCCTGCTCAGCTCCCACCTCAATTCTCCAGGCCTGCCAGGAGCCTTCAATGGTCCTGAGTTGTTCAGTGTGCTCATTTGACTAAACTCTGTCCACTGCTTAATTTTGTATCAATTGACTTTAAGGAGGGACCTCATTTGAGAAAGTGCCTTCATCTGATTGGCTGGTGGGCAAGTCCGAGTGGCGATTGCTTGAATAATTATTGACTTGGGAGGGCCCAGCCCATTAGGTATGGTTGTTGCAACCTTTGGGCAGGTGGTCCTGGGATGTTATCAAGAAAGCAGAGCATAGAGACTAGCCAGTCAACAGTGTTCCTCTACCCACGTCTTCTGCTGTGGCTTCCCCCAAGGATGGACTGGGATCAGCAGTTGCAAGCTGAAACAAACCGTTTCCCTCGTAGGCCGCTTTTGGTTGCAGCATTTACCACAGCAATGGGAAGCAAACGAGGGCATTCTACCTCCCAGCGGAGGAGAGTCCGAGCCCCAAGTGGCCAAGGCTATTTTTGTATCTATTTTCTCTCTTCTCTAGTAAAGCAAAGGGTCCGGTAAATACAAATGCAGACTAACAGGAAAAGCCCATAAATAAAATCCCATACATAAACTCACATCCCAGAAAAAGCAGCTTCCGAACTTTGTTTTCCTCCCCTCCCCCCTCCCTTTTCTTTCTTATTATTTCTTTTTATTAGGTATGGTCTCCCAAAGCCCAGGTTGTCTATCCAAGTCTGGCCTGGATCTTCTGACAGCCTGCCTCCACCTCCCAAGTGCTGGGATTGTAGGCTGTGCCACTGCACGCACTGGGCTTATTATTCTGAAACTGTGTGCTGGCAAAGTTTCTGTTATTTCTCCCACTTCGAGGCAACTTGAGGGCTGGAGAGATGACTCAGCAGTTACGAGCACTTGTTCTTCTTGCAGAGGACCCAGGGTTGGTTCCCAGCACCCACATGATGGCTGGGAACCAGAGTCCGGTTCAAGGGGATCTGTCACCTTCTTCTGACCTAAGCAGGCCCCAGTTACCACGTGGGGTACACGCATACATGAAGGCAAAACACTCACATACGATGACATAAATAGATATTTTAAAATATTTTAGAAGCAACTTATTGTAAAAGGTCTGAGACGATGCTTGGTGGGCTCTGCGTGGCTCACATCCTGCCCCACAGTGGATCAAACGACTTCCTGAGAGAAGAAGGCCCTCTAGAGTCCAGCCCCAAGAACTGCACCCAGCCACTCCCTTTTTCTCTTTAAGGCAATCTTATCAGAGATGGCTGCGAGACCCAGGTCAAATTCCTGGAAATATTATAATTCGTCATATGTGTTCCTTCCACCCGCCTCATTCTGCGTTCTGTAACTCACCAAAATGTGCGTGGGTTCACTGGTGCCTATTAAAGCCTTTTTAAACGCCCCATTGAGCCGAGGCTCAGACCTGTAACCCTAAAATTTGGGAAGCTGAGTCAGGGCCATCTCAGGTTCAAGGCCAGCCTGGACTATACGGAGGATTCTGGAACAGCCTGGACTACAGAATGGAACCCAGTCTCAAAACACAAACAAACACAAGCATAAAAATGAATGCCAAAGCTAAGATACAGTGGCGGATTTCCTTCCGCTTCCAGAAGCCACCCACAGAAGCCAGGGCAGGATCCTTTTAGGCCGTCTGAAAACCACGAGGATCCATCCACACACTTCCAAAACAGAAGCACTAGGGTACTGTTGTCCCCAAGAGTGCCCACTGCTCACCTTCCAGCCCTTGAGCCTGTTGGCTGTGTCTTGCCTGCGTCCTGAAACTGGACACAGGTTCCTCCGGGGACACAGAAGACGAAAGCCCTGGGGTGTCCTTGGGGCAAGGCCTGCGGTTTCTGTGGGCAGACTGCAGTCGCTGGCCCAAAGGACATTCAGGATGAGGAGGATCACAGAGAATCTCCAGCTACCTCCTCCAGGGGACACAGGGACGCATGCAGCTACGCCCCTGCCCCCCACCTTGCTCCCACACCCCTCCCCACTCAGCTCAACCGCAAGTGCTCTTGGGACTGAGGATGAGCGTTGGTCACGCTGAACTGCGACTGCGCAGGAGAGACCCTGGCTACTTCTCTCAGGGTCTGACCACAGACCTGCACCCACCCACCCTGTTGAGAAAGTTGAGGCAGGGATTGAACCCTCAGCTTTCAGATCTCATTTTACAGCAAAACAGGTACAGAGAAGATTAATAGTCAGGGCCCAAGAAGCCGGTCTCTGTTCTCTATACTCCCAAGATTGCAAACTCGGGCTCGTTATTTCTGTACCCCACCTCTCAGTCCCGCCCCCAAAGGAAGTGACACCATCCTCAGTTTACGTGCATTTTCTTTGGAAGGTTTGTTTTTTTTTTTTTCTTCAGACTATTTGAACTATAGGAAAAGCTCTGGTCCCGTCACGCCTTCGTTGGAGACCCGCGTGGTGGCGTGGGAAGAAAACAAGGAAGTTTTCCTGGAAGAAGACTCCCCCATAGCTCGTTGCCACCACTTCTGGACTCAAAGGGGGCTCTTCCTGATAAACGGCTGAAGGGTGAAGGAGAGGAAGAAAGACATGTGCTGACTGAACTCGAGCTACAGCTAATAAATCACAGGAGCATGTCTCACGAGGATGAAGATCTGCGGGCCTGGTGGGACTTTGCTCTGGATTCAGCCGCCTGGTCTAGTCAGTCGGGGAGCAGCTGAACACGTGCTGAGCGCTGGAGCCCGTGGTGGCCAGCTTGTGGGCAGATTGCTGGACCCAGACCAGCCTCTGGCGACTTACCCTGCCCTGCAAAGAAAGAGTACAAGAAGGTATTCACTACTTTCCCAATACTGAAAAGTGTATCTCTCCGGGCCGCTCGGGGTTCCTTAAAAACACAAAATTAAGTTTTCTCCTCAAACAGGCCAGGGTATAGCTCAGCCCTAGAGCACATGTCTCCAGCACCAGCAATAATAGTAACACTAATGATAATAATAGTTTCGGCATGGTTGCTTGGGTAAGAAGTGACCCTCCACTGGGGACACTTGGCTGTAGGTGGCGTGGTGGGCACCACCAGGCTAAGCCTTTACGGCCCCTTATGTTGGCACATTATCTAATGTGGCATAGGGCCGGTGACAGCTGTTGCTGTCTGTGTGTCCAGACAGAAGTACCCTTTCTAGTCATCCTTCAAGGCCGTGACTGGTGAAGACTTGAGCGGTGGGGGCAGTTTCTCCTGGGTACCTTGCTGATCCTGCAGTTTCAGGGGACCCACTGGCTTAGCCAAACTCTAGATGTTTAACTTAAAAGCAGAAGTGAAAGGAAAGACAAAAGCCGGTGCCCGAAAGGGTTATTCTGATTTAGACTAGCAATAAAAATGCAATTGGCTGAGACTCTGCACGGCCAAAGTGCGCCTAAATATCTTCCCTCCCTGAACAGCACAGCTGGCACTTTGAGGAGGTGAGCCTCGGGCTGCCCTTGCAGAGCCACGATGGAGAAAAAGGATCAAGAGAGGAGCGGGGTGAGTGTGCAGCTGGCAGCTGTGAGAGCTGCGGGGTGGGGGTGGGGGAGCTGCTCAGCTTCCCTCGGGACTCCCCAGAGCTCTGGTATTACAGAGCCTGCCCTCAGCTGGATGCTCTGTCTAGAAGCAGGCTTGCTCAGAAGCCCAGCAAACAGTGGGGTTTTATAGGAGTCAGTGCGGGGTTTGTAGACAGATGCCCGTTAGGAATCCTGCCGCTGGAACAGCTGTTGGAAACGTGCCTGGAACTGGCTAGGGAGTGTGCTTCAGCTCCGAGAGTACTTGCCAAGGGTCCAGAAAGTCCAAGGTGAAGCAGCTATGGCTCACACTTGTGCCTTAGCACTTGGGAGGTAGAGGTGAACCTCAGCTACAGAGGGAATTCAAAACCAGCCCGGGATAAAGACCCTATCTCTCAAAAACAAGTTTGTTTTTTTCCTTTTCTGTTTCAAACTCACAGTGTAAGTGGAGATTAGGTATAGATTTCCTTGATTGAGAAAAATGTCCAGTGCCAGGAAGGTAACATGAATCAATGAATACATTCAAGGAATTTGCATTTTAATCCTTCCCATGGCATTTGCTCGTATGTGGGTGGGGAGAAGCAGGCATCTGTGCAAAATATTATTTATCAAGGTCTGTACACACATGGACTGGAAGCATGGCCTATGGCATACAGAGTGGGCGTGGGCTTGGGAGGGAGACACACCTGTGATTGGTTCCAGCTCCTCCCCGTTTTAGCCTCGGTTAAAACCTTGGCGAGATGCTTTAGAGAGTTTATGCATCTGTGACTAGCCTCCAACTCCTGATCCTCCTGCCTCCAACTCCCAAGTGCTAGGGTTGCAGGTGCGTGCACGCCAAGGTGCTTAACTCTCCGTGACTTCTCACCTGTAAAATGGGTTGATAACCGGCCCCTCCCTGGGGTGCTGGAACACTTAGACAATGTACAGGAGCTGTCTGGCCAGGACTGAATCCTCTTGCCACTAATACTGCTCTGTTTGTCCTGTGGAGCAGATGGCCTCACTGTTGACACTGGGCATGATGGGATATCTCTGACGCTGTCTAGAACAATGAGGAATATCCCAGCCATTGCCCACTCCCCGAAACCCAGAATTAGAGTAAACCTGGGAACTGTTTTGTTCTGGTTTTGTTGTTTGTTGATTTTCCAGTGCTGGGGACTGTAAGCCAGAGCCTCATGCGTGCCACCCCCCAGCCATTTTCTCCCTTTCGGTTTAAAATGGGAGCTCTCTAAATTGTCTCAACTGGCCTTGAACTTGCCAGCCTCTCTCAGCCGCCCAAGTGGCTGAGGTTCCAGGCCACCCAATCTGTCTACCACCCGACCTGTCTGAGATTGTCATCCTGCCTGAGAAAGCGTCTGACAGGTCAAATGTTATCACCTGTATTTGATAGGAAGGCATCCGGAGCTAAGGACTTGAATGCTCAGGGCCACAAGAGTTCCTGTGCCTGCTTCTCAATGAGAAACAAAAAGAACAGAGAAGTCCCCACAGGGTGCACTCTGCAGATAAGCACTGTGGAAGGAAACAACGCAGACAGCCACCAGCTTGGGGCATGCGCCGACCTTGGCTGCTTTCCCCTCAGCTGTCCATGCAGGAACCCTGGGGGCGTTAGGAGAAGCCAGGGAGGCAAAGACTGCGTAGTGTTCTGAGAAGATGGCATTCAGCAGTTGGATCCAGCTGTCCCTCAGGTCTCAGAACTACTTAAGAACTGTTGAATGAAATGTCCCCCTTTTCTCTATGAAACCCCGTGCTTTGGACAATGAAAACATGTTGTGTGACGTGTCTCTGCTGTCGTGTCCTGGAGAGAACCACCTCCCTCTGCCCTGCCTAGGTCCTCACAGTTGTTTTGTATTGACTGACTAATTAGCCCACCTATGCGTGACACTTACTATATAGACCGGGCGGGTCTGGGAGGCCTCCTTCCCTGCACCCCTGAATCACAAGCCTTCACTGAAGCCTCAAGATGTTTCCCCAGTGATTTAGGGGTAGGAGTAGGGGTGCTGAGGATGGAATCCAGGGAAGTCCCGTGTTCCCCAAGTGCTCTGTCACTGAGCTCTGTCCTATCCCCAAATTCTCCTCCTCCCTCTCCCATGAAGAATGGCGAGGGGGGAAAAGAAAAAGGAAAAGAAACAGAAAGAAAGCCGGGGTGAGACTGTTAACTCACACACCATACGATTCAGCCACATAAAGAAACAGTTCATCTCACCCAGAAGATGAAGGGAGTCCCGTGGCTTTGAGGCCTCAATGGCTTTGCAAGCAGATGGTCAGGCTAGGTGGCAGAAGTCAGGCACAAAGGATACAAGCTGCATTATCAGACCAGGGTGCAGACTAGAAGAGCGGTTGCCAGGGACCTGGGGAAGAGGGTCATGGACGATGCTGGTCAGAGTGCACTAGTTCTGTTACGTGGGATTAGCAAGCCCTGGTACTGCACATCAGGGCCTGGTGATGCAGTTAATGGCGCATCGATGTGCAACACTGTGAACATACTGGTTGTTGCTACGCCTGCTGTGGGTGCCTGGAGTTCTCTCAAGTGTATTTACCTGTGTTCACCACTGTGCGTGGTGGGGAATGTATGGATGAGCTAACCTGTGCTCATCATTTCACAAATACATACGTGTTAGAACACCACATTACACACCATGAAGAAAACCCAGGCCTGCCTACTACTTTGAAGGCCGGGAGACAAGGAACACAAATTCACTGGAAGCCTGGCCTACAGAGAGTTCAAGGTCAGCCTAGGCAACTTAATAACCCCTCCAGAAAATGAAAGGTTAATTCGTGAAACTTCCCCCCACTGCTGTTTCTGACCAAGAGTTCAAAGCCTCTTTCATTGCTAATTGGTGCTGGGTCTTGTCGGTCCTATAGTTCCAGGATGGCAGAGGGGAAAGGACCCAGCTTGGGGGCAAAATGGTCAGTTTTGGTACCATAGGTGGGATGTCACCTCAGGAGCTACATTCCTTGTCAGAGATTAAAATAGCTGCCAAGGGGCTGGAGCAGCGGCTCAGCAGCAAGAATGCTGGCTCCCTTCCAGAGGCCCCAGGTCCAATCCCCAACACCTACACTGGGCAGCTTACAGCTGTCTATAACTCTAGTTCCAGGGGATCTAACACTCCTGGCCTCTCTGGGCACCAGCATTCATATGCATATGCCCACAACAAACCCACACACATACACGTAGTTACAATAAATCTGAGGCTTAAAAGCTGTCACAGCGGAGGGATGCTCATCGGGTTGATATGCTGACAGCTTCTTTTGGGTAATGGTATCGGTTGTGAAGCAGTTATCTGGGAAGGCAGGGACGGCTGGGGACCTACTTCTGGGGACGTGAGAGATGTCTCTGTTGTGAGGGCCCCCAGCCCAGCCCAGCCAGCTCACTTCTGGAGAGAAATCTCTGGAGCTGGAGACGGAGATTTGAAAGCCTAGGACTCTTCTAAGAACTTTCCCATCACAACCTGTTCTTGAAAGTCAGGCACAGGCTGGGTGTGGTAGCTCACAGCTTTCATACCAGCACGAGGCAGAAGCAGAGAGGCGGGGGTGGGGGAGAGAGAGAGAGAGAGAGAGAGAGAGAGAGAGAGAGAGAGAGAGAGAGAGAAGAGAAGCAGAGAGGCAGGGGAGAGAGAGGCAGAGAGAGAAAGGGAGAGAGAGAGAGACAGAGAGGCAGAGAGAGAGAGACAGAGACAGAGAGAGAGGCAGAGAGAGAGACAGAGGGAGAGAGAGAGACAGAGAGAGAGGCAGAGAGAGATAGACAGAGAGAGACAGAGAGAGAGAGACAGAGAGAGGCAGAGAGAGAGAGGCAGAGAGAAAGAGAGAGAGGCAGAGAGAGAGAGACAGAGAGAGGCAGAGAGAGAGAGACAGAGAGAGAGGCAGAGAGGCAGGTCTCTGTGAGTTTGAAGCCTGGTCTACATAGGAAGTTCCAGCACAGCCAAACCTATGTAGAAAAACTCTGTCTCAAAAAGAAAAGAAGGAAGGAAGGAAAGAAGGAAGGAAGGAAAACCATCCAGCCATGGTAGCTCACATCTATAATGCAAGAATTCAGGGAGGCTGAGGCAGGAGGATTACAAGTTCAAGGTCAGCCTGGGCAACTTAACCAGACCTGTCTCAAAGCAACCACCACCACCACCATCACCACCCCCCAAGATGGGTGATAGGCTTGATTCGCCTGTACAAGACCCAGTTAATGTCCATTCCCAATTCCCATCCACCTACCTGCCCATCTATCCTATAGCCAACTGAGCCAGGCATCAGTCCCAGTGCCGGTGATACCATGGCGGGTGAGCAGCCCTGACAGAGGCCCTCCCTGTGGATGTTGATTGTTGTTTGTAGAGGAGGAAGGGCCCAAGCTTTCTAGATAAGTGAAGACGCCTAGCAGGTAAACCTTCTGGCCTAAACTTGATGCCTGGAAGCCATGCAATGGTGGAGCAAGAGACCCAACTCCTCAAAAGCTGACCACACCTCGCCCTGGTGCACACTTGCCTGTGCAGACCCCACACGGGATACTGGGATGTGGGGAACTGTTGGGAACGCACCAGCAGGCCAGCTGCAGTGAGGCGGTGGCAGAAGCTCTTGCTGGAGGTCCAGGGTACCCTGGCTGTTTAGGTGGCAGAAGCTCTTGCTGGAGGTCAAGGAGGATTGCTTGAGCTGACAGGGGGGGGGCGGCTGGGGGTGAAGAGCAGTCCCCACAGGGGTGCCTGACTGACAGCCTGCTCTAACCTCAGCGGGCCAGTCTTTGCATATAGAGTAGACTCGAATGTACACACTGGGAGCACAGCAGGGACCTCCCTCCATCCCTCACTGGCATCCACCCTACCTCCTACAGGAGCTGACACTGGTCCTCGCTCTGGCCACGCTGATTGCTGCCTTTGGCTCATCCTTCCAATATGGGTACAATGTGGCTGCCGTCAACTCTCCCTCAGAGGTAGGTCACTGTGGTGAGTGACCCACTGCTGCTGATGTGGGGGGGGGGGGGG
>NW_022196900.1:109278005-109318230 GCF_008632895.1 Mastomys coucha
TGGAGATGCTTGTGGTCCCTAAAGAGCAAACCCAGCCTACCTCTAAAGGGAATGGAGAGGGAGGTCCCTTCAGGACCCAGTCCATGTGAATGACCAAGTCCTCAGACCTCAGACACACCTCATGGACATACCTTTCTGTGGCCTAGCAGTGTTTGGAGTCATCTGGAGGGCAGCGGCCACAGCACCTACAAGGCTACAGCCATTCCAGGGTGTGAGAAACACCACGGCGGGAGGGGGGGCAGGGCGGGGGGCCTGGCCTGCCAGAGCTCTTCCCTCGGGTGTCGCAACCCACACACTACCCAAGCAGCTCTGTCCCCATCTCCGCTAGGGCTGTCCCACCCAGCAGCTAATGCCTATTAATTCTTGCTTCGAAACAAACCGGTTCTGTCGGTCTGTGCCCTCTGTCCCCCAGTTCATGCAGCAGTTTTACAATGACACCTACTATGACAGAAATGAGCAGACGATCGAGTCCTTCACCCTGACGCTGCTGTGGTCCCTCACAGTGTCCATGTTCCCCTTCGGGGGCTTCATCGGCTCTCTCATGGTTGGAGCCTTGGTGAATAAACTGGGCAGGTAAGAGATGAGGAGGTTGGGGTGTGTGTGTGGTGGGGCGGGTATACACTTACTGGTGTTGGTATGTGAATAGAAGTGTGCTAGTACAAGCGTTTATGTGTGTACATTAAAGCTGGGTGAACGGGCGTTTACGTGTGTACATTAAAGCTGGGTGAATGGTGAATGTCTTTCCCCTGTTGCTTTTCATCTTTTTTTTTTTTTTTAATTTCTTCTTATTTTATGTGTATGAGTGTTCTGCCTCCATCTAAGCATGTGCACTGCCTGTGTGCCTAGTGCCTGATGAGGTCAAAAGAGGGCGCTAGATCCCCTAGGACTGGGATTCAGGGCTGTTGTAAGCTGCCACGAGAGTGCTGGGAGCTGAACCCAGGTCCTTTCCAAGAACAGCAAGGATTTCTAACCACTTGGCCTTTCCAACATATTTTTACTGAATCTTAGGGAATTTCAGTGCCCAGCCTTATCAGGACCACCAACCCATTCACTCCTGGCCCTCAGTGGAAGCACTGACCATGGGCCTCAACATGGTCTCAGGGGTTCCACACGCCATCACATCAGCGTGGCCCTCTGAGGCAGCAAACCCGACGGCATGGCCGGGCCGACTGGTCAGTGTGCTTCGGACCCTGCCAGTCTTCACACCTCCTCTCTTGCTGGGGCTCCAGTCACGCACGCCACTGTGCCTAGCTTTTGAGATGTGTTCTGGGGATCAGAACTCAGGTCCCCAAACATGCACAACAGGCACTTTACTGGCTGGACTGTCTCCCTAGCTTCTGCTCCTGTTTCTGAAACAGTGTGTCATGTAGCCCAGGTTGGCCTCACGCTCACTGTGTAGTCACGGGTAATAATGAGCTCCTCACTATTTGCTTCTTCCTCCCAATTGATGGGATTGCAGTCACATGTCTGCTTGCCCCGTTAGGGTATATAGATTTTTATTGCCCCAACTCATAAATATCCATCATCAGATTTTAAACATGGGCCTAAAAGTTGTCATAAGATGAGGGTAGACTCAGCATGGCCAGTTTCCCTTTCTATTGGGGTCATTCAAAGAAACTGGACAGGGACTAATAATGTTAGGGGCCCTAGACAAAGGACCTAGGTGTCAGGGATGGCTAGGGACATCCCCCAGAATGAACATCATGTACCAGAGAAGACACAGGACTCCATGTCCTTTGCTTCAGTCAAACCACAAACCACTTCCCCTTTAGTGACTTTTGGCTTTGGAAGAGTTGAGAACCCATATGCAAGAGTGTACTACAATCTCAGGACTCAGTGGGTGGAGGCAGAGGATCTTGAGTTCAGTGCCAGCCTGGCCCACAGAGTGAGACCCAGTCATGATCTTGCATCAAGACCAGAGTCTGGAACCCTGCTGTGAAACTTCAGCAAGGAATGCGTCTTGGGAACGGAGAGATGGCTCGGTGGTTAAAAGCACTTGTTGCAGAGGACCCAGTTTTGGCTCCTAGCACGCGCATGGCAGCGCTCAACCACTTGGGACTCCAGTTCAGGGGATCTGATGCCCTCTTCTGACTTCCATAGGTACACATGTGCACAGTGCACAAACATACATTTAGGCAAAATAATTAATACACATAAAATTAAATGTATAAGTAAATCTTTATATTTTTTTCCTTAAGTATACAACCTCTGGCTCTGGATCTGAGACCTTGAGGTGGCCCTGTGAGGTTAGTATGAACCCATAGCTTTCTCTGCGGGCCCCCAGTGTGAGTCAGATCTGCAGGACACAGGTCAGCACTAGTAAACTCATACCCAGGTGGGGCCAAGCTTTGCCCACTGAGATGACCACTTGGAATTCGGTCAGTATGAGTTCACTTCTTTGCAGCTGCCTTAAATATTTGCAGATATTTTTAAAAACAGCAACAGTGAATTAATTTATGGATGGTTTCTAGGTGCCAAACACTAAAGAGCTTCCAGAAGTACATTCATAGCTAAGCCAGGGGCACACTCCTATGATCCTGGCTCTTCAGAAGTAGCAGAGTCTAAAGTTTTAGGCCATCGTACAAGGCATAGTGAGATTGTGGTTTTCAAAAATGTCTTAAATATGTCTGTGCATGTGCTCACACATGTGTGTATGCACATGTATGCACGAGCGCGCACACACACACACACATATATGCATCCACGCACGCATGCACCAATGGAAGTTTTAGTTGGGCTTTTGCTTGCTTGCTTATTTTATTTTGTCTGATGTTGTGGTAGTGGATCCCCAGGCCTCACGCATCACTGATAGAATGGATGTGTCTGTGTGTCTTGAAGCTGTGTTGAAATCTCTGTGGACAAGGTGGTTCTTCCTTTGTTTGGTCTTGGGATTTTTTGGAGGTTTTTGTTTTTGTTTTGTTTTGCTGTGTTGTGCCTTTTTAAACAATATTTTTCATATATGTTATACATATAATATATATATGAGTTTTGTCTGCATGTATGTATATGTACTGTGTGCAAGCCTGTTGCCTATAGAATTACAGACAGCTGTGAGGTGTCAGGTAGGTGCCTAGAGTCGAACCTGGATCCCATAGAAGAGCAGCCAGTGCTTTTTATCACTGAGCCACCTCTTTAGTCCCCCTTTGCTTTTTTCTTTTGCTCCTCGAGACAGGATTTCTCTGTGCCTTGGAACTCTATAGACCAGGCTGACCTCGAATTCACAGAGATCTGCCTGCCTCTGGTTCCCAAGTGCTGGCTGGGAGCCACCACTT
This sequence comes from Mastomys coucha, assembly GCF_008632895.1. Lineage (NCBI taxonomy): Eukaryota > Metazoa > Chordata > Mammalia > Rodentia > Muridae > Mastomys > Mastomys coucha. The sequence continues at coordinate 109,281,278 of NW_022196900.1, forward strand.
CCAGAGCCCAGAGTGTTTGATTTTTGGGGGGCAGGGTTTTAAAAGATAATCCTCCTGCCTCAGCATCCTATGATATGAGTTTAGGACATGAGCCACTATGCCTGGCTCTGTTTGTGTCTTTCTGATAGCCCTGTGTTTGTGATATTTTTATTTTTACAACAGTTTATATTTTGGCATTTCTTAAGGCTATTGTTGGACCTTGATCTCAGTCTGTATTAGCTTTCTGTTGTCTTAAGCCCTGTGTTTTCCAACTTTTTTTCCTTCATTGTAAGCATCAGTTCTTTCTCTCATGCATTATACTTTCGCATTGTATCTTCAGACTCATCTCAAAGCCACCTAGAGTTTATATTTCTAGAATCTTCAGGTTTTACATTTTTGGCTATTATCTTATTGAACTATTATCTGTACAAAATCTGTGCCTAGATTCACTTTTATTTGTTTTTTAAATTTTTTTATCTTTCATTTTATTTTATATTTACGGGCATTTTGCCTGCATGTGTGTCTGATTCCCAGGAGACATGAAGAGAGTATCGGTTCCCCTGGAACTGGAGTTACAGATGATTGTGAGCTGCCATGTGGGTCCTGGGACTTGAACTTGGGTCCTCTGCAAGAGCAGAGTGGCCTCTGGTCTACATTCTTACAGTTTTTTGTTTGTTTGTCTTGTTTTTGATTATTGTGCTGCAACTGAATCCAGGCCTCGCACCACACATGCTAGGCAGCCACTCTGCCCCCAAGCCCCATGCCATTCTGTCTGGTTTTGAGACAGTCTCCGGCCTGTGCTGCCAGGTTTGGCCTGAGCTGCTAGGTCCATCAATCCACATGCCTCAGTCTTCTGAGTGCTAGGACTACGGCTCAGGGACAAGCCCAGGCCTAGTATCTCACTCCATGTTCCTCTGTCCCCATCACCAGTGCCCTCTGACCTTTGCCCCCACAACAGGAGATGCACCTGACCTCTGTCAGTTCCAGGGCCCGGTGAAGCTCACTGCTGGGGACGCTGTTGAGAGCACACCTTAAGGAGTGTTTGCTGACTGAATGAATTGCTGCTGAATGAACAATGAAATGGATGAATGAATGGATCCTTAAGCTAACCCGACTTTTACCCTCCACAGAAAAGGGGCCCTACTGTTCAACAACATATTCTCCATCCTGCCGGCCATCTTAATGGGGTGCAGCCAAATTGCCCAATCGTTTGAGCTAATAATTGTTTCCAGACTTCTGGTTGGAATATGCGCAGGTAAGGAAACCTTCCTGGTGGCCCCCAGGCCTCTGACGCAGTCTGATGCCTTGAAGCACAGAGACGGGAACTTGAGTTTGTTCCTCGTCCTTGTGGGTGGGCAGACCGTCACAAGGATGCTTCTCAGCAGTGACCAAGATGACGGCCCGTTAGTGCCATCATCTTAGTGCCAGTTAGTGAGCAGTGCCTTTGATAGACTGTCCTATACCATGAGAACGAAAAGGTCTCATGAAATTCTCTCTCAGGTGCTCTTTATCTGTGCATGTGTAAGAGAACCAAGTCGAACAATAGATTTCTGGGTTGTTGTGGGGTTGTGGTTTTTTGGGGTTTTTTTTTGTTTGTTTGTTTTTTCTTTTTAAGATTTCTCTATTTTTTGTGCATTGGTGTTTTGCCTGCATGTATGTCTGTGTGAGGGTGTCAGATCCTCTGGAACTGCAGTTACAGACAGCTGTGAGCTGCCATGTGGGATGCTGGGAATTGAACCCAGATCCTCTGGAAGAGCAAACAGTGCTCACAAACTGGTGAGCGGTCTCTCCAGTTTCTGTATTTTCTAAACTGTGATCTGTGGTCTTAAAAAGGATGCAGAGCTGGGGATGGAGAGATGGCTCCGTGGTTAGGAGCACTGACTGCTCTTCCAGAGGTCCTGAGTTCAATTCCCAGCACTCACACAGTGGCTCACAGCCATCGGTAATGGGATCCGATGCTGTCTTCTGGAGTGTGTCTGAAGACAGCTACAGTGTACTCACATACAATAAATAAATAAATAAATAAATAAATAAATAAATAAATAAATCTTTAAAAAACAAAACAAAACAAAAAAGGTTGAAGAGCTGGTTTGTAAGCCTCACCCATAGCTGTCTCAGCCCAGGCTGCATGGAAGTGCTGTGTTCCTTTTGGAAAGCTTTCCTATCTCAGCCAGGCTGCATGGGAGCGCTGTGTCCCACAGCTGTCTCAGCCCAGGCTGCATGGAAGTGCTATGTCCCACAGTTGTCTCAGCCCAGGCTGCATGGAAGTGCTGTGTTTCTTTTGGAAAGCACTTCCCTAATTGTTTAGAAAAGGAGACTGTTCAAAGCTACACCTGTGGCTTCCCGGCAGTCTGGAAGCTGGTGTCACCAGAGGTGGTGCACACCTTTGGTCCAGCACTCAGAAAACAAAGATGGGTCTCTATGAATTTGAGGCCAGCCTGATCTACAATAGTTAGGCCAGCCAAAGTGAAGGACTGCAAGATGTGTGTGTGTGTGTGTGTGTGTGTGTGTGTGTGTGTGTGGTTGTGGGGGAGGTGACCATATCAGGGGGAAAACTATAGCCCTTGGGCAGCCTCCACTCAGTACTGAGTCATGCTCCTCACCCCAACTCCACCCCTGAGAAAACCTGGGCAGTCATCGGTCATGTCGTCATCTGGCTTGTCTCTGTCTTTGGTTTTCCCTGCAAAAGCTTTTCAAAAAGTAGAAAACGTCCAGAAGTTGTCAGCTGTGAGCTGGTACAGTCTCTTTTCTATTGATCATGAACATTCAGGATAGGTTTATAATAATAATAATAATAATAATAATAATAATAATAATGAGTAAAACAACTCTGACCAATAAATCACAGCTAAAATTCCACAATTAGGTAAGATGGCTCATCAAGTAAAAGTACTTGTTGTGTTTTATAAAAAGAAAGAGAAACCAGGAATATGTTTGGTGGAGGCACAGCAGGGTGTGGGGGAAGGGGGTGCCTCTGCAGGCCCATGCTGAGGTGGCCAGCCATAGTAGAATAGAATTTATTCAGGGCATGGGGAGGAGAGTTGAGAGGGCAGCCATGAGCACGTGGAGAGAGAGGGGAGAGGGGAGTGGGAGAGGATAAATGATCAGGAACAAGAGGAGAGAGGAAGAGAGGAGGGGCATGCAAGCCCTCCTGGAGTGAGTCAGGCACACCTGTTGCCTGGCAGCTGTGGGGCGGAGCCTAGACGAAACGCCAACACTTGTCACCAAACCTGACAACCTGAGTTCTATCCCAGGAGTCCACACCAAAGGATAGAAGCATAGCTCCCCAAAGTACACACACACGCACACACACACATACACACACACATACATACATACACACACATCACACACCACACACAAACCACACACACACACACACACACACACACACACACATGAGGGAGAGAGACGGCGAGAGAGAAGGAGAGGGGGTGGGAATAAATGTAATTTAAAACTCTTGACAGATGCTGGCCCTGGTGGCATACACCTATGATATCGGCTACTTGATAAGCAAAGGCAAGAGGATTGGAAGTTCAGGTTGGCTTGGGCTCTCCGCTTGGGCTGTAGAATGTGCTCTCCGTTGGCTTGGGCAAACCCTGTCTCAAAGCAAAACAAAAAGTAATGAGAGGACAGGGAATAGAGCTCAGTGAGAGGACATCTACTCCACAAGTGGCTTCATTTGCAGCACACACACAGAAATAAATCCTAACCTGTGGCTATGAGGGCTCTAACACTTGCCATGCTGAGGCAGGAGGATTACCAGTTTGAGGCTAGGCTGGCACGTTTATATGTAGTAAGACCTTGATTGTTTTGTTTTTATTTGCTTGTGTTTGCTTTTGTGCACACTGATCTCAAACTTTTAGCAATTCTCCTGCATCAGCCTCTCAAGTGTTTGGATTACAGGTGTCCATTAGCACAGCTGGCTAAGACCTTTGTGGGGTTGAGGGGGTGGAAATTCCAACCTTTGTACTTCAAAAAACATACTTCTAGCCAACGTTGGTCTCACTGTCTTCATTTGCATGTTTATTTGGGAGCGTGGTACTCCTGTGCCATGTCCCACAGGTGCAGATCCAAGAGGATCTGCGTATACACACACACACACACACACACACACACACACACACAGACACACACAGACACAGACACACAGACACACACACAGACACAGACACACACACAGACACACACACAGAGACACAGACACACACACACAGACACAGACACACACAGACACACACACACACATACACACAGACACACACACAGACACAGACACACACACAGACAGACACACACAGACACAGACACAGACACACAGACACACACACAGACACAGACACACACACAGACAGACACACACAGACACAGACACACACACACAGACACACACACAGACACACACACAGACACAGACACACAGACACACAGACACACACACAGACACACACACAGACACAGACATACACACAGACAGACACACACAGACACACACACACAGACACAGACACACACACACAGACACAGACACACACAGACACACACACACATACATACACATACACACACACAGTTTTTATGAAAGATAATCAGCTAGAAAGCAAAACAATACAGCTGCCAGGTGTGCTAAGTTCAAGACCTCAAGAGCAGGCGTTCTTCCTAAGACGCTGCCTCTTTAAGCAAACAAACAAAAGTAGACTTTTAACAAAAGTTTCTCTCATAAGAAGGGTGACATTATTCCACATCTTTGCCAATCACTTTACTGTCTGTCTTAATAGCAGACATTTGGATTTTTTGTTGTTGTTTTCATGAGACATGATAAATTATAGTTATACAGTAAATAATTATAAGCAGTCAACAACATTACAAAACCGCCCACCAGCCCCAGGACTGAGAAGCATCGCGTGACCTCCTCCGGGTGTTTCCCAGGGAGGGCATGGTGGCACGTGTGCACCGCACGTGGCAGCGTCCAGTGGCTCCATTATCAGCGCGGCAGGCAACAGGGGCACTTGCGGGATGGCCCGCAGGAGGGAGGAGCCGCGTGGCTACTGGGGTGAGGCCCCGTCAGAGGGCCCTCGTAATCCGCTGCAGAATCACGGCCCAGCCCTGTGTTCAGTTAGCCCACGGCCCAGCCCTGTGTTCAGTTAGCCCACGGCCCAGCCCTGTGTTCAGTTAGCCGCGGCGGAGGATGGCAAGCAGCTTCCAGAAAGCTCCTCAGACCACGCCAGCCGCATAGCTCCCCTGAGGACGTAGTAGACGACCCAGCCGTGACTGGGAGCAAAGGTAGCCGAGCTTTGCTTTCCGGAGGCTCGCAGTTCATGGGTTTGTTGTTGAGCAACTCCTTGGCAAGAGGACTGAAGGCTTTCCCTGGCCAGAAGGAATGCAGACCTTGCAACTGCTCCCCCACCCCACCTCCACGCCCTCCACGCCCCGCCCCTCTCTGCCCCGCCCCGCCCATCCACACCTTTTTCTTCTTCTTTTTAAGCTGAATTACAAGCTTCCTTACCTTCTTACTTTTGTATCAGGGACGGAACCCAAAGCCTTGTGCACACTAGATACCCTCTCTTCTCATCTCCCAGGACCCCACCTATACTTTTTTTTAATATTTATTTTGTTATTGAACTGGGGGAGGGGGCAGGTTGAGGGAGGCATGTGCACATAAGTGCAGGTCCCTGCAGAGAAGAGAGAGTCGGATCCAGTGGCACCAGAGTTATAGGTGGTTCTGAGCCTCCTGATGAGGTAGGTCTCTGAGAACCGGACTCAGGACCTCTGCGAGGGCAGCCAGTTCTCTTAACTGCTGAGCCACCTCTCTGACTCTTGCATTTTTGTTTCTCAGGGTTTTTTTGTTTTTTGTTTTTAATTTAGTTGTTTACTTCGTGGGAGGAAGAGGACATGCGCCTCTCTCCTTCCACCATGCATATCCTGCAACTTGAACTCAGATCAGGAGGGTCGCCAACTGAGACCTTTACCCACTGAGCCATCCCACCAGCCCCCAGTTCATCTATTCCTAAAAAGAGTCATACTTTGACATGATGGGAAATTTTACAAGACTACATAGTGGGGAGCTGGAGAGATGGCTCAGTTCAGTTCCTAGTACCCAGGTCGGGCAGCTTATGGCCACCTACCTATCACTCCAGCTCCCAGGATCTGTCTGTAAACACACCCACAAAACACACACGCCAAAACACATTACTAAAATAAATAAATAAATAAACCTTTTAAACACAGACTAAATAGTGGGGTTCAGAGTAGCCTCAGCATCCATAAATCCCAGAAATGCATATATACAACAATATAGACTGAAATTTGTTATATGTGCCACTCAAAGCTTTTCAAAGGCATGGCGCCCCTTTGTATCTCCCACTGGCCTGGATCTAACCTTCTGCCTGCTATGTGTGTTAGATGCCTAAGGCAGGGGGTTATTATCACATGCTGTCTCCAGAAAGTAAACCAGTGGGCAGGGCTGTTGTTGGGCCTTTCTGTGACTGATTCTTTTCTCCCTGAGGGGAAGGAGAGGGGCGTGTCTAATCCTCTTCCTTCTGTGTGCAACCTGGGCCAGTCAGGAGCAAGGATTAGGGTCTGGCTGGACTGTACCCCCAGGTAACACAGTCAAGAAGCGAAACTCCTGTCAGGAGCTTTGCCCATATGATTTCTTTCCTTGAATTTTAAGGCACTAAGAATTAGAAGAGGCGCTTACAAGGGCCATTCATTCATTCATTCATTCATTCTTTCTTTCATTCACTGTGTTATGGAAGGGTGTGTGTGTGAGGCAGGGTATATAGGTGTGCATGCACATGTGTGTGGAAGTGAGAAGTCCACCTCTGGGGGGCACTTTTAGGAGCTCTCCATATTTTTGAGGCCCGGTCTCTCACTGGTCAGGCCAGGCTGGCTGGCCTTTTAGCTGCAGAGATTGACCTGGCTCCTGGACCTCCTGCGTGGGGATTAGCAGTATGTACTCTCACACCCAGATTTCTGTGGGTTCTGGGAATTGAACTCAGTTCCCCTACCTGCACAGGAAGCACTTACCAACCGAATTATTCCCATTTTAAGGGGGCGGGTCAGACTAGATAGCGCACTTAGCAAGGTACATTGAGTCTTTGAAGACACAGTTGGCTTCTACCAGACATTTTCCTGGTTGTGTTCTTTATTTTATTTTATCTTAAAGATCTATTATGCATACAGTGTCTTGTCTGCGTCTATGCCTGCACACCAGAAGAGGGCACCAGATCTCACTATAGATGGTTGTGAGCCACCTCAGGCCGCCTGGAAGAGCAGCCAGTGCTCTTAACCGCTGAGCCAGCTCTCCAGCCTTCTTGGTTGTATTCTTACGGCGATTCTCCTTCCAGGTATCTCTTCCAATGTGGTCCCTATGTACTTAGGGGAGCTGGCCCCGAAAAACCTGCGAGGGGCTCTGGGAGTGGTCCCACAGCTCTTCATCACTGTTGGCATCCTTGTGGCCCAGCTGTTCGGCTTTCGGAGTTTCTTGGCAAACGAGGATGGTGAGAAGAGGCCCCAGCCCCCGCCCCTCTCCCCAAAGCCCCTACCTAGCGCCATTACTGGAAGCTTCTGCCTGCAGACCTCCCTATTCTGTCCAGTGGAGACTGTCCTTTGTCCACTCGCTGTTCCAAAGCTCACTAGCACATTGTAACAAGTTCCCTCTAGACGACAGCAAGGCGTCTCAACTGAACAGGAGGGCCTTTTCCCCTCGAATTGCTAAGTGACCGTCCACGCTCAGAAGGCAATGCCTACTGCTGAGTGGCGTCCTCACCTCCTCTTTCTCTGCCTCGAGTCTTGAAACACTGTTTTTGTAGTTGAGACAAGGTCTCATGCCAGCTAGGATGGCCTCAAACTCACTTGGTAGTCAGAGTGACCTTGAACTCCTGATCCTCCTGCCTCCACCCCACAAGTCCTGAGATTACAGGTGGCAAGACCACAACTGTTTTATGCAGTGCTGGAGAGCAAACCCAGAGATCTCGAAAATGCTAGGCAAACACTCTCCCAACTGGGCCCAGCCCTACCCCCATCTCTCTCTCTTATTTCCTTCCTTCCTATTTTTCTTTTTGAGCCTTAAGCTTCTGAGAGAGAGAGATACGACTCAATGCTCGTGCCTGCCGTCGCCTGGGCACCATATCTTCTGTAATAGTTCGTCTGTTCCTCCCAGCAACCCCAGGAGATCATGACCTTCAAACACACCCATTTTACAGATACAGAACCTGAGACATGTGCAAAGTCCTGCTAAGATTCAGACCCTGCAGCCTGAGCCTGGCTCTGTGTCGCTTTGCCATACTCCCATCGTCCCTGCACGTGTTCAGGACACCTCCATCAAGGTGCCACGTTATCCCTTGGAGCTGGGACCTAAAATGAATGCACCAGGGTTGAGTCTCAGGGAGCCCCAGGCAACAGAGCAAACCCTCCGCAGCATCGCCCTGAGCAGGAGGGAAGGGGTAGTTCTGTCCTGAAGAGAATATTCTAGGCCTGGGCAGAGGAGACGAGAATGTCGAAATCCTGTGTGCCTTTAGGGAACTGAAAAAGGATGGCGTGTTCGGACGTCCACCCTTGTCTGCGACTTTCCTGCCATGCAAGGCTGCGGTTTAACCTTGCCCATTTTAGAGCCCTCAGGGTGACCCCTGGCTTACGACAGCTGCTCTGCTATAACAGAGCTGGCCAGCAGGTGACGCAGTGAGAGGAGGCGCAGGAAGAGGGCACCCGTGATTAAGGCTGCACAGTGATCAGGGTTGAGAAGTGGGATCTGGGTTAGTGTCTCCCGGGAGATCCTTGGTGCCTTGGTGAGGAGAGCTGCAGTGTAGGAGACTGGGCGGAGGGGCCCAGGGGCTGGTGACCATGGCTCCCATGGGAGACAGCAGCACTTGTCGTGCACAGGACAGGGGACATAGGCACTGTTCTGATCAAGGGGCAGCAGGAGCGGGGAGAACATTGCCTAGAAAGTGGTGGTGGTGCGGCCAGGAGCCGAACTTTCGGCCAGGAGCTGAACTTTCAGCCAGGAGCCGAACTTGTCGTTGGTCGACACTTATGTTCTAGATGAAATCAGCCAATTTTTTGGCCAGGAGCAGTGGATTATGGGATGGGGTGGAAGTTCAGAGGTTCATGTGTGTCTTAAGGAAGAGTACAGCTAAATGAGGGTTTCCTGGCCTGGAATCAACTACAAAAGACCAGGGGAGTTGGATATAGCCAGGGGAGTTGGACATAGTGGCACATGGCTGTAATCCTGGGGTCAGAAGGTAAAACAAAGAGACTGAGGGAAGTAAGTCAGCCTGAGACACACAGTAGGTTAAGTCAGCCTGAGACACACAGTAGGTTTGAGGCCAGCCTGAGTTACATTCTACTTTCTTAAGAGGGGGGGAGGCATTCAGTACGTAGAGGCACTTGTTGCCAAATCAGATGACCTGAGGACCCACATGGTGCAGGGAGGAAAGTGATGTCACAAGCTGTCTCGGACCAGTGCGTGATCATGATCCCTCACTCTCCATTTCCCTTCCCCTCCCTCTCTCTCTCTCTTCTTCTCTCTTTCTTTCTCCCCACTCTTCCCCTCCCTCCCTCCCTTCTTCTCTCCCCTCCCTCCCACCTTCTCGCTCTCCTTCACTTTTTCTCTCTTCTATACACACATATATCATAAAATAAATAAGTAAATGTAATCAAAATGTAAAAACCCAAAACCCAAAGTGCATGTAGACTGGGCATTATGATGCCCGTACATCTGTAATCCCAGCCCTCAGGAGGCTGAGACAGGAAGACAGAGTTCTGGGCCAGCCTGGACTACATAAGACCTATATCATATGGAAACACAGGATTAGTTATTCGCCAGCTGTCAAGTGATTATAACCTCCTCAGATTGGATGAGCAGGGCAGCAAAGATTCAGCCTGTGTGCATATGGCTTTGCTCCCAAAGAACTAAGTGCTCTCAGTAAGGGGCCCAGACTCTGCTCTGCGTGTAAAATGGGGCTGGACTGGCTCCCACCCCCAAAGGGGGCCTTAAGGAGGGTGTGAGCTCCTTTGTGACTGGCACACACATGTCTATCACATCAGTGATCTAGAGCACAGAGGCGACTCAGGCAGGAGCAGAACTGCTCTTTTTCTTGGTAGCCACTTATTCTAGTTTTTATGCAAAGTGGGTGTTTTGTCAACCCGTCGATCTGTGCATCCTGTGCATGCTTGGTGCCTGTGAAGGCCGGAAGAAGCCTTGAGATCCCCTTACAGGTGGCCGTGAGCCACAGTCTGGGTGCTAGTAACTGAACTGAGATCCGCTGCAAGAGCAGCAAATTCTCTCCGCTACTGACCCACCCATCCAATCTGTTCTAAAGCTATTTTTATTGTGAACACATTATGTATAACTCCCAGTAAACATAAAGAAAGACAAAGAAACCAGATGCTCTGAGACCATTCCTCAGGTCAAGAGAGAGCTGCATGGAACCCCAGGCTGCTGTGAGCCCCTCCCTCAACAGCACTCTCCTTTCCCGGAAGCCGATCACTCTGCTGACCTCATTTTCCCCTTGCTTTGGGTCCAGGCTCATCACCTTTGAGGATGGTAGGGTGGATTTTTCACCTGCTTCTGAACGCGGTATAAGGGCTTTCACTAGACATTGAGTGTTTACACTTCAATCATGCTGGAGAGATCTGTCCAGGCCATCGCTGTTTTCCTCAGTATTCACCTACATCCTAGGACCACAGGATGGCTACTGTGTCCACTCTCTGTGGAATATAACAGGCATTTGTGTTACCATTGCTTTTGTTTTTGAGTTTATCAGCACTGCTTGGACCACTCCAGCTTAGGTGTCCTTGTGTCCCACACAAGCGTCTCTGGATCAGTCTCAGTATGTTCCATCCGGCTGGTCTCTAAAAGACAATGCGGGCCTGTATAAATGACACATAGAGACTTGCCATTTGCCCATGTCCGTGCCCACATTTGGCATTACTAGATGTTTTTGTATGCCCAGCTCCTCAGTGTGTTGTGGTCAGTCATGCCTCAGCTACTGTGTAAATAGCTACCAGATTTCTATGGAAATTGTCAAGCTTAGTCCTCAAAGAGCCCTTGTCACCCTCAGGTGATGGCTCAGAGTGCCTGGCACAGTTCAGAGAGTGGAGAAAAAGGTGTCCACATCCTCTGTGCCTGTGTGACCTTACACCCTTGCTTGCAGGCTGGCCAATTCTCCTGGGTCTGACTGGAGTCCCCGCAGGCCTTCAGCTCCTCCTCCTCCCCTTCTTTCCCGAGAGCCCCCGCTACCTCCTGATTCAGAAGAAAAATGAATTCGCTGCTGAGAGAGGTGAGGTTGGTGGCAGCTCTCTCCTGACCCTGGGTCTTGGGCTTTTCAGCTCTGAGGTCATGCCCTCTGTTCGTCTCTCCCTCAGCCCTGCAGAGTCTCCGAGGCTGGGAGGATGTGCACCTAGAGATGGAGGAGATCCGGAAGGAGGATGAGGCCGAGAGGGCGGCGGGCTTCATCTCTGTGTGGAAGCTGTTCACTATGCAGTCCCTGCGTTGGCAACTCATCTCCATGATTGTCCTCATGGCTGGCCAGCAGCTGTCAGGAGTGAATGCGGTACGGGCATCCTGTGAGCTAGGGGCGCAGAAGGCAGTGTGCGACCAGGCACTGATGCTGCTGCTCCCACATACCCTAAGGGGTTGGGGGTGGGCCACTGGCCATCCTACACCTGAGAGCCTCTGCCAAACTCCACGGTTCTCCTCCAGATCTACTACTATGCTGACCAGATCTACCTCAGCGCGGGTGTGAAAAGCAACGACGTCCAGTATGTGACAGCTGGAACAGGGGCCGTCAACGTGATCATGACCATCCTCACGGTGAGTGTCCAAGAGGAGACTTAAGCCACCAAGCAGGGGTGGAGAGTGGTGGGGGGGAGGGGAGGATATCTGAAGAGTGTAAAAGCTCCCAACTCTGAACAGAGCTGGGCCTTAGGATTGCAACATGCCTCCTAGGCTCCGACGCCCCAGCCTCAAAGCTCTGCTGTAAGCATATCACCGACTCTAGTGGGGGGTCAGCCATGGACCCCTAACACAGAGCTCCCACAATGTGCCCTTGACCTCTTCTCTCTGGGGCTGCTGAGCACGGCAGAAGTGCAGGGTCTCTACGTAGGCCCTGCAGGGAGCTCATGGCTCACACTGTTTAGGTTTCTGAGTGAACCCTGGCCCCAGCAGAGGAGCCAGCCAGGTCTCTACGCAGGCAGAATCAAGTTTACTCCAGTGCCTGGCTCCTTTTAGGAGGCCAAGGCTTTGAACCACAGGACTGAGGCTCTTGATGTGAGCGCACTTTAGAGAGTGAAGATCTGGGGCGTAGTAACCCAGCCGGACCTCCGGACTGGCCACCCACTAACACATGCTTCTGTGCATGCGTGTACAATTATTTACACATCAGTGGCCAGGCACACACTCCTCCTGGCCTCTCAAAAGTTGGTTGGGGGAGAGTGAGGGCTATTCCTGTGATGGCAGCCTCTGGTGGGGGTGCTCTGTCCCACGAGAACACTGAGCACTGGGTGTAGAAGCTCACAGTCTTCCTTCCCACACCTCCAGATCTTTGTGGTAGAGCTTTGGGGACGGCGATTCCTACTTCTCATCGGCTTCTCCACCTGCCTCATAGCCTGCATAGTGCTGACAGCCGCACTGGCGCTGCAGGTGAGGAGCCCTGGGCTGACCGGCTACTTAAAGGAACCTTAGGGAAGGTGGTGTCACATAGAGAAACGAGAAGAGGGAGAGACCCTCAACCAAGAGTGAGGCCACATTGGAGTTCTTCTCTCACCTGTGTCCCGGAGCTGTCTGTAGTTTATAACCTGTGGCCTGTGTTGTATATTGTGTGTTGTGTGTGTTTCTGATGCCTGTCTCTAACAAAGGGTTTTGTTCTGTATTGATTGAATTTATTGAACAGCATAGTAAATACTATGAGATTGAATTGGGATGAGGGATACTTTTTTTTTTTTTTGACAGGGTTTCTCTATGTAGTCCTGGCTGTCCTGGAACTCACTATGTAGACCAGCCTGGCCTCAAACTATTTTTAAAGAAAAATTTAACAGAGTTTTCTAAGGGAAGATTTTATATACTGACTATATCTATCCAAGACCATGCACAGATGCTATCAGCCTACATCCACATGTTACTCCCAACACATGGAGGATATTCGTCGTTCAAGTTTGCTTTTACCCTATTGACCACTTTCAGCAAATGATTACCACAACACACATACCCACACACATACTTGCACACACTCGAACACATGCACCAACACACGTGCACACACACATGCACACATGTACAAGTGAGAGATTAAAGTGACACTTTTAGCTTGGGTTTTAAGAGCTGATTGCATAGGAAATCAAGGCATAATCAGGTTGGTCCCATTGCTGCCTTAATGGGAGAATATGTTTATCTAGGCTGAGCACACAGTAGGAGGTCAGGTTAAGTACATAGTTGTCCATGATCTCAAATTAGCTACGAGGTCCAGCAAAAGTTCTGCCCCTGTGAAGGCCAGAGGTATTTTCTGGAAAAGATTAACACAACAGGGGCTGGAGAGATGGCTCAGCGGGTAAGAGCACTGACTGCTCTTCTGAAGGTCCTGAGTTCAGATCCCAGCAACCACATGGTGGCTCACAACCACCCGTAATGAGATCGGACGCCCTCTTCTAGTGCGTCTGAAGATAGCTGCAGTAAATTACACTGGAGCGAGCAAGATTGGAATGAGCAGGGCCTGAGTGAGCGGGGCTGGAGTGAGTGGGGCCGGCAGAGGTCCTGAGATCAACAGCAGCCACACACGATAGCTCACAGCCATCTGTACAAGTACAGTGTACTCATACACATAAAATAAATAAAAATAAATCTTAAAAAAAAAAGATTAATACAACAGATGCCAGCTGAGCTGGTGACCCTGCTCAGAAGTGACACACATTGCTGTCCTTAGCCTATGTTTTCAACATAGTAAAGGGACTAGGCACCAGCATGAGTTTGTTCTAGCATGGATAGTCAACTGTCATTGTCAGATGTTGAGGGACCGTGTGTCCTTCCCCCAGCGACTCCATCTCCCCCTCAGCTGACTTCTAAGATCTCACCTAGTTGTGCTGCAGAGTCACTGCTGGCTCCTCCAGGTCCTAGCGCCATCTCTGCCCCGAGGTCCCCGAGGCTCCCCCCTCAGCTGGCCTTCGCATTGTACATACTAACTACCTGGTTTTCCACCCCTACAGAACACCGTCTCCTGGATGCCCTACATCAGCATTGTCTGTGTCATTGTCTACGTCATAGGACATGCCCTGGGGCCCAGTATGTATCCCTTGCCTAGTGTCACGGTTTCAGTGCCCCACACCCTGATCCTTCATGGTACTCTCTGAGAGTCCCCAGGGATGGTGGACGTGACCCCAAGTGGCATCTCCCTTGTTCCTTTTAGCACAGGATGGGGAGGGGGCTGTAATTAGCACTATGGGTTGACAGTGCTGCCATGTTTGATTGGCAGAGTGAGCTCCACAGGCTGCCTCTGCCATCCATCCATCATGACTAGCATCCTTATGAATGGCATCTGCATCCTCACTGCCTCTGCCATCCATCCATCATGCCTAGCATCCTTAGGAACTGCATCTGCATCCTCACTTAGCCACCTCACAGGGTGTCTCGCAGATACTCACTGCCCCCATGGCCAAGTAGCTAGGGTGTCAAAACACCCATGGGTCCCAGGACCCTTTGTGAGCCACTGTGCCGTCTGGGAAAGTGTCTCCCCCTAACCTACCTGTCTTCCCACTTTCTTCTTCTCTGCATTCCTTCTTTCTCATGCCTCTCCCTCATCCCTTTGTCCTCCCTCTCACAGGTCCCATCCCTGCCCTGTTCATCACTGAGATCTTCCTGCAGTCCTCCCGGCCAGCCGCCTACATGATTGGAGGCAGTGTCCACTGGCTCTCTAACTTCACCGTGGGGCTCATCTTCCCATTCATTCAAGTGAGTGGGACCCAAGGCCCCAGCATCCCCCACATTCCCAAGACACCAAGGCAGAATCTTGTAGCACACCCTGCTACGCTGGTCCTTCTCCCCACAGGTGGGCCTTGGTCCCTACAGCTTCATCATCTTTGCAACCATATGTCTCCTCACCACCATCTACATCTTCATGATCGTCCCAGAGACCAAGGGCAAGACATTCGTTGAGATCAACCAGATTTTTGCCAAGAAGAACAAGGTGTCGGATGTACATCCGGAGAAGGGGGAGGAGCTTAAGGACCTCTCACAGCAGTAGCAGAGCCAGGCCACCAGCCAGCACGGCCAGCCTGCGTGGACCTCCTGTCTAGACTTTGGTTTTGGATTCTTGTCTGTGACACTGGAAGGGAGATGAGCCCGGTGGGAATGTCAGCCCTGTCACCTGCCCCCACTCAGTGGGAACATCTGACCAGCTCGTGAGCTTCTCTTGGTCACGTGCAAAGCCATCCCTCACCTTTGCGGGGTTGACTCCGGTGAAGGTCTTCCAACATCGCTTTTCTAACAAGAGTCACACTACAAGACCAGATGTGAGGATGATCGTATTTTACCAGCAAAACTGACTCTCGTGTGGTACCTGTGGGCCCAGAGAGGCCCCTGGCATCTACTTGGGATTGATGTTGTCCCCTTTCCTTATCCAGCCATGTCACAAAGCTGGAGAACAGACTGTTTGGGAAGACACACTGAGCATGAATTATTAACCGTAAACGATACAATTCTGTATAGCCAATAAAACGGATCTGATCATTTCTCTCCAAGACATAGCAGTTCTCTGCGAGCAGAGGAAGGCCGCAGGGGTGACCCCACTGCCGAGGGTGGCTGGTCTCCCCAGAGCAGGATGTGGCATGGAGAGACGCACAGACACACCCTGCTGAGGGAAGGGCTGGGGGTGGGGGTGGGGGGAGCTGCAAAGCTGTGGTGTGTTGTGGATAAAGTCAGGGAGACTGCACGTGTTGTGTCTGCAGTTGCATGGTGTACATCAAGGGGGCCTGAAGAGGAGGCTACTGGAAGGGAAGAAAGATTAGCAAGTGCAGTGAAAGCCTTGAGATATGAAAGGAGGTCCTAAGTGGACTGCGGGATGTGGTGCCTTCTATGGCAGCAGTCAGGATAGCTATGGGAGTCTGGAGCAGTTGTTACAGATACTAAAGATTCTTTGGCATTGAGTCATGCAACTGGCAAGAGCAGTCTGACACACAGGAAACACATGCTGTGACTGAGCCATCCTTGGCTTGCCACACGAGGGACAGAGAGCACTGAAGGACGGACTCTCTGAATGCCGAGGAGTGATGCTGTCAGAACCGGGAGCTAGAGATTGTGGTACCACAGTGGATTCTGCTCACAGGAACACCTGGAGCCAGGAGAGCCCCGAATCTGTAGGGGTCGTCCTGTTCCCCAATTGGTTCTTGATCCATCAATAAAGATACTAGCGACCAATGAGCTGGAAGAAATAGGCGGGACTTCCGGGTTCTCGTAGGCAAGCTAGTAGACGCTGGAGAGAGGAGAGGAGTGTTCGCCACGCTTGGGAGAGGGAATAGCTAACCAACCATGAGAGATCTCGATTGGAACGGCCATAGGCCGCTTTTCCAGACAGGAAGTTGGGGTGTTGAGCTGGGACTGAAGGTGGCTGAACAACTGAAGTTGATGGCAGATAGAATGCTGAGCTGGGAGTACTGGGAAGGGCACGTTAGCATGCTTGATTGGAGGCGCCCAGCAGTTGAGCCAAAAAGGCAGGTTGAAATTGAACACGGGGTGTGTGTGTGTGTGTGTGTGTGTGTGTGTGTGTGTGTGTGTTTTCATCCACGAATCCAATATTCTCTGGGCGAGGGCTGGTAACGCAGCCTGTTCCCAGAGCTTTAAGGCTGGCTAGCAAAAGCTACATCCTACACAAATCTACTCCCTGGTTCTAACCTTGGCTCTGCCATTAAGTATGCAAAATGCCAAGTCACTTAGCTTTTCTGTACTTCAACTAAAAGTGGAACAAACAGAACATGTCTCGTGTCACTGCTGCAGGGTTAAATCACTTCATAAGCTCATAGCATCTAGCTCAGTGATGCATGTTTGGTGCTCTGCTGTGTAGATGTGCTTAGAGATAAGCACTCCTCTAGAGACTATTTGAATCCACAAGTGAAACACAGGGCAGAGGACACTTCTGTGAGTGGACGGCAGACGGTGGGAGAGTGCGGATGGTACGGATCCTGAGTGAATGGCAGATGGTAGGAGAGTGTCGATGGCATGGATCCTGAGTGGACGGCAGACGGTGGGAGAGTGCGGATGGTATGGATCCTGAGTGAATGGCAGATGGTAGGAGAGTGTCGATGGCATGGATCCTGAGTGAATGGCAGACGGTGGGAGAGTGCGGATGGTACGGGTCCTGAGTGAATGGCAGATGGTAGGAAAGTGCTGATGGCATGGATCCTGAGTGGATGGCAGATGGTAGGAGAGTGTCGATGGCATGGATCCTGAGTGGATGGCAGATGGTAGGAGAGTGCCGATGGTATGGATCCTGGAATACTCCCTATGGCAATTGATTAGAGTTGGAGACCTTGGCATGAACTCACAAACAGTTTAAGACTCACAGAGATAGTTATGCATAGAAAAATCTAGAGTTTTGCTTGTGTGAGTAGGGTATATAGCAAGAGGTATGCCGCATGGGGGTAGGTTGATAAAGACTTAGGACGTGTGAAGGGTTCTCCGTTAGTGAGGATTCAGTAGGAGTAAGGCATTCTGCTCAGGGGAGCCCACAATATTTTGGTCTAGAAACCTAGGATGTTGCAGGACTATAAGAGAGCCTATTAAGTTTTGGGGGGTTGGGGTGGATACAGGGCCTCATTAGGAAGCCCTGGCTGGCCTGGAACTTGCTTTGTAGACCAGGATGTCATTGAACTCAAATCTGCCAGCCTCTGCCTCCCAAGTGTTGGGATTAAATGGGTGTCTACCATATTCAGTGACTCATTAGGTCTTGAGAACTACACTGGGTCTGAACTTGGTTATAATAGTCCTGGATGTTGAGTGTGTAGCTCAGGGGCAGAGCCTAGAAACAAGGCCCTGGGTTCCATCCCCGGCCTTGAAAAAACAGTCATGATAACCCTGGTGTTAGAACTGAGTCCCTAGCAGTTCCAGGTGGGACTAAAGAAGTAAAAGAGACCAGCTGGTAAACACGGGGCTCAAAGAAAGAGAAAGTGAATGAGAAAGCCAGAAAGGGAGGCAGGAAAGAGATACCATAGAACACCGAGGCCTCAGGAAGGTCTGAGTGTGGTGGGCAGCCCATGGAATGGACAGAGCAGGGCAGAGCCCCAGGCCTAATTACACACACAGTCTAGAGAATCACCCTGTCTGTCCCACAGAAGAGTTGGGGGAGCCCTGGAGGAAGGTAGGCCCCCAGAGCTTTTTTAAGACTGGGTTCAGACTTCATTTGTGCGGGAGTGACTCAAGTGTTCACAGAAGTGAGGGGTTGCACAGAAACTGCAAAGAAAGGGCCCAAGGAAGAGGCTGGATTCAGTGACCTCCAGGGACACAGTTTGGTTCGGGGCAAGGGCAGAAGGGAGGCACTCTAGAGACGGGAAAGATTTCCCTCTCCCTACCCTCCAGTCTGAGTGAGTTCTCATCTGCATGACACCTGTGTGGTCAGAGTTAGTGACAAATATCCAGTTTCCCGAGGTTTGAAGTCGAGCTGTTCCAAAGGCTAAGCCAGGCCTGGCTACGCAGCCCGGTCATCCTGGCACTTACGAGGTGAAGGAAGGAGACTAGGAGTTCAAGGTCATCCTTTGCTACACAGTGGATCCCAGAGCCTTGGGCACTGAAGAACCTACCTCCAAAATCCAAAACCAATCTCCTCCCCTAGAAATGACACTTGGGTAAATCCACATGGAAATGTGTCAGAGCAGATGAGTATTAATGGGGAGGGTGACAGCCGAGGTAGAAAGGACGGGACTGTGCACAGGTTCTTCTAGTCCCAGTGGACAGACACATTCAGAGCCCAAGTCAGGCCCAGAGTCTCCTCCGGTGAGAAATTTCCACACTGTGTTTTATGGACCAAAATGTGGGCTAATCTTGGTCACCTGCTTATTGGAAATGAGAATGTGAAGAAGATATTGGACTCTCATGCACAATCAGAGCAAAGAAAGGGGCTGGAGAGATGGCTCAGCAGTTAAGAACACTGGCCGTCCTTCTAGAGGACTCCCAGCACCCATATACAAACGGCTGTAACTCCAGGGTATCCCATAGCTCTTTTGACTCCTGTGATGCATAGACCTACATGCAAGCAAAACACACCTACACATAAAATATAACAATAATTTTTGAATGAGGAAAAGGCGTTTTAGAAAGAGCAAAGGAAGTGTGCATCCAGGAAGGTAGATGGGTGTGTGTGCCTCCACGGACACCCTGAGTCTGTGGGAGGGGGACAGCGGCGAAGGCAGGAGGCCAGGAAAAGCACGACTGGAAAGGCTTTGAAACAAAGTCTGACGTTAGGATCTGAACATTGATGAGGACAAGCTGTGCTCTTCTCAGGCTGTTTTCCAAGGCTGTCCCTGGTGCCTGGAGAAAAAAGAGGGAAGAGAAGCAGGCTAGCCACCCTATCTGTCTAGGCTATGGTTCTCTATTTTGTTTGTGTCTATTTTGACAGTGTTTCCTGTAACCTTAGAGAACTCAGAATCACTATGTAGGAGCCAGCAAGGCCCCTCGTGGTATCTTTATCCTGTGGCACCTGCCACCAAAGCCTGAAGACCTGAGTTCAATCCTGGGGGCCCATATGATGGAAGAAGAGAACCAACTCTTACATGCACACGCACTAAGTACTAAATAATTGGAGGAGTGACGGAGCCTCACTATGAGGAGCAGGATAGCTCTGATCTTCCTGGAGGAGGTGAGGGAGCCTCACTATGTAGACCAGGCTGGCTTTGATCTTCCTGTCTCTATCTCCAAAGTGCTGGGGTTACAAGAGTCAATTTGTTAGATCCCAGAATACTCCCAATTCTTCTCCGCTCTGTTTTTGTTTGTTCAGTTGGTTGGGTGGGTTTTGTTGTTGTTGTTGTTACTATTGTCATCTTTGTTTGCTGTTCTTTTTGCTGGGCCTAGAACCCAGGATCACTGCACACAATAAGCCTTCACATTTGAAAGTGGTGACGGCAAAGACAGGAATGAGGGGGGTGTGAATAGTTTATAAAAGTTTTTCCCAAAGCCTGGAGTGGTTGTACAAGCTTTTAATCCCAGCATTCAGGAGTTCAAGACCAGCCTGGGCTACATAATAAAGCCTAAGCTACGTGAGATTATCTCAGAAACAAAACAGTAATGGACGGAGGAGCATCATAAATGGAAGACGTTCATTGGCCCAAGGAGATATTTACCAAAAAAAAGAAAAAAATTACAAATAGTAAATAATACTATCTATGTCAAACAGTGGGTCTAATCCCAGCACGATGGCTCGGTGGGTAGAAGCACACACTATTCTTGCAGAGGGCCTGAGTTCAGATCTCAGCACCCACATCAGATGGCTCACAACCTCCTATTACTCCAGTCTCTGCAGGCATTTGCACTCATAGGCACAGACCTACACACAAACACACAGACATACGTACTTAATTAAAAATAATTTTTAAAAATGACGCCGGGCGGTGGTGGCACACGCCTTTGATCCCAGCTCTTGGGAGGCAGAGGCAGGCAGATTTCTGAGTTCCAGGCCAGCATGGTCTACAGAGTGAGTTCCAGGACAGCCAAGGCTACACAGAGAAACCCTGTCTCGAAAAAAAACAAAAAAATGAATAATGTATTTGTTTTTTGTTTGTTTGTTTTGGTTCTTTGGGGTTGTTGCTTGTTTGTTTGAGACAGGATTTCTTTATGTAGTCCTGACTGTCCTGAAACTTGCTATGTAGACCAGGCTAACCTGGAACTCACGGAGATCCACCCGCGTCTGCCTCCCGAGTGCTGGGATTAAGGGCGTGCATCAGGTAGCCTAGCAGGGAAATAAAAGATGGGATGGGGAGAGGTTGGAGGGGGAACTCAAGTCGGACCCGAATCGGATCACTTTTCATTCTTTTGGCTAAAATCAAGTGAAGGCTGGGGCAGTAGCTCAGAGGGGAGTATTTGCCTGGTGTGTTTAAGGCTCTGTCTGGGTTTAAACACCAGCTCTGGGAGGCAGGGAGGTCGGGAATGAACAGTAAGTAACAAAGGCCAAGTGTGGCGACCTGCCAAGTCAGGGAAAGGCGACTCCTAAAGACTAATTCTTTTTAGTTTGTGCATGGGGTTTTTGCCTGCGTGTATGTCTGTACATTACATGCATGCAGTGGAGCCAGAAAACGGCTTCAAAACTGGAGTTGTAGGTCAGGGCCTGTGGGGAAGGTCCGCCCTCAGCTTGCAGCCACCGTCCAATCAGAACAAGCGAAGGATTTACCCATCAGTCCTCTCCTCCTTCCCTTCACCACCTCATGCCTGGGGCTGGTTCTTGCTCTTTGCAGACTTTGCAACTCCAAGCTCTCTGGCCTTGGGACCTGGGTCTCATACCCATGGCTTCTCAGCGTCTCCCTGAGGGTTAGATGTGTGTGTGTCAGGATGCCCAACTTCCTTTCATTCTTCCTCTGTTCCATTTGGATGTTCAGTTGGGGTTTTGTTGTTGTTTTGAGATAGGGTCTTACTAGACAGTCCTAAATGGATGAAATATTCGCTACCGACCATCTAGGCTTGAACTTGTGATGATCTCATGGATGCTGAAATCACAGGCGTGTGCCACCACACCCTACAAATAAATTTTTCTTTTTTAAAAAATATGTGGTATTTTTATTCATTCTTTGAGAGTTCCATATATGTATTCAATGTATTTTGATCAAATTCACCCCCATTCCCTACTTATAAGTGTCTCTGTGGTTCATAGCACAGTCCTCTCGCCACTTAATGTCATATATATATATATATATATATATATATATATATATGTATATATGTGTGTGTGTATACATATATGTATATATATACATACATATATATACATACACATACACACACACAAACACACACGCACACACACACACAAAGAGTGCGGTACTCTTCCCTTGGAGCCAACCTACCATTGGCTAACAGCACAAAGAAAAATGACTCTGCCTGGTGATGGTGGTGGTACACGCTAGTCCCAGCACTCAGAAGGCAGAGGGAGGAAGTCTCTGAGTTCAAGGCCAGCCTGGTCTACAGAGCAAGTTCCAGGACAGCCAGGGCTACACAGTGAAAGACCATCCCTCCCCCAGCAGTCATTCATCAACTGCCAATATGTCCTCAGCTAGGGGTGGAGGGAGCCCTGTGAACCCTCCTCCTCTGTGCAGGGGAGCAGCCCAGTTTGATCTTGCGCAGGTCTCATATAGCTAACCACAGATGCCTGCATTCTTGAGTGCAACAGCCATGGACAGACGGCATTTCATGGTGCTCACACACACACAGCACTCACACACACCCTCACAGCGCTCACACACTCACATGCTCACACTCATAGTATTCACCATCGCCATCGTCCAGCTCCTGCATCCTCCCTGCCCTTCTTTCACGATGTTCCCTGAGCTTTGGGGGTGATGACAATGGTGTCTCTTTTAAGATGGAGCACTCATGGCCACTATTCTCAGCAAATATATGAGTTTAGCCAAGTGATTATAATGAATTATTTGACCAACTATGTTGATCTTCTTAAAATATTTCTTATTTTATTTATTTATTTATTTATTTATTTATTTATTTATTTATTATATAAGTTCTCTGTCTGCATGTATGCCTGCATTACAGAAGATGGCATCGGGGATCCCATTACAGATGGTTGTGAGCCACCATTGGTTGCTGGGATTTGAACTCAGGACCTCTGGAAGAGCAGCTAGTGCTCTTAACCACGGAGCCATCTCTCCAGCCCAGATCAATTGTGGAGGCCTCTTTTTAACATCACAATAGCCATTTTGTATTTGGTCTCCATTTTGCTCAAAGAGTGAAATTGAGTTCGGGTTCTTGGAAATGAAGTTCCACTTCCCAGAAGTAATTATTCATAGCTGACACTGAAAAATTCTCCTAAAAGGTCACGATGCTATGGTTGTATTATTCATGTTCTATTATCTCGGTCATCTGGAAGACTTCTAACCTCCTCTTCACTTACCTCACCGAGGACTAGTCAGTTGAAAGGTCAGCTGATGATACCTGGTCTAGTTAGCCAAAATGTAATACAGCTCTTGCCTTCTGCACTTGGCTTTCCTATGAAAAGCCTGCCTTAAGAAAAAACTAGCATCCGTCTGGCTCCCAGGTCCTCTCTCAGACCCTAATCCATCAGTCCGAATTAGGCATTCAGTAAACTTGCATTGTATCTTAGGTCGGTGTCCCAGTGGCTCGTGTGGTGATTCCTGAACCCCAGTAGTGTAAGCCCCAGTACTGTGAGCCTCTGCCTTGACCTCTCTACTCGCTGCAAAAAAAGCTTCTCCAACCAGGATTGAAAGCAGCACTAATATATGAGCATAAACACACGTGCGCATGCACACATATTTAGACAGCAATTTGATGATATGACCTTTTAGCCAAACACTAGGCTTGCCCCTGGGCCTGTGACCTCTGTGGTAGTTTGAGTAAGAATTGCCCCATAGACCCATATATTTTAATGCTCAGTCTCTAGGAATGTTTGAAAGGATTAGAAGGATTAGGAATCATAGCCTTGTCAGAGAAAGTGTGTCACTGGGAGTGGACTTTGAGGTTTTAAAAACCCAAAAGCTCCTGCACAATGTTTCTCTCTACCTACAGATCAGGCTGTAGTTCTCAGCTTCTGGTCCAGTGCCTGCCTGAGTGCAGCCATGCTTCCTACCATGATAATGGACTAAATTTCTGAAACTGTAAGTGAGCCCCAATTAAACATCTTCTCTTATAAGAGTTGCCTTGGTCACGGTGTCTCTTTCCAGTAATTTATTTATTTATTTATTTATAAGTGACTAAGACAACCTCCCTAGCCATGGGCTTTTGAACAACAGAACCAATTCCCTCCCTCTGCTCCCTCCTTCCTTCCTTTTCTTCTTTCTTCCCTCCCTTCTTCCCACCCTTCTTCCCTCTCCTCCTTCCTTCCCTCTCCTCCTTCATCCCTCTCCTTCCTTCCTTCCTTCCTTCCTTCCTTCCTTCCTTCCTTATTTCTTTCCTTTCTTTCCTAACACATAATTTTTACATGATTACCATTCTGTCATTCAATATTTTATTAACTTACTAAACATTTGTGTTATTGGCACTTATCCTCTTCCTGAAAAAGGGGATCAGTCCTCTCCCTCCATCATGTGGGTTCCTGGGATTGAACTCAGGTCATTATACACTGCAACATACACCTTTATTCTCTGAGCTATTTGCCAGCCCCATAGTCAACTTTAAAAATGGAATACACTTATGTCTGTTTGGGAGCTGTCCCTACATGGTCACTTTGTGCTTTTGCGTTTGTGTCTTGAGTCATCACATCATGATAGGAACACAGAGAAGATAAAGCTCTCTCACCTCATAGCCAAGGAGTGAAGGGAAAGTTAGACACAGGTATCCCACAATGCTCTTCAAGAGCACATTGCAGGCTGGAGACATGGTTCAGTGATTAAGAGCACTAACTGCTCTTTCAGAGGTCCTGAGTTCAATTCCCAGCAACCAGATGGTGGCTCACAACCATCTGTAATAAGATCTGCTGCCCTCTTCTGCTGTGTCTGAAGACAGCTACAATGTACTCACATAAATAAAATAAATAAATCTTAAAAAAAAAAAAAAAAAAGCACATCACAATAACCCAAGGCCTTCTTCCAAGCCTGACTCCTAAAGATTTCCACCAAACAAGCTGGGGCCCAAATACACAGGTTTTCGGGTATAATAGATCCAAATCGCAGCAATTACAATTATTTACTAATTACCTCTAGTCATTATTGCTAATACTTAAATTATAAGTACAATTAGAAATAATAAGGTCATGGGCTAAGGAGATGGTTCAGTGTGTAAAATGTTTACCATGCCAGCATGAGGACCTGAGTTTGAGTTCTTATAACCCATGTAACATGTAACATGGACATGGTAGCATGGGTCTGAATCCCATTAATCATATGTAACATGTAGTTTCTACTACACTGCTATAAATCCCAGTTGGGCCACACTACCAGCCACCAACCTGGTCCCTTTGGATCTGCAGATGAAAGACACACACAAATTAGATTATTTTTAATATGCTTTTTAACACAATGGCCGGGCCCTTCTAAGCCTTCCTTGGCTAACATGCCCTTATCTTTACTCCCAGCTCAACGCCTCTAAATCTGCCCTCAGCTTAGTTGTGTTTCGGATCTCCCATCTGCTAAGCCAGGCCCAGTCAGGGAAGAGGCCAATGGCCCTTCCACCCAAGATCTCACATGACTGATGGTTCTCTATCCCCCTGAAGATGGTAAATCTCCTTTCCACCTCTGTGTCTGGAACCTGGAAGTCCCATCTCTTCTGTCCAGCCATTGGCCAGCAGCATCTTTATTGATTGATCAAGAACCAGTTGGGGAACAGGACCTTCAGTGTTCAAATGCAGATTCCCAATCAAAGCACATCAGAACTACCCACTACAATCATCTGTAAAGACAGGAGGCAGAGATAGGAGATTCTTGCCTCCTGTCTGGCCCAGAAGCCAGTTGCCCCTAACCTAGCACATGCAGTGTTAAACAGTAATAGGCCCTGTTTCAAACAAGGTAGAAGCCGATAGCAGACACGTGAAGTTGTCCTGTGAGACCTTCTCGTGCATGTCCATCCACAGTCACACACTAACACCTCTCTCTCTCTCTCTCTCTCTCTCTCTCTCTCTCATGCACACGCACACGCACACACACACGCACACACACACATGCACCATGGCATTTTAAATGAGAAATGTCCCCACTGCTCTGGTATTTGAACACTTGATTCCCAGTTGGTGTAGCAGTTTGGGGAGGTCTGGGTGGTGCAGCTGTCACTGTGAGTGGGCTATGACATTATCTATCCTTACCCTACTTCTAATTTGCTCTCTCTGCTCTGTGCTTACTGTTAAATATGTGAGTTCTTGGCTTCCTGCTCCAGCTGCCTGCCACTCATTGCCTCCCTGCACTGAAAGACTCAACCTCTCTGAAACCATCAGCCAAAACAAACTCTCTCTTCTTTAAGTCAGTTGCCTTTGGTTGCCATGTTTTATCACAGCAACAGGGAAGTAACTAATGCAAACAGAAAAATAACCAAGCACAGAAGGCCCACAAGATGGCTCAACTGGAAAAGATGCTTGCTACGAGTCCTGACGATCAGAGTCCAATCCCAGTGACTCACATGGTAGAAGGAGAGAACTGGCTCCTGTAAGTTGTCCTCTGACCTTCAAATGTGCATTGTGACACATGCATACCCCACCCACACAATACACAGCAATAATAATAATAAATTAATTATAAATATAATTTTATTAAGGTTGCCTTTTTGTCTTGTTTTACAATACCAAGCATGGAATCCAGAATCTTCCACACACTAAGCGGATTGCCACAGAGCCCCCTCCTCAGCCCTTGGTCTGGTTTTTGGTTTTGTTGTTTTGTGTTTTATATGAGGTCTTACTGTGTTTCCTGGGCTAATTTCAAATCCATGGTCCTCCTGTCCCTTATCCCCAAGGGCTCTGAGATTATAGGTGTTTGCCCCGATGGCCAGCAAAGTTGCACTAGAAAACAACTGAGGTGCTTTCCCCCACATAGACAATTAGCCAATGCACAAAGGAGGCATACCTAAAGGAAAAGCCAAGAGAAAACTAAGCTGAAGCTTGCCTTGTTTCCCAGAACTCATTTCAGGGGACCAACCAGTGTCCTTTCCCCTCCTTGTGGCAACAGGGAGGCTGCTGGTTGGAGATTGTAGGAAGTGAAGAGGTGCCCACCCCTCACATGGATGCCACTGGCAAAGCAACAACACTTATCTTATCAGCTTCCAAGAAGAATGGTCTCGTGCAGAAAGCCATCAAGGTCCAGAGGGCAAGAGGATCATATGGGAGGCCAGCCTCAGGGAAGCAGCAGACCCAGCAGGCAGCTGGCAGAGCAGGGCCCCGTAGCATCCGAGAGGCACAACACACCCGTGTATCTACCTGAATAAGGATGGAGAACAAGGAGACGGGGACACCTCCACCCTCACCACACATGGAAGCGGTAAGTGCCAACTCTGGAAACTGCCTCTCTGCCACCATGCTGGAGACATTTGTGTGCAAAGGGCCCTGGAATCAATCTATCAAGAAGGGCTTTGGGGAGCACCTACCCAGATGGTCGCAGAGGGACTGCCATACCCAAGCCCCATGACTCAGACATAAGCATGCTCCCGTGAAGCCTGGGGAAGTCAGATAGTGCCACTTCACAGCCCTACCTGTCCCTCCACCTTCAAGGTCAAAGGCAGGAAAAAATGTGTACCTAGAAGCAAGACAACACCTGCTTGGGTCACCTTCCCAGACAGCCCCCTCCTCCTCCTTCCAGGATTATAGCCTGCTCCCAGCCAGACCTCCCTCTCCACCTAATGAGGAAGTGAAGGCCTGGCTACCCTCACCCCAACCCAATCCTCCAAGTGACAGGAGCCAACCCTACAGAGTCTCTGACCTTGGAATTCTCTGGTTCAGCGCCTCCAGCCCACACTGGTCCTGACTACCCTAAGTGCAGCCTTTGGTTCAGTCTTCCAGTACGGCTACAACATCGCCGTGATCAACACACCTCACAAGGTGGGTCTCGGCGGGCAGAAGTCAGCTGCTGCCCTGCTTCTGGGATCTTCCACTTTCTTCTTGGAGCCCTCTAGACACCTACCTCTGAGGAGTAGGGGCAGCTAGAGCTATTTTCTCCAGCAATGTCATCTTTTCTAGGGACATCGGTGTGGGAGGACCTGGATTCTCTGCCTGGGCACCTTGCCTTGCCCACATGCGAGGGCCGTTTGTGGATGGCAGACACAAATTCAAGAATGAATCTGTTAACATTTAGGGATTGTGTTTGGGTCAAGGAGAAGCGACAGAGATAAAAGCTGGCTGGAACAAGTTCCAGGGGAGACAGGTGGTGTGCAGCAGAAGTCTGGGCATGTGTGTATATTATCTATACATAGACTCATTACCCATTATCATTAACAGGGCATCTTTGATCTTATGAAGGTTTTGGTGGTTTTGGTGGTGGTATGTTTTGCAATATTGAGAATCAAATCCAGGGCCTCGTGCACACCAGAAAAGTGTTCTACCACGGAACAGCATCCCCAACCTAGGTGATTTTTTAAAAAAATGTTTTATCGTGCCAGGCATGGTGGTACATACGTTTAATCTCATCACTGGGGAGGCAGAGGCAGGAGGGTCTCTTGTGAGTTCAAGGCCAACCTGCTCTATTATAGCAAGCTCCAAAACAGCCAAGACTACATAAAGAGACCCTGTCTCCAAAGACAAAGAAGAAAAAATATACTTGTGTCATTGCATTTGTGTTTTATTTGAATTTATTCGGTGTGTCTTGAGTTGTCTGCACATGTGCGGGGCATGTAATTGCCACCATGAGTGTCTGTGTAAAGTCAGAAAACAGGGCCCAGGAGTTTCTTCTGCTTCTGCCTTGGGAATCTGACTCAGCCATCAGCCTTGGCAGTGAGCACCTTCACCCACTGAGCCGTCCTACCACTTCCAGTCCTAGATTGATTGAAACATTATGTACATCAAGCTAGTGAACTGGCCCTGAACCATCCTCCTGCCTCAGCCTCTCCAGTGTTGGGATTTTGTGGTATCAAGAATTAAACCCAAGGTGTGGAATGGTAGGCAAGGCAAGGGCTCTACCACTGATCTATTCCTCTCTCTCTCTCTCTCTCCCTCTCCCCCCCCCCTCTCTCTCTGTGTGTGTGTGTGTCTCAATAGTGACAAAAAGGGCCTTTGAAGCCGGTGACTGTGAGCCATGTGATATGGACGCTGGGAACCAAACTCGAGTCCTATGCAGGAACATTAAGTGGCCTTTACTGCTGAGCCATCTCTCCAGCCTCCCCTTCCCACTGCACTTTTTAAAGGCAGAATCTCATGTTGCTGTGCCTGGCCTCAAATTTTATATATAGCTGAAGTTTGCCTTGAATATCTGAACCCCCCTACTGCCCCCAAGTGCTGAGGTTAGAGGTGTACATCTATGAATCTTATTTAGGGCTGGGGATGGAACCAGGGCGTCATGCATATAGGGCAAGCACTCTGCCATCTGAACTGAAGGCATGGCTCTGGGTCATCTCTTCTAAGTATGACACAGGCAATGTGCTATGTCACTATTATAGTTAACGTGCTGGCTAGTTTTATGTCGACTTGACACAAGCTAGAGTTGTTTTGGAGGAGAGAGCCTAAATTGAGGAGATACTCCCACTAGACTGGCTTATGGGCAAGACCCCGATGCAGTTTCTTGGATTGATGGCCTCTTATGAGAGAATCCCGCTCACTGCAGGTGGTACTCTCTGGGGCAGGTGGGAAAGCAGACTGAGCAAGCCATGAGGAGCAAGCCAATGAACAGCACGCCTCCAAGGCCTCTGCATCAATTCCCTCCTCCAGGACAGTGTTGAGTTCTTGCTCTGACTTTTCTCAGTGACGGAGTGTGACCTGAGCCTTGTAAGCTGGTCAGGGTGGCTTTCCCTCTCCAGGTGGCTTTAATCATAGAAGTAGATGCCTTCTACAAGGAGTGAGAAAGTAAGTCTGTGTAGGATGACCCACTGCCTAGCATCCCCCGGCTAGTTTGGGGCTTTCCTCCATTTTTTTTCTGGCAGAAGGCTATGGGAGTGAATTTTTAACTACTTTCCTTCTGGCTGGCTTTCTATCTCTTCTCAGAATATTATTTTGTTCCCCAGGTACCAACAGAAAACCACTAGGTTCAATTGTGTCCTGTGGGTACTGACGGGAATGTGTCGTCTCTGTGAGATGGACGACAAGGGGCAGCTGAGAGTTTACATCGCCTTTTCTGTGAGTTACACGGTTTCCTGAGCAGTGGATGGGGTCCTGTCTTTCAGGTCTTGAAGTCGTTTTACAATGACACATACTTTGAGCGACACGGAACATTCATGGATGAGCATACCCTGCTGCTCCTGTGGTCTTGCACGGTCTCCATGTTCCCTCTGGGAGGGCTGCTGGGGTCCTTAGTGGTCGGCATGATGGTCAACAAGTGGGGCAGGTAAATGGAGGGCAGCATTCCCACACTTGAGGTTCATGTTAGCCATGGGCTATCTTGATGACTGAGTTGCTGGTGGGTAGCTGAGACCACCCCGAAAACCAGGTCTAAAAGCAAGTTTCCATGTTGCCACCGACCCTTCTCCTTCCCCGACAGCTGTGTAGGAACGGCTTCTGATGGTGTTCAGCTCAGAACCCCATAAGCACTGCGGCAGGTTCGAAAATGCCACTCAAGGGGTTCATTCTGGGGTCAGGTGGCTTTGGGGTGCAGCAGCACATGGGTGCAGCAGCATGCTGTCCCGAAGCTGAGAACCGGGCTGAGTCACCACACGTGCCTCGGTCTCGTATCTGCTTTGGGGGTGAAGCCCAGCTCTGTGCACTTTGCTTGGCTCCTCAGAGGTCCACGCTGCAGAGGCCTGGCTGAAGATAAGGTGGTGTGTGCCGTTCAAGGTCCCCGGAAGGAAAAGGCTGAGCACAAGTCACAGGGTGGGGCCCAGCTGCATTTGGTGTGCGCAGGTTCGCCCTCCATCGAGGTTGTCAGGCCAAGTTAGGCTGTGTAAGGATGGGGAGTGGAGAACCCGTCGGGACAATAACTCCAAAAACGCAGCAGCCAGGCTCCTGGTCACGCATTAAAGAAAATAGTTCCCACGCTGCCCAGGTGGGAACTATTTATGAAAGCTGGACCCAGAAGCCTCTCCTTGTAAATTGTTGGTGAGCGACGAACCCGTCCTCTCCTGTGCGCTTAAGTGAAGAAAGAACTTAATAGATTCTAATTTTGCAGTAGGTCAGGCTATATATTACTTGTAAGCATTGATTAGACTGTTCTCAGGACCCAGCTTTATACATCCTTCTCGGTAGACCTTTGATTGAGTTTGAGATATTGTCTCACTATGTAGATCAGGATGGCCTGTCACTCACTGAGATCCGCCAGCCTCTGCCTCCCAAGTGCTAGGATTGAAGGTGTGTGCCTCCTCACTCTGTCTCTCACAATCTTTCCCTAGTCTCATATTGCAAATGAAGACCAGGGGGTGGGGTGGAGGAAGCCTGCCCAGTGGGGGCCCACCAGCCTGAGCCTCTGTGAGGTAGCAGGCTTCTTAGGGGTCAGAGAGAGGAAGAGGGTGTCGAGAGTAGAGGACCGCTAGGTGCTCATTTACCCTCCTGGGTCTTCGGGGTGCACATCTGTGGATCTTGGCACATCCTGGGGTGTTGACCAGCAGAGGATTTTTTTATAAGGACCCTATTGGCCCTGCTTTACCTATAACAATCAGAGGCTGGGTCCTCTGCAACTGGCACCTCCAGTATAAAGATGGGGAGCAATAATTAACAGCCCCTAAACTGAGCGAAGGAGAACACAGCTATAACCAAACACTCTGGAGGTAGAGGCACGAGGCCCGGCTACAGAGCAAATCTAAGGCCAGCCTGGGATACATGAGACCCTACTTCAAAAAACCAAAACGAGATCAGTGCAACTTCTCAGCCCTGGCCTCCACAGACCCTTGAGTTTTAGCCTTGTGAGTCACAGAGGTCATAGTCCCATTCTGTACCCTATCTGTTATGGGGAGCTGGTCAGCAGCCCTGACCAACATCAGATCTGGTCTAGATGTTACCACTGGGGCTTGACTACCCACCAGTCACAGGAAGCTCCCGCTTGTGAAACGGCTGCAGAGTTTTGAGACACACCTCCCCTCCCCCGCTCCTGCTAGCCCCACAGCTTCCTTCCAATTTCCTTACAGCTTTTCCCATTCTTAGTCAGCTTGGGCCTTCTTTTGTATACATGGAGAGAGTGTTACTAATTATATTATAAGGGCCCTAGTCTGTCGTGAGGATACCTAATCACACTTCTTTACACTGAGGGGCAGGGAATGCAGCACTGGCATGAATGCGGACACCTGGGACACTGTCCCATCTTCCCATCCTTCTCAGGCATGGTCTAGCTCCTCTATAGGGAACAGCCTGGAATACAGGGTTTGGGGTGTCAAAGCATCTACTGGACGCCCCTCCCCCGGGCCCCGCTGTCTTGCAGAAAGGGAACACTGTTGATCAACAATGTCTTCGCCATAACCTCTGCTATCCTGATGGGAGTCAGCAAAGTGGCCCGGGCTTTTGAGTTGATCATCTTTTCTCGAGTGCTGGTGGGAGTCTGTGCAGGTACCTAGGGTGACCACTGAAGACCAGGTAGGAGTCTGAGCAGGTACCTAGGGCGGTCACTGAAGACCAGGGTGTTTGATGTGCACTGGTCAGGGGACAGCTCTGAGACGTGGGTGCCCAGCACCAGGAGCCAACACTGGACACAAGGGGTCTGTCTGGCTATCTGCTTTTTCTTCCCTAGATTTCCTCCAGTTTCCAGTCCTAGGCCCTATCAGGTCCCAGGCTTTCTAGCTCCTCCCTGTTATGAAATGAAATCTTCCACCTTGCCCTTAGTCCCAGCACTCAGAAGGCAGAGGCATGTGAATTGCTGTAGATTCAAATCTAAGTCAGTCTATATAGTGAACTCTGGGCCAGCAGGGCTATAAATAAATAAATAAATAAATAAATAAATAGGAGGACATGACTAGTCTGTGCAGGAGAAGGTCCATTGGCGATATGAGGGACGGCATAACCAGAGGCATCTGGAACGGTCTGGAGTGGCCATGGCCCTGAGGTGAGTCATGTAAGGAGAGGAGAGACACCATGAACGCAACAATTCTTACAAAGGAAACATTTCGTTGAGGCTGGGTCACAGTACAGGGGTTCAGTCTATCACTCAGTCCATTATTGTCATGGTAACATGCAGGCAGACACAGCTCTGGAGAGGTAGCTGAGAGTTCTATATCAGATCCCAGGCAGCAGGAAGAGACAGTGAGCTACTGGGCCTGGCTTGAGCTTCCAACACCTCAAAGCCCATCCTCCCCCTCCCATCCATGACACACTTCCTCCAACAAGGCCACACCTCCAACAATGGCGCTTCCAGAGCCCATGGGGGCGTGTTCATGCCGACTGCCACAGATAGCGATCTGTATTAAAGACAGTTTAAACTGAGAACACGGAATCCAGAGTCTCCACCTTAGGCAGCAGTTAAGACTCTTCACTACTGCGATTTATGTTTTTAAAGAGGGAGCTCTAGAGCTAGGAAGGTGGCTGCCTGCTAGAGTACTTACCTTGTATACACAAAGCCCTAGGTTCCATCCGCAGACCCCCGCCCCCCATAGAAAACAATAAAGAAAGGGCTGAGCCCAGCTCAGTAATAGAGTACTTGCCTAGAATTCATGAGTTCCACAGCAAAACCAAACCAAAAAGGCTATGTAAGTGATGTGTGCTTAAATAACAGAAAACCACCAGGTGGTGGTGGCACGCCACTTTAATCCCAGCACTCAGGAGGGAGAGACAGATGGATCTCTGTGAGTTCAAGCCCAGCCTGGTCTAGAGAGAGAATTCCAGGACGTCAGAGCTACAGAGAAACCCTTTCTCAAAAAGAAGAAAGAAAGAAACAAAGAACAGAAAACGAACCAAAATAAGACAGATATTTAAGTTCATATAAAGAGTCCTACACAGTCTAGATTCTTCCTCTCTAACAGTAATCTGGACCAGAAACCAGGAAGGAAACAGTATCATTTTTTGAATGAAATGACCGCAGTAAAGACACCAAAACAGCCATTTCATGGATGAAAAGAGAGAAGTTTATTTTAAACCTCTGTGTCTCTGGAAAGCAGAGAGAACAGATGAGAGCTGGGGTGACATTTGGTGATGGTGATGGTGGTGATGGTGGTGTGGTGGTGATGGTGGTGGTGATGTTGGTGGTGATGGTGGTGGTGGTGGTAATGGTGATGGTGGTGGTGGTGATGGTGGTGCTGGTGGTGATGGTGGTGGTGGTGAGATATTTCTAGGGTTTTAAGGGAAGAGTTGACCTGGAAGGAGGGACCCTGTGTGCTGGAATGGAGGGCTTTGAAGTGTCTAATAGGTACTTGTAAAAATTGATGGAGCCTAGAGGCCAGCGTGGAACTTGACATGCTAATAGACACTATAGGCATATATTAATAGAAGAGTCAGAGAGCCCTTTTGCCAAAGATAAGAATGACTCCTTTTTCAAGTAGGGACTAGTTTCTCCAACCCCTGAGGGAATACTAGTTTTTGTCCAAATGCCAGAGTTTGGGGAAAGGAATTTCTCCAGCTGAATGAGCAATTTGGGGAAAACTGGTTGCAGGTTTAAACTAAATAAGCAACAGGCTCTTCCTGTCCCAGTAGTAAGAGAGTCAAGATTTAAGAGGTGGGGTTGAAACAACCTTAGGCACTGGGTTCTGAGAGACTGGGGGACTGTTCTTAGCAATCCTGATTCCCGTTTCCTCTGAACCAGGCATCGCCTACAGTACTCTACCCATGTACCTGGGAGAACTGGCTCCCCAGAACCTCAGAGGTACATTAGGGACAATGACCGAGGTATTTGTCATCATTGGAGTCCTCTTGGCTCAGATCTTCAGCCTGCAGGCCGTTCTGGGCAATCCCACAGGTAACCAGCAATGTGTGGGGGTGAGGCATGGTGCAGCCCCTGGCTCAGCTGAGCCCACAGTTAGCCATAGTCCAAATAGGAAGGTGTTTTGGTGACCTTTAGGTCAGCTTGTGGATATAGGGGACCTTGCCCGGGGCAGGGTTGCTGACTCCTGGAAATGGGAGGAGAAGACCCAGAAATAAGCTAGGCTACGCTGGCCAGCCAATGAGCTTCCTGGATCTGCTTCCCCGAGCCTCCCCAACCCTCCCACCCTAATGCTGGGGTCACGGGCATGCACAAACACAGCTTTTTAGGTTGGTACTTGCGAGTCAGCTGAAGTCCTCATGCAAGTGTCCTTACCCACTAGTTTCTTTCCTCTATTTTTAATACGGATGTTCTTTGTGGGCAGTGACGTCTTGGCAAGGACTAGGTGGCCACCACCCTCGCTTATCACTTGGTTGGGCGCGGTGAGGGGGAACTGGAGGGGAAGCGCCTGTGCCCCAGTAGGTTCCCTGCAGCAGATTCGAGTCTCAAGCCGCTATTTGTGTTCCGTCCAGGCTGGCCAATCCTCTTGGCTCTCACGGGGGTCCCTGCGCTAATTCAGCTCCTCTCTCTGCCCTTCTTCCCTGAGAGCCCCCGCTACACTCTGATTGAGAAAGGAGACGAGGAGAAAGCAAAACAAGGTACTGGGACTCAGGCTGCTCACCCAGGCTCCTAGTGCACAAAGGGGCATGGAATGGGCAGGTACCATCTGGTGAGATTGTGATCCGGGTCAGGGTCACAGTGGACAGGAATTGAGAGCAGAGAGCTTGTGCAGGGTGAGGAGTGGTGACTGGGGTGGAGGGTTTGCGGGGGAGGGGTGTGTGAGCTGAGGCCTGGGCTCTGTGGAAAGGCCTGGCTAAGGTGCAATAGGGCAGAGGGTGAGTGTGGTGTGCCGCTTCTCCTCTCTGCAGCTCTAAGGAAGCTGCGAGGTCGCAACTACAATGTGGAGGCCGAGATGGAAGAAATGCGCACAGAGGAGCGCACCGAGCAAGCAGAAGGTCGCCTGTCGGTGCTCAATCTCTTCACCTTTCGGCCCCTGCGCTGGCAGCTGATCTCTATTGTGGTGCTCATGGCGGGTCAGCAGCTGTCCGGGATCAACGCGGTGCGCGCGCGCGGTGCCACCTCACCCCAGATTTTTGGTCCCCTTGGGTCTTTTTGAATGAATTTTACAGAAGGCTCTGGAGTAGCGCTTTGCATTTTGACTCCTGTGAAGCTCAGTCTGGCCTCCAGGAGGGACAAGTCGCAAGGCTGGTGCAGGGAGGAGAGTTCTGGGAGCGCAGTCCATTTTATCAATTTGAGTATTTCCTTTGCAACAAACAGGACCTTGGCCTGCAGGATAGTGCAGTATTAAGATGTGCTCGAGCAAAGCCTGAGAATCTGAGGTTGATCCCTGGGACCCATGCCAGGAATGAGAGATCTAACTCTTCAGACTTCCACTCAAGTGCCATAGAATGTCACAGAGACTGAATGCATGCAGTAAAAATAAGGAAGATGAATAAATAGATGAATGTAGGCAGCTCATCCGTGAGAAAGAGAGGGGAGGGGAGGAAGGAAGAAAAAGCTAGATGGATGAATAGATGGGTAGATGGATGAATAGATGGGTAGATGGATGAATAGATGGGTAGACGGATGGGTGGGTGGATGGAGACAGCGCGTTAGCTAAGGCCACTGTTACTCCTGCCCAAAATCCAGGTTCCTTTCCCAGGACTATCATGACCACCTATAACTCTTCTGGACTCCATGGGTGCCACCTCTCTCCACCCTTTACTCTGCTCTTGCTATATGCCTGCTTTTCTTTGCTTCTTAGTCCCCTAAAGAAAATCTCCTGCCTGTAGTTTTTTATCTTCTCCATAAGAGACCATCTCAGAAGTGCCTGACCTCTGGTCCCAGTCAGAGACTCCTGAGAAGGGCCATTGCTTGATCCATCCTGGGTAAGGAGGGCCTGGTAGACTCACTTGCCGTGG
Organism: Mastomys coucha; assembly: GCF_008632895.1. NCBI lineage: Eukaryota > Metazoa > Chordata > Mammalia > Rodentia > Muridae > Mastomys > Mastomys coucha. Next base: position 109,317,814 of record NW_022196900.1, read on the forward strand.
GAACATGTCATGGTCTCTGGTAGCTATTTCATTCTCTCTATGGATAGGCAACTAGAAACTCTCAAATGCCCATTCTGGAGCCATTGGAGAGAGGACAGGTGACCCTGTTGATGTCTAGGAGAAGATACAGGAGGAGGTGACATCTGTCTTCAAAAGTGGAATTGTCTAGCAAAATTATCTTGGGAGCCACCCAGTGGGGACCAACGTATGTGGCTTTCTGTGATTATCTTGAGCCTGGACCAGAGCTGGCTCCATACAATCAAGAGCCTGTGTGTGCAAAATAGTAAAGTCATGCAAGGAACACTACCTACTGGCGCTGTGGCCTGGCTCACATTTTATAAGCACAGATGCCATAGTAAAGTCATGCAGGGAACACTACCTACTGGCGCTGTGGCCTGGCTCACATTTTATAAGCAC
>NW_022196900.1:109318397-109324280 GCF_008632895.1 Mastomys coucha
TTTTATAAGCACAGAAGCCATAGTAAAGTCATGCAGGGAACACTACCTACTGGCGCTGTGGCCTGGCTAGCATTTTATAAGCACAGAAGCCAAGACTCAGAGATACCAGGGCGGACTCAGATCTACCAGATCACCACTCCTTGCTAGCTCCTTCCTATCCAGGGTCCCCAACCCGGGCTCCCAAAACTGTCCAATGCTCACATTGAGAAAGGGAATCCAGTGATAGGTCTCAGGGCCTCTGCTCACATCCCTGTTTGCACCATAGGTCAACTACTACGCAGATGTCATCTACACCTCGGCTGGTGTGGACCCCACCCAGTCCCAGTACGTGACCCTGGGCTCTGGTGTCATCAATTTGGTGATGACTCTTGTCTCGGTGAGTTACAGGAGCTGGGGGGGAAACCTTCTCATGGCAGGGTCCCCAAACAGCCCCCTGATGGAAGACAGAAGCCCCTCAGGCCACAGAATGTGGGTGACCCTGGTCTGGCGTTTCATCACAGCAATAGCAACCCTAAGACACCAACATACTCTTTGTGATGTCATTGTGCCTCCCTAGAAACACTTCAGTTTCTACTGTTTCCTCCGTGGTCAGCCCGCTCAGCCGGGACCTTGCACACACACCAGCCCGCTCAGCCGGGACCTTGCACGCACACCAGCCCGCTCAGCGAGGACCTTGCGCGCACACCAGCCCGCTCAGCCGGGACCTTGCGCGCACACCAGCCCGCTCAGCCGGGACCTTGCACGCACCAGCCCGCTCAGCCGGGACCTTGCACACGCACCTGTTAATTCCAGGACCTGCAGGTGTCCGTTCCAATCAGGGATGATGTCGCTGTGAAGAGAAACCATGACCAAAGCACTTTCAGAAGGATTTACTTGGTTCAGGTTTCCACATCACTGGTCATCACAGAAGGAAGGGAAGAAGGGAGGGAGGGAGGGAGGAAGGGAGGGAGGGAGGGAGGGAGGGAGGAACAGGAACTCAAACAAGGCAGGACCCTGGGGGCAGGAGCTGATGCAGAGGCCATGGAGGGGTGCTGCTTACTGGCTTAGACCTCATGGCTTGCTCAGCCTGCTTTCTTGTAGAACCCCAGGACCCCAGCCCAGAGGTGGCCCCACCCACAATGGAGCTGGGATCTCCCGAATCAATCATTAATTAAGAAAGTGTCCTATAGGCTTACCTACGGAGTAGTCTTTTGTTTTAGTTTGATTTGTTTTTTTGTTTTTGTTTTTCGAGACAGGGTTTCTCTGTATAGCCTTGGCTGTCCTAGAACTCACTCCATAGACCAGGCTGGCCTCGAACTCAGAAATCTGCCTCCCAAGTGCTGGGATTAAAGGCATAAGCCACCACTGCCCGGCCAGACTAGTCTCATGGAAGCATTTTCTCAATGAAGCTATCTTGTTGGACAGGACTCGAGCTTGTGTCGAGTTGACTTACATTAGCCAGCACAACGAAGTTGGTCACTGCTGTCTAGAGAAAGCCAGACTGGAGCACTGTGCCCATCTCAGACAACTGTGTCTCCAGGGGCAGACAGAGCTATTTTTCCATCTGGGATTTCTCCAAGCAGGGCGTGGGGAAGAAGGGCTGGTAATGTCACTCTGTGTTTAGGATGATGGATGGATCTTACCCAGAAGACTAGAGGGGAAGGACAAAGGATCCACCAGCTTCCACATTGGTGGTAGAATCCTTTCTCCCTTGCTCTCCTTGAAGATGAGAGATGCACTCTCAGACACCAGAGTGTGGGCCTCTTCTGGGCACTAGTTACCTGCAAGAGGAACAGTCCTTTCAAGTGAGAAAGGCCCAAAGATGCACTATATGCAGAGACTAGAAAACATGGTTCTCAGGATGGAGAGATGGCTCAGTGGTTAAGAGTGCTCACTGCTCTTGCGCAGGACCTGAGTTTGGGTGTCAGCGCCCACACTGGGAAGCTCACAGCCCACTGTAGCTCTAGTTCCGGGATATCCAGCTCCCACTAGTGTCCTTCGAGGGTACTGCATGCACATTCTACATTAAGTCAAGCAGGCAGGCACACATACATAAAAGAATTTAATGTGGGAATGGGCAAATAGGGCTGCAGGGAGTAGATACCCGAGAGTCCATAAATGGCAAAGATGGTAGAATCCCAAGGTGTAACTTACATCAAATAGGCCACTGGATGTAGCAGGGGTGAGGAAAGGGTACCTAAGGAGAGCCAAGCAGGAGAGGGTGGAGCTTCGAGGTCAATCCTTAGTACCAAGCGACTCTCGCCCCTGCAGGCCATCATCATAGAGCATCTGGGACGGCGGATTCTCCTGCTGTCTGGCTATGGCATCTGCAGCTCTGCCTGCCTGGTTTTGACTGTGGCGCTCCTCCTCCAGGTCTGTGCTCACATCCTGCCCTGTGGGTGGGAGGCTGGCATAAGGGGTCCGAGGTCCCAACTTCCTGGATCCTCAGTCCTCTCCAAGGTCCTCCATTCATTCATGGACAACTGCTTCAGAAAACCCAGTTCCAATGTGAAGCTCATAAGTGATTTGACTCCCCTGTGCCCATAAATGCAGGCATGACACTCAGCGTGACCCCAGACTTGCAGGCTGTTGTGATCCACTTGGTGTAGATGCCAGGAATTGAACTTGGATCCTCTATAAGAGCAGTAAATTCTTTTAAGTGCTAAACTGTCTCTCTAGCCCCTGGACTCTGATTTACAAACAAAGTCTTGAGGTAATCCCCAATAATGAGGACAGCTGGGCCAAGATCCCCTCCTGGAATCCTGTCAGATGTTGAGAGAGCTAAGTCCCAGTGTTCATCAGTCAGATTCAAATCCAGATCTGGCTGAGCCTGGTAAGGAAAGGGTTGCAATAGGTGTAATAAAATACTTGAGGACCATGTGGCCCAGGCTGGCTAGGAACTCACTATGTAAAGCAGGAGGGGGATCCAAGAAGGGAGAGAGAGAGAGAGAGAGAGAGAGAGAGAGAGAGAGAGAGAGAGAGAGAGAGAGAGAGAGAGGAGAGATCATGTCCTTCTGTCAGAAGCCCTGGTGGCTCTCCATGGCTCCCCACCCTGCCATCAGTGGCTCCTTTGCAGCATCCATTAGCCCATCACTTAGCTTGGAGCCTGCCATTCAGTTAACTCTGTTAACCTGGTTTTTATCTGCCATTCTGTTGGCTGTTAGGAGCAGAACCTCGAGTGTTAGGAAGTAGTCTGGGGTTCCCTTGCTCCTAGGGCACTGTCTTAGTTAGGGTCTTACTGCTGTGAAGAGACACCATGACCCAAACAACTCTTCTAAAGGATAGCATTTAATTGGGGCTGGCTTACAGTTTCAGAGGTTCAGTCCATTATCATCATCGCAGGAAGCATGGCAGTGTGTAGACAGACATGATGCTGGAGAAGGAGCTGAGAGTTCTACATCTTGATCCAAAGGCAGCCAGGAGGAGTCTGTCTTCTGTAGACGGCCAGAAGGAGGGTCTGTACTGGGCAGAGCTTAAGCCTAGGAGTCCTCAAAGCCCGCCTACACAGTGACACATTTCCTCCAACAAGGCCATGCCTTCTAATATGCCACTTCCTATGGATCAAGCAAATCCAAACCATCCACCGAGAAGGACTCTCTGCAGACAATTGTCAAATAAGTTGAAATCCCCACCAGGTCATCTCAAGTGTATGACAATCATTGCTCTGTTCCTGAGGGGCTGAGGTCCTCCTGATCTATGTTCAGGAATCGGTGGGCTCTAATCCACATTTGTGGGATTAAAAACAATACTATCAGGCCGGGTGGTGGTAGCACATGCCTTTAATTCCAGCACTTGGGAGGCAGAGGCAGGAGGATTTCTGAGTTCGAGGCCAGCCTGGTCTACAGAGTGAGTTCCAGGACAGCCAGAGCTATACAGAGAAACCCTGTCTCGAAAAACCAAAAACCAAAACAAAACAATACTAAACACACTCAGAGAGGATGACATGAATGTAAGACGCAGTCATATCTAGGACTTCAGAGAAGCCTGAACCAAATATGAGTGATAAGCAGGTGTCTATTCAACTCCACCACCACAGTCAGGTACGGTTGCAGCCTTGGTGAACGAGAGCCTCGCCTCCATCCTCATTCCCACCTGCCTCCTCCCGATGTCCTTGTAGCCTCTGTGGGACTCAGAATTTTTGCAGCAGGATGGCGGTACCCACAGGTGGCCTCAGCTCCTGCGAGGCTCTTGGCTTGAGCCCCCCTTTCTCAGGTCCCAAGCCACGCCCTCTGACGCACAGGGCTGCTTCTCCCACAGAGCACGGTCCCTGAGCTGTCTTACCTTGGCATCATCTGTGTCTTCGCCTACATCGTGGGACATTCCATAGGGCCCAGTAAGTTCTAGCTCGACTCCTCCGCCTCTACCAGTCTCTAGAGCCCGACACACGTAAGGTGATCAATAAGTACTGAGTGCGTGGCTGCCCAGTCATCCTTCCTCCACCACTACCTTTCAAACAGCTCCTCTTCTGACCTGTCTGGCTCCACATTCTTTTTTCAGTTAGGAGTAATGGAGTCAGAATCTCACTGTATAAAAATCTTCCTCACTAGACTGCCTTCAAGCTCACATCCCTCCTGCCTCAGCCCCCAAGTGCTAGGATTGCAATTGTGTGCCACCCTGCCCAGCTCTGGACCCACTCGATCTTTTAAAATGTATTATCAATTTCATTCATGAATACATAATGAGTTCCGGGCTAGCCAGGGCTACACACTCCTCCTCAGCTACTGGGAGAACTGAAAACCAGCCTAAGATAAAGAAGCCCTTGTCTAAACATTTTTTTTTTTTTACATTTTATTCACTTATTTATATGCCTGTATGCTTGCATATGCTGCGATGCATATGTGGAAGTCAGAGACGACTTGTGAGAGACGATTCTCTTCTTTTACTCTGTGGGTCTTGGGGTTGACTCAGGTCCCCAGGCCTGGAAGCAAATGCCTTTACCCGCTGAGTCATTTTACTGGCCCCTAAAAATACTTTTTTTTTTTTCATGGAGGTAGCAATGAGGGAGAAACATAGTTATAGACATTTGAGATGTGACTTCTCTGGAAGCAACAGGAAGACAGCAGAGAAAGATCTGGAATCGGGAAAGAGGTGGATAGCTGGCCTTACCATTCCTGTACACACTAGTGATGGGGCGGGGGTTGGGGGGGATGGGTAGTGATATCCAAGCCAGGAGTTCACAGGGCACAGCAACACCCGACAAGCAAGAATTTCAAACCGGGCTGTTGGAGAGCAAGGCTCGAGGGGACTGCATCGTGAGGATTCTAAGAAGCATCGGCTGGGTTTCTACAAACCTTCCATAGCACCCAGCGGGGAGAAACATTGCTGGCAGCCACCCCTGGCTTTCCAAACCTCTGCCATAGTTTCGGGGTAAAGATGGGGTTTTGTTTTAGTCCCCAGTTCCAGCAGGGGTGGCCCATACAGGGAGGTGAGGTGCTCTAAGGGTGTGAGGTTCGAAGTAAGGTCAGGACCCTCTGAGCCTTCCTTCCCCCCAGGTCCTGTCCCCTCCGTGGTGAGGACAGAGATTGTCCTGCAGTCCTCTCGGACAGCCGCATTCACAGTGGACGGGGCTGTGCACTGGCTCACCAACTTCATCGTGGGCTTGACGTTCCCATCCATCCAGGTGAGTGGCCCTTCACCCCATCCTTGGCTGTTGGCCCGCCTCTGCTCCATCACTGGGCACAGCGGCTCACAGCCGCTTGGGGAGGCAGAAAGTTTGTGCTTATACCACACAGAGGCAGGTGCGGGAGGCAGGTGCAGGAGGCTGGGGCAGTGCAGAGCTGTAGAGCGGCATTGAGGCACCACTCTGTGTGGTGGAAACGCACGGTCTTAGATGTGGGAAAGCCAGAGCTGGTTAGGAGGTCTCTGGGCCACAGGGTTCTCAGACTCTTGGACATTCAGGCATCG
>NW_022196900.1:109324290-109335014 GCF_008632895.1 Mastomys coucha
GTGGGAGGAAAGGGGAGTTCCGGCTTGTCCTAACTGGAATCATTGTCCTTAGCTTGGCGGCAGGCTTGGTGGCGGTTATGGATGGGAGCACAGAGAGGCCTGCTACGGGAGATCAGGCTGCAGATCTGTAGGCGAAGGCCTTTCTCATGGTTCCCCATGGCAGATCTTGATGAAAAGAGACAGTCCATGGTTTTAACACATTTATTGTCATGGCGGAAAGTAAATGTGTAAAACCATAGTCCACTTCTCAGGGTAGGCCTGAGATTAAATACCTTTTGCAGGGAGGAATGTGCAGGAAGGGAAACTCATTGGCTAAGCTCTCAGAGCCTCTACGTACCTCATTAGCATGGAGAACTCTTGTTCTGGGCCTACTTGACCACAGGACACGTTTCTTTAATGTGAAGCATGATACATGTTCCAAGTCAGGAGTCTGGGAGGGAGCTGGGAGCCACCTAAGCCTCAGGCGTGTGCCCACCGAGTCTCCAGGTCTCGACCCCCTCTACCTTCCCAAGCTTCCTGGCATGGTTTTACGTCCCACACTTGGCCACCGGCCTTACCTCAAGGCAGGGCGTAGTTCCTCCTTTATGAAGAACACCTCCCAGAGGCTCGGGGTGTAGTTCAGTTGGTAAGAGTTTGCCTACCACGCACAAAGGCTTGAGTTCAAGTCTCAGCACAGCACGCACTGCGTGTGGTGGTACAGGTCTGTAAAAGCAGCACTTAGAAGGTGGAGACAGAAAGATCAGAAGTTCAGGGTCATCCTTAGCTGCATAGAGAGTTTGTGGCTAACCTGGGCTACATGAACTCTTGCTACACAGCAGTTACCCCAACATCTACCAGTTCAAAGGGGCACAAGCAGGCTCACCCCAGCCCAGTTCCTTGTATGTACTAATTTTCAAACAGGCTCACCCCAGCCTGGAACTCTGAATCCTCCTGCCTCAGCACCCATAGTGCTGGGGGGTTAGAAGCACATGCCTTGGAACCCAATTCATAATCCTTGCGTGTACCATGCCCTGTTGATAGAGGGGTTGCCTCTAGAACTGGAATGGCTCACTGCTGAGGGGCTCGGGGCTGTGACGATCAGCCGGCACAGCTGCTCCCTCTCCCGAGTCTGCCAGACTGCAGACTTTCAGTTCAGGAAGGACCTGTGAGCCAAACACTACAGATTCCTTTGGAGGTTAGGGAGGGACCCAGCTTTCCTGATTATTTTTTCCCTCTAGGGGTAGAATAAATTTGGCCATGAAGAAAGTCCCTGTGAGTCACAAAGGCACCAAGTGCGCTGTCTGAAGGGTCCCCCTCCTCCTGTCCCCTCTCTAGGTGGCCATCGGAGCCTACAGCTTTCTCATCTTTGCTGGCGTCTGTCTCCTCACTGCCACTTACATCTACGTGGTAATCCCTGAGACCAAGGGCAGGACATTTGTAGAGATAAATTGTGCTTTTGCCAAGAGAAATGGAGTGGAGTTTCCAGAAGAGAGAGAAGTTACCACGGCCAAGCCTCACACACCTTCTCTGCCTACCAAGGAAGCATCCTTCTGATGGCTCTGAGGACCCAAACATAGTTCCTTCTTTAAGAAGGGCTCTCTCTCTGGCACCAGGCCTTCAGGGAGGGTAACAGCTCTGAGACTCTGGTGCTCCCACAGCAACCGGAAGACTTTGGAAAACACAGCCCTGTTTACTTGGCAGGGGGTAGGCTTCAAGGTCAACCATCAGAGGGGTAACATAGGCTCATGAGGACTTATGAGTGTTGACCGATAGGAGCTGACTCTCCGATTCTATATTAATTCCAACTTACATGAGGTATGGGTGCATCTTTTAAAGCTAAAGCTTCCCACGTTCATGGTCTTAGCTTCATGTTACTATAACAAAATCATTGGGACAACTAACTGATTTTAAAAAAAAAAAAAAGATAAGCTGTGCAGTAGTGGTGCATGGCTTTAGTTCCAGCACTTAGGAGGCAGAGGTGCACAGATCTCTGAGTTCGAGGCCAGCCTATTCTACACAGTGAGTTCCAGGACAGCCAAACAAACAAACAAATAAAACAAACAAATAAAAATGAAAGATTATTTGGGCTCCTGTTCCTCAGGTTCCAGCCCAAGACTGGGTAGACCCCATGACTTTAGGCCTCTGGCAACTGTGACACGTGATTTTGAAAATGTGCGGCACAGCGGACTTCTTACATCAGGATCCGGAAGTAGAGAGACACAAAGTCCCCTTTCAGAATATGCCACAAATAATGTAAAGCCCTCCTACTAGACCCCACCTCTCCAGGAGGGGTCTGCTATGCCCCAGAAGTCAGTGCCACAGGTTCAGAACCAAGCTTTCAACAAATGAAATTTTGGGCACACACATCCAAACCATAATATTCAATGGTTGCTATGAGGGATGGTTCTGACTCTGTTGCTGATCACCTACATGAACCTACATGAGGTGTGGCATATGCTTATAATCTCAGCACAGGGGAAGCAGAGACTAGAGAATTCCAGAACCTCACTGGTCCACAGTCAGCCTAGACCGATTGAAGAGCCCAAGATCCCAGTGGAGGGTGTTTGAGAAAAAACAACATCTAACGTCATCTCTGGGTTCCACATGTGTACATATACAGATGCACATACGCTCACCCTCACATGAACCACAAACACGTTTTAAAATGCACAATTCATGTGGAAATCTGAATTCCAGTCAATGTCTCAGTCAACAAATGAAAGGATCTAAAACCAAGACTCCAGATGTCACCGCCATCCCTGTGAGGGTCCCTCCCTCCTATCTGTGACGCGAGGTTATGTGACTATCCGAGCCAGTGTTTCCAACTGTGTTCTAGAGGTCACAGTGGCAGCTGGACAAAGGAGCAAGACCTACAGCCAGTGTGCATATGAATGTGTGCGTGTGTGCGTACATGCATGTGTGTGCAGGTGCTGGAGTGCCCTGGTGTCTGCAGAGGCAGGAGGATGGCACCAGATCCCCCTGGTGCTGGAGTTACAGGAGGTAGTAGACTGCTGATGGACCAACATAGTGCTGGAAGCAAGTACCATTGCCTGTTCTTTACTGCTGAGCCATCTCTCCAGTATCCCTCCCGCAACACTAGCAGCACACACACACACACACACACACACACACACTCACATACTCACACACACAAACACTCACATATACACACACACACTCACATACTCACACACATAAACACATATATACACACACACACACATACTCACACACATAAACACATATATACACACACACACACTCATACTCACACACATAAACACATATATACACACACACACTCACATACTCACACACATAAACACATACACACACACACTCACATACTCACACACATAAACACATATACACACACACACATACTCACACACATAAACACATATATACACACACATACACTCACACACATACACTCACTCATACACACACCTACACACACACAGAGGTACAGGCAATTTTATAAAAGCCATCAGTCTGAGATGCCCTCCCCATAGTGAGTCGGTTGATGTCTCCTTAAGAACAAAGTGAACCCACACATACATAATCAACTGGATTTTGAGAAATGTAAATGACAAAAGACTAGGCTTTTCAACAATGTCTGGGACAATGATATCAAACTAGAAAAAAACAGAACTTTGAAAGTTTTGTTGATTTATTATTGATGGGGTGGGAGTGTGTGTGGAAGTCAATACTGCGCGGGAGCAGTTCTCTCCTGCCGTCATTATGCAGCTTTGGGGAACCGAGCTCAGTTCCTCTGGCTTTTACAGCAAGTCTCTTCCTGCTGAGCCATCTCACTGGCCCAGAACATTAATTTGTTTGTTTGTTCGTTTGTTTTTGAGACAGGGTATCTCTGTGTAGCCCTGGCTGTCCTAGAACTCACTGTGTAGACCAGGCTGGCCTCAAATTCACAGAGATCTGCCTTCCTCTGCCTCCTGAGTGCTGGGATTAAAGGCGTGCGCCACTGTGCATGGCTAAAGATGAAAACATTTTTATCCTCCTCTGTATCACATTTTCATATTAACTTAAGCTGTCTCACACATATAAATTAAAACTTTTTTGTTGCTTTTTAAGGTGGAGAGTGACAGAGGAAGACACCCAGTGTTGACCTAAGGCCTCCATGTGCACAGGTTTGCCTGTGTGTGTGTGTGTGTGTGCGTGTGCGTGTGCATGTGTGCGTGTGTGCGTGTGTGCGTGTGTGTGTGTGTGTGTGTGTGTGTGTGTGTGTGTGTGAAAAATGCTGTTCTCAGTGACAGATCTTTAGGGAAAAAAATGTGTTTTAAATGTTGTTGGATTTCTTTTCCTCCTCCTCCATTTTTCTTAGGTGGTTTGTGTGTATGTGAGAGAGAGAGAGAAATGGGGTCTCATGTAGTCCAGGCTAGCCTAGCACTCACTATGTAGCCAAGGATGACCCTGGGCTCTGATCCTCCAAGCCTCCTGTCTCCAAAGTGCAGGGACTGCAGACATGAGTCACCACCCCAGGGTTTGCTGAAGAATTTTAAGAAACATGCATCGTGGTTTTTCATGCTGTATCTTTTGAAATAAAAACGTGTTTTATGTCTTAATAGTATCTTATTAAATGCTTCAAATTTTCCGTTGTTTCTAATATTATCTGCCTTATCTTTGTATTCGATTGTCCACAGTGGCTCCTCAAATACTGTTGTGATTGCTTCTGTTAGACACCAGGAGGTGCCATTGAGCTAAATTTTTCTTTACATGGGGGAAGGAAGAGGGGAGATTGCTACATGAGTTTGAACCCCATAGCCAAAGAAGAGCCAGTTGTTACTTATGAATTCTGTGGGCCACCTTGTCCCTCCTCAGGGTCTGACTCTTGTCTCAGTCTGTGACAGAGATGGACAGTCTTGATGGAGGTATGCCTGGGAGAAATTCTAATTTGGGTTAACAGATGAAGGAAGACCTATCATGAACATGGGTCACATTGTTCCATGAGCTGATGGTTGGAGAGATGGTTCAGCAGTTAAGAGCCCTGAGTGCTCTTCCAGAGGTCCTGAGTTCAGTTCCCAGTATCCACATGGTGGCTCACAACCATCTGTAATGGGGTCTGAAGCTGTGACAGTTTGCCTTTGCTCAGCCCAGGGAGTGGCACTATTAGAAGGTGTGGCCTTGTTGGAGTAGGTGTGTCACTGTGGATGTGGCTTTAAGACCCTCATTTTAGCTTTCTGGAAGCCAATATTCTGCTAGCAGCCTTCAGATGAAGATGTAGAACTCTCAGCTCCTCCTGCACCATGTCTGCCTGGATGTTGTCAGGTTCCTGCCTTGATGATAATGGACTGACCCTCTGAACCTGCAAGCCAGCCCCAACTAAATGCTGTCTTTATAAGAGTTGCCTAGGCTGTCTTGAAAAACCAAAAAAAAAAAAAAAGTTGCCTTGGGCCAGGCAGTGGTTAGGGTTAGGGTTAGGGTTAGGGTTAGGGTTAGGGTTGGGGTTAACCACGCCTTTAATCCCAGCACTTGGGAGGGAGAAGCAGGCAGACTTCTAAGTTCGAGGCCACCCTGGTCTACAGAGTGAGTTCCAGGACAGCTACACAGAGAAACCCTGTCTCAAAACAAACAAACAAACAAGACTTGCCCTGGTTATGGTGTCTGCTCACAGCAGTAAAACCCTAAGACAGGTGCCCTCTTCTGATGGGTCTAAAGACAGCGACTGTGTACTCATATACATACAATAAATAAATAAAAATCTTGAAAAAAAAAAACCTGGCTGAGCACCAACATATTATTCTCTCAGCCTTTCTTTCTGTGTGTCTGTGTCTCCTTGCCCCTTCCTAACTACCAATGTGAACAGCTAGCTACTTCTCAATCCTGCTGCGTGCCTCCTACCCTGACGGACAGAGGCCCTCACACAGCGGGTCAAAACCAAGCCTGCCTTTGCTTTATCGGGTATTTTGTCCCGGAACAAGAAAAGTAACTTTCTGTGATCTACGGACTGATTTACCTCGTATCTGCACCCCAGAACATTTGGTGTGTACCTACCTTCCCTACCCACTCCTCCTTCCTGCACTCATCCAAGTGCAGGCAGTGCACACACTGTAGGCGGGGCTACCTACGTCTCCAAAGCCCTGTGCGCACGACCAGGCACGCCTCGCGGCGCCACTAGAGGGCAGCACCGCGGGCTCTGCTGCTCCCCCACCCCCACCCCCAACAGCCCCAGCCAGCACCTTCCTCGTTTTTTTTTCTAGTTCTTCCCAAATGGCCTTTCAGATCATTCTGGCACTAGTGACAGGAACGCCCACAGGCTGTGCCCTGGAAGAGGCCCCCCTGTTTCTGAAGGACGGCCAGTTTCTCGAGGGTTCTAATGCCCATCTTGAGCTTCCTGTAGCCAGCTCTGAACACTGAAACCTCAGGGGCTGCCCTGGGGCTGCCTGGATCCTGTCCCTGTTCTCTTGTGAAGGAGTGCCCCTGATGACTTCTTTCTCTATGACTGAAACTGGTTTTCTGACTTTAAAGAACATGACTTCCAGGTGACCCCAAGAGAACATTTTTCAGAAAACAAGGGTGACCTCAGAAATTTGGCTTAAAGAGTGTTACCCTTAAACTATCACCAGAAACTTTCCTCCCCACCACACACCCCCAGGCTGGTGTCTGGGTTGTTCTGAAACAATTTCTACTCTGTTTGTAATAGGAAAAGCTAGAATCAGAAATTAACCACAATAGCACAATTATGGCCATGGTCAGTTTGTCTAGAAATAACAAAAGCGTTATTGACGATTTTGCTTAGTCGACTCTCCAGCCTCTTTTAAAATTTAGCGTGTTTTTAGTGTGGGCGTATGTGTGAGCCAGACAGTGTAGGTCTCGGGCCACAGAACACGTGTGGAGGTCAGAGGACAACTTTTGTGGAGTCAGGTTCTCCCGTCTTGTGGGTCCTGGGGACTGAATTTAGGTGATCAGGTTTAGCTAAAAGTGTCCTTCCCACTGAGCCATCTCACCAGCCCGGAAATTTTAAATATTGAAAATTTCTACTTTTTTTTTTATTTGAGGTTATTACTTGCTTTCTTATTATTATAGAATCAGTGCTATTTTTATGGGGAACATTATCACCCAACCCAAGCACAAGGAGATTCTGTGATTTAAAGTCTTGTGTGGAACATTCTAGATCTTTTTATATGTACACACACACAAGCACAGTTTCAGGCCTGTTCACATTCCCAAAGAAATAAAACAGATAGTGGCCAATTTTTGGCTACTATCAAACCCAAGCAAGCTTTATTGGCTAAAATTTACTGAAAAAATTCTTAAGGATGGAGAGATGGGACTCAGCAGGTAAATGTTCTTGCCACCAAGTGTGGTACCTGAGTTTGATTTCTGAGCTGATTCCAGAGGTTGTCTGTTGACCTCCACATGTGTGTCACAGCATGTGTGCCCGTGGGCAGAGTGGCATACACCTTAAATCCCAATACTCAAGAAACAGAGGCAGGCAGATCTCTGTGAGTTCAGGGCCAGCCAGGTTTACTTAGAGAGTTCCAGGCCAACTAGAGTTATATTGTGAGGCTCTGTTTTTAAATTTTAAAAAGTAATAAAGATTTTAAATGAAACTCTTTTAAAACTTCTATATATAGAACTCTCTGCTCTCAAGAGTTTGTTCCTGGAGTGGGTGGCAGGAACTATTCTGTTTACTTCCCTGTCCCTAATGAGCCTTAAGAGCCACACAGACTCAGCTCTTCCAGCGGCCTGTGTGAGAGAGGCCCTGGGCTGATGGAAGCCAGACCTCCAGGCAGCAGGAGCAGGCAGGTTGGCAGGCCAGGGCAGCGGTGTCTAGGCCCTTCACATTCTTCCTTACCTATTTCTCCCTGTTTCTGCCTCTGAAGATGATGTTGTGCACCAGTGTTGCTGGGGTGAGCCATGCTCACGTCTGGGGTAAGTTAGATGTCCTGCTAGTCTTTATTCTGTCCTGGCTGGAGAACACTGTAAGAAAGAATGTTTTCAGGCTGGGGAAATGGCTCAGTGGGTAAACACAGCCTATGAGAATACAAGACTGACAGGCGAGTTTAACCCTCCAGACCCCATGTAAGGCCCAGCACATTAAGCCCAGCACAAAGGGTATGTCTCTAAGCCCAGTGTTCTGCCAGTGAGGTGGGAAGCAGGAGAATTCGGCAGAAGCTCACAGGCTAGCTAGCAATGACAAACCAAGAAAACCTGTTTCAAACAAGATTGGAGGCAAGGGTCAATGCCTGAGACTGTCTCTGACCTCTACCCATGCTATGGCACATGCCCTCATGCTCTTGCACAGGAACGCACACACATGTGTGTTCATACACACACTCATACATTCACACACTCATACTCACACACTCGCTCATACAATCTCACACACTCACATACACACACTATCACATACTTACATATACACACACTAACACACTCACACACTCACACTAACATACTCTTGTACACTCACACACTCATATACACTCTCACACACTAACATGCATTCACACTCACACACACTCACATACATTCACACAGACTCCAAGGCCTAGAGTTCAGTGAGCAAAAGGGACTCAGGAAAAGTTGACCATCTAGAAATAACCAGAGGCCAAATGACATAGCCCAAGACTGAGGCTTTGGAATTAATTCCATGTAATGGAAAACCACTGGAGGGATTTCAGCAGGAAAATGACATGATTAAGTTTGTATTTCAAGGGAATAAATAGCAATAAAGAGTAATGAATGCCCTCCAATGCACTGCCCTCAACCACTCTGGGCAATAGGTCATTACCCCACAGAATCTTCCATTTTCTCCGGCCACCCCTCCTGTTAATGGATATAACCACTGTCCTGCGTTGGGTATTTCTTTATTACCTTGTTATGTATTTTGCCTCAGTAAAATTATGTATAGATCATGTTGTATTTTGGAATGTTTAGGAATAATATTATGCTGTTTTTCTTGCTGCCTGTGTTTGTGGCTCAACGTCGTCTGTGAGTTTTAAACCCTGTTGATGTGTCTGATTCCATTCCCTCATCGTTCGCTGTTATGATCTATAAGCTATCATTACTTTATATCAATCTCTTGACAAGCATTATGTTTTCCCCACTAATATTCAATTATAAGAATTATTACCAGGAGAGCTGGCTCGGCTGGTAAAAAGGTCGCTCAAGCTTGAAGAGTTAACTTCGAGCCCAGCACCCACGTAAAAAGCCAGCTATGGGGGCACACTGGGAATCCCAGTACAGGGAAGGCAGAGGTAGGTGGGTCCCTGGCACTCCCTGGCTGGCCAGCACAACCTAACCAGCAGGTCTCAGATCAGTGAGAAACCTTGTCTCAAAAACCAAGGAAATCGCCTGATGAGATGGCTCAGTAGTAAGGATCATCTGCTGCTCTTGCAGAGGGGCCTGGGTTGGAGGGTCCCAGCTCCCGTGCGTCAGATCTCAAAGAGCTATAATTCAAGTTGCAGGAGATCGGATGCCCTCTTCCCAGGGCTTTTACTCTCAAATAGAGCACACACAGGCACCTGCACAGAGATAAAATAAATACAGACAGCTCTTGAGGAAGGACACCCTAGGTTGTCCATTGCCCTCTCCCCATGCATGTGTACACACATCATCCTGCACGCACATATGCACCTCATGTACACACACACTCACACACACACACACACACACACATGGGGTACAGAACTGCATTGTGGGGCTGCGGAGATTATTAAAGTGTTACACAGCAGTGAGGCCCTAAATGTGGATTTCCATCACTCACATAAAAACTGGGTGTAGAGGCAGTGCACATCTGTGTGCACATGTATGTGTGTTCATATCTGTGTGTGCACATCTGTGTGCACATGTATGTGTGTTCATATCTGTGTGTGCACATCTGTGTGCACATGTATCTGTGTTCATATCTGTGTGTGCACATCTGTGTGCACATGTATCTGTGTTCATATCTGTGTGTGTGCACATCTGTGTGCACATGTATCTGTGTTCATATCTGTGTGTGCACATCTGTGTGCACATCTCTTCACTTGAGGGAGAGAGGAGACAAGTAAATTCCCAGAGCTCCCTGGTCAGTCAGTACAGCCAAATGGTTCCATGAGAACTCCAGGTACAATGAGAAACACAGTCTCAAAACATAAGGTAAAGAATGACAGATAGGCCCAGGCAATGCTGGCACACGCCTTTAATCCCAGCACTTAGGAGGCAGAGGCAGGTGGATTTCTGAGTTCGAGGCCAGCCTGGTCTACAGAGTGAGTTCCAGGATAGCCAGGACTACACAGAGAAACCCTGTCTCAAATCAAACAAACAAACAAAAAAGAATGACAGAATGGACTTTCCTTCCCACAATCCCTGGCGCCCTTCCTTTCCAACTTGGGCCCGGCAGAATGGCTCCCGCAAAGAAAGGTGGTGAGAAGAAGGGCCGTTCTGTCATCAACGAGGTGGTGACCCGAAAATACACCGTCAACATTCACAAGCACATCCATGGAGTGGGCTTCAAGAAGTGTGCTCCTTGGGCACTCAAAGAAATTTGGAAATTTGCCATGAAGGAAATGGGGACACCAGATGTGCGCATTGACACTAGGCTCAATAAAGCTGTCTGGACCAGGGGAATAAGGAATGTTCCATATCGCATCAGAGTACGTTTGTTCAGAAAACGTAATGAGGATGAGAATTCACCAAACAAGCTGTACACATTGGTAACTTTCATGCCTGTTACCACATTCAAAAATCTACAGACTGTCAATGTGGATGAGAACTAACCTGCTGAATTCAAATAAAGT
>NW_022196900.1:109335136-109343151 GCF_008632895.1 Mastomys coucha
GAGGAGGAGGAGGAGGAGGAGGAGGAGGAGGAGAAGGAGGAGAAGGAGGAGAAGAAGAAGAAGAAAGAAAGAAAGAAAAGAAAAGGAATGACAGATCAAGATGCCAGTGTCAACCCCTATTCTCCAACGAACAGGTGCACACACACGCATACATGTGTATGCACACACATACACACACACACAGAAATGCTACTATGAACATCTTCTTTCTTCTCCATTCATGGATGTCTCTCTCAAAAAAATACTTAAGGGGCTGGAGAGATGGCTCAGTGGTTAAGAGCACTGACTGCTCTTCCAAAGGTCCTGAGTTCAAATCCCAGCAACCACATGGTGGCTCACAGCCATCCATAATGAGATCTGACACTCTCTTCTGGTGTGTCTGAAGATAGCTACAGTGTAATTACATACAACAATAAATAAACCTTTGGGCCAGAGCAAGAGGGGCAGTTTAGTTCCCAGCAACCACATGATAGCCCACAGCCATCTGTACAACTACAGTGTACTTATATACATAAAATAAATAAATCTTTAAAAAAATACTTAAGAGTAGAATACTTTCTGCATCTAACATGTAGGTGGTCAACTCACCAAGGCGTTCCGCACAGCAGCTGTGCCTGTGCAGAGCCCTAGCTGCACTGGGCAGGGCTTGCTCCACTGCCTGTCCACAGCCCCACCTGCACTGGGCAGGGCTTGCTCCACTGCCTGTCCACAGCCCCACCTGCACTGGGCAGGGCTTGCTCCACTACCTGTCCACAGCCCCACCTGCACTGGGCAGAGCTTGCTCCACTGTTTCAGAAGCGTGTGGTGACATCAGGCCTCCCTGCATCTATCTGGAGGTGTGAAAAGCTCCCTCCATTCCTTTCCCACGCCTAGATTCCATTCCACGGATGAGTGAGGTGGAGTCCTTTGGTTTGTTTGTGAGTGCTTTTGCCTACACATCTCTATGTGCATTGTGTACTCGCAATGACAGCAGAGGCCAGAAGAGAGTGCTAGGTCCCCTGAAGCTGGAGCAAAGGTTCTGTGCGCTGCCCTGTGGATGCTGGGATTTGAACTCAGGACCTCTGGAAGAGCAGTCAGTGTGCTTAATGGCTGAGCCATCTCTCCAGCCCCCAAGGGGATTGATCTCAAATCCCCGAACATGTTAAGTGTTCTGTTATGGGGCTATGCTCCAGCCATTGGTATCTCGTTTTGAGACAGGTCTCTCTGTGTAGCCCAGGATGTTCTCTTACTCAAGACCCACCCTGCTTCTGCCTCCTAAACACTGAGATTGCAGGTGTGCACCACCACAGCTGACCTGGGATCAAAGGTGTGCACCCCACACCTGACCTGGGATCACAGGTGTGCACCCCACACCTGACCTGGGATCACAGGTGTGCATCCCACACTTGACCTGGGATCACAGGTGTGCACCACACACCTGACCTGGGATCACAGGGATGCACCACACACCTGACCTGGGATCACAGGGGTGCACCACACACCTGACCTGGGATCACAGGGATGCACCACACACCTGACCTGTAGAGCTCCTTTCTTTGGAGTGAATTACATATTCTTTCATGACCTGCATTTCTGGAAATCAATACCAGCTTTTCTCTCATTAAGTGATATGAACAGTGCATTGTGTTCCTAAAAGTGGTCACCCTAAACCATCCCATATGTCATGAGGTAAGATATATGGTATGTTACATAATATAATCTAATGTTCAAGAAAATTGCTGGGCTGGAGAGATGGCTCAGTGGTTAAGAGCTCTGACTGTTCTTCTGAAGGTCATGAGTTCAAATCCCAGCAACCACATGGTGGCTCACAACCATCCATAATGGGATCTGATGCCCTCTTCTGTGTGTCTGAAAACAGCTACAGTGTGCTTACATATAATAAATAAATTTAAAACAAAACAAAAATAAAATAAAATTGCTAATTATTTATAATAAATATCAATAACATAATCATACCTTACCCTGTCATATCATATGTAGTATCATGATCCTTCAGTCTTCTACCTGTTAGTGTTAAGCACCAATGCTAACTATAACCTGAGTCTATTATTTCAAAGAGCTTCTCAAAGGATGCCTTTCGAACTCACTAGCTGGAATTGCGCCAAGAAAAAAATGCCCTTGCCAGCTGCAGACTGTCAACCATACATCAAAAAACCAGGCCCACCCAGAACCTGTGAAGATGGCCTTATTTGGAAGGGGAATTTTTTTCAGATTTATTTTATTTTATTTGGAGTAAATGTGTATGTCTAAGTGTGTGTGTGTGTTCCTCATGCACACAAGTACCTTCAGAGGCCACAGAGGGCACTGGGTCTCCTGTAACTGGAGTTACAGAGAACTGTTAGCCACCCAAAGTAGGTCCTCAAAGTTCCAGGCCTGCTCTACGGAGTGAGTTATAGGACAGCCAAGCTTAGGCAGTGAGGGAAACCACTGAAAACAGAAAGCTGGCCGAAATGGATTTGAATGAGGAGCCCATGTTCCAGCCCCAGCAAGCAGCAGAACTTGGCAGTTTCGGTCACATGGTTCTGACTTTAGAGTCAAGGATACAAGAAAAGGGGTTATGGAGTCTCCTCCACAACTCAAGAAAGCCAATGAGGTCAGGCTTGGCTCTGCTAAGTCGTGTCATGGCTTTTGCTGCAGTTCCAACCTTCTGAACTGGACTGCGGGTGTATCTGTGAAGTGTTTGCGAGTGGAGTGAGCTGCCGCTGCTGACCTGTGACCTGAACTGCTGATTTCCTGACAAGGCAGATGGTATTTGCTTCAAAAAACCATTTCTAACAGATCCACTTCCCTTGTACCCTAAAAACCTTTCTTTTCCACTGCCTCTGGTGGCTGATGGGCTAGAAAAGAAGCCAAAGCATTTAAGAACCGTTATTAAAATTAGGGCTGAGAAAATCTAAAGTTACAGCACCTCGTTCTCCCCAGATCCCTTGCTAGCATTTTTGAGACGATTAGGGATGCACAGAGTGCAGCTTTTTTCCATCTATTGGTCTACGCATACCACTGGGCTAGTGTACTTCTATGTGTGTGTGCGTGTATGTATGTTTATGTGTGTCTGCACAAGTATGTGTGTTTGTGTGTGTATGTGTGTGTGAATGTATTTTGAGATGGGGCTCAGTATGTATATCTCTGGCTGTCTTGCAATTCACTAGGGAGACCAAGCTGGCCTCAAACTCACAGAGATCCCCCTACCTCTGCCTCCTGAGTCCTGGGATTAAAGGTGTGCACTGTCACACTCAGACCCCAATGTCTTTTTGACTGTTTATGATTCTCTGGACTAAAAAAAAGCTTGAGTGTAGGTAGGATAGCTCAGTAAGTAAAGGTGCATATAGCTGGGCTGGAGAGATGGCTCAGCAGTTAAGAGCACTGTCTGCTCTTCCAGAGGTCCTGAGTTCAAATCCCAGCAACCACATGGTGGCTCACAACCATCTGTAATGAGGTCTGATGCCCTCTTGTGGTGTGTCTGAAGACAGCGACAGTGTACTCATAAATATAATACATACATACATACATAAATCTTATTTAAAAATGCTTGTAGCCAAGGCTGACAGCATGAGTTAGATCCCTGAGCTCACATGGTAGGAAGAAAACTGACTCCCATAAGGTGCCCTCTGATCTCTACACACATGGTGTGAAATGTATATGTGTGTACATCTGCCCATATCCAAATAAATGATTAAAAAAAACTTTTAGGCCTGCGCCTGGAGCTGATCCTGTGTTACAGCTCTACCACCCAGAGGGAGCTGTCTCCCAGGAGTGCTGACACACCTGAGTACAAGTAAGACCACCACTTCTGCTCCAAGGGACCCTCCCAGAGCCCTCAGGACACAGGAACCGAGGAAGAGCAGCCTGGGACAGGATCCTCCCAGTTTTCATCTGCAACCTGGAGCTGACCCTGTGCCACAGCTCTCCAGAGAGAACTGGTCTCCCAAGAGTACTGACACACAGGCCTGCAGGAAGGACAAGCCACAGTCAGAGACAAGACCAGCTAACTCCAGGCATAACCAGCTGGCAAGAGGCAGGGCAAGAAAATAAGCAACAGAAACCAAGGCTGCTTGGCATCAATAGAACCTAGTTCTCCCACCACAGCGAGCCCTGGATGCCCCAACACACCAGAAAAGCAAGACTCTGATTTAAAAATCACATCTCATGAGGATAGAGGACATTAAGAAGGACATAAATAACTCCCTTAAAGAAATACAGGAGAACACAGGTAAATGAGTAGAAGCCCTTAAAGAGGAAACACAAAAATCCCTTAAAGAATTACAGGAAAACACAACCAAACAGGTGAAGAAATGGAACAAAACCATCCAGGATATAAAAATGGAAATAGAAACAATAAAGAAATCACAAAGGGAGACAACCCTAGAGATAGAAAACCTAGGAAAGAGATCAGGAGTCATAGATACAAACATCACCAACAGAATACAAGAGATAGAAGAGAGAATCTCAGGGGCAGAAGACACCATAGAAAACATTGACACAACGGTCAAAGAAAATGCAAAAAGCAAAAAGTTCCTAACCCAGAACATCCAGGAAATCCAGGCACAATGAGAAGACCAAACCTAAGGATAATAGGTATAGAAGAGAGGGAAGACTCCCAAATTAAAGGGCCAGTAAATATCTTCAACAAAATTATAGAAGAAAACTTCCCTAACCTAAAGGGATGCCTATAAACATATAAGAAGCCTACAGAGGGGCTGACGAGATGGCTCAGTGGGTAAGAGCACTGACTGCTCTTCCGAAGGTCTTGAGTTTGGATCCCAGCAACCACATGGTAGCTCACAACCACCCATAATGAGATCTGATGCCCTCCTCTGGTGCATCTGAAGACAGCTTCAGTGAATTGAGAGCAGGGCCAGAGCGAGTGGAGCCAGAGTGAGCAAGGCAGGCAGAGGTCCTGAGTTCAATTCCCAGCAGCCACACACACATAATGGCTCCCGGCCATCTGTACAGCTACAGTGTACTCATACACATAAAATAAATAAAATAAAATCTTTTTTTAAAAAAAGAGTACAAACTCATTAAAAGAAGAAGAAGAAGAAGAAGAAGAAGAAGAAGAAGAAGAAGAAGAAGAAGAAGAAGAAGAAGAAGAAGAAGAGGCCTACAAAACTCCAAATAGACTGGACCAGAAAAGAAATTCCTCTTGTCACATAATAATCAAAACACCAAATGCACTAAACAAAGAAAGAATTTTAAAAATAGTAAGGGAAAAAGGTCAAGTAACATCTAAAGGCAGGCCTATCAGAATTGCACCACACTTCTTACCAGAGACTATGAAAGCTAGAAGATCCTGGGCAGATGTCATACAGACCCTAAGAGAACACGAATGGCAGCCCAGATTACTATACCCAGCAAAACTCTCAATTACCATAGATGGAGAAACCAAGATATTCCATGGCAAAAACAAATTTACACAATACCTTTCCACAAATCCAGCCCTACAAAGGATAATAGATGGAAAACATCAACATAAGGAGCAAAACTACACCCTAGAAAAAGAAAGTAATCTTCTTTCAACAAATCCAAAAGAAGATAGCCATAGAAACATAATCCCACCTCTAACAACAAAAATAGCAGAAAGCTACAATCACTTTTCCTTAATTTCTCTTAACATCAATGGACTCAATCCCCCAATAAAAAGACATAGACTAACAGACTGGATTTGTAAACAAGACCCAGCATTTTGCTGCATACAGGAAACTCACCTCAGTAACAAAGACAGACACTACCTTTGAGTAAAGGGCTGGAAAACAATTTTCTAAGAAAATGGTTCCAAGAAACAAGCTGGAGTAACCATTCTAATATTGAATAAAATTGACTTTCAACCGAAAGTTACCAAAAAAGATAAGGAAGGACACTTCATACTCATCAAAGGAAAAATCAGCCAAGAACTCTCAAATCTGAACATCTATGCTCCAAATGCAAGGGGACCCACATTTATAAAGGAAACTTTACTAAAGTTCAAAGCACACATTGCACCTCACACAATGATAATGAGAGACTTCAATACCTCACTCTTATCAATGGACAGATCATGGAAACAAACTAAATAGAGACACAGTGAAACCAAATGGATTAAACAGATATCTGTAGAACATTTCATCCTAAAACAAAAGACTATACCTTCTTCTCAGCGCCTCATAAAAATTGACCATATAATCAGTCACAAAACAGGCCTCAACAGATACAAGAAGATTGAAATAATCCCATGCATCCTATCAGATCACCACGGACTCAGGCTGGTCTTCAATAACAACAAAAACAACAGAAAGCCCACATCCACATGAAAGCTGAACAACATCCTACTCAATGATAACTTGATCAAGGAAGAAATAAGAAAGAAATTAAAGACTTTTTAGAATTTGATGAAAATGAAGACTTATGGGACACAATGAAAGCAGTGCTAAGAGGAAAACTCATAGCTCTGAGTGCCTCCAAAAAGAAACTGGAGAGAGCATACACTACCAGCTTAACAGCACATCTGAAACCTCTAGAACAAAAAGAAGCAAATACACCCAAAAGGAGTAGATGGCAGGAAATAATCAAACTCAGGGCTGAAACCAAGCAAATAGAAACAAAAAGAACTATACAAAGAATCAACAAAACCAGAAGCTGGTTCTTTGAGAAAATCAACAAGATAAACAAACCCTTAGCCAGACTAACCAGAGGGCACAGAGACAGTATCCAAATTAACAAAATCAGAAATGAAAAGGGAGATATGACAATAGAAACTGAGGAAATTCAAAACATCATCAGATCCTACTACAAAAGCCTATACTCAACAAAACTGGAAAATCTGGATGAAATGGACAATTTTCTAGACAAACACCAAATACCAAAGTTAAATCAGGATCAGATAAACCATCTAAACAGTGCCATAACACCTAAAGAAATAAAAGCAGTCATTAGAAGTCTCCCAACTGCCGGGCAATGGTGGCGCATGCCTTTAATCCCAGCACTTGGGAGGCAGAGGCAAGCAAATTTCTGAGTTCGAGGCTAGCCTGGTCTACAGAATGAGTTCCAGGACAGCCAGGGCTATATAGAGAAACCCTGTCTCGAAAAAAAAAAAAAAGTCTCCCAACTAACAAAAGGCCAGGACCAGATGTGTTTAGTACAGAATTAAAAGAAGACCTAATACCAATACTCTTCAAACTATTCTACAAAATAGAAACAGACAGAACTCTACCCAATTTGTTCTATGAAGCCACAGTTACACTGATACCAAAACCACACAAAGACCCAACAAAGAAATAGAACTTCAGACCAATTTCCCTTATGAATGTCGATGCAAAAATACTCAATAAAATTCTCGCAAACCAAATCCAAGATCAAGTAAGCTTCATCGAAGGGATGCAGGGATGGTTCAATATATGGAAACCCATCAACGTAATTCACTATATAAACAAACTCAAAGGAAAAAACCACATGATCATTTCATTAGATACTCAAAAAGCATTTGACAAAACTCAACATCCCTTCATGTTAAAAGTCTTGGAAACATCAGGAATTCAAGGCTCATACTTAAACATAGTAAAAACAATAGACAGCAAACCAATAGCCAACATCAAACTAAATGGAGAGGATCTTGAAGCAATCCCACTAAAATCAGGGACTAGACAAGGTTGCCCACTCTCTCCCTATCTATTCAATATAGTACTTGAAGTTCTAGCTAGAGCAATTAGACAACAAAAGGAGGTCAAAGAGATATAAACTGGAAAGGAAGAAGTCAAAATATCACTATTTTCAGATGATATTCTAGTATACTTAAGTGACCCCAAAAATTCCACCAGAGAACTCCTAAACCTGATAAATAACTTCAGCAAAGTGACTGGATATAAAATTAATTCAAATAAATCAGTGGCCTTCCTATACACAAAGAATAAACGGGCTGAGAAAGAAATTAAGGAAATGACACCCTTCACAATAGTCACAAACAATATAAACTACCTTGGTGTGACTCTAAACAAACAAGTGAAAGATCTGTATGACAAGAACTTCAAGTCTCTGAAGAAAGA
>NW_022196900.1:109343426-109351774 GCF_008632895.1 Mastomys coucha
AAGCAATCTACAGATTCAATGCAATCCCCATCAAAACTCCAACTCAATTCTTCACAGACTTAGAAAGAACAATTCTCAAATTCATTTGGGATAACAAAAAACCCAGGATAGTGAAAACTATTCTCAACAATAAAAGAACCTCTGGTGAAATCACCATCCCTGACAGGGCAATTGTGATAAAAACTGCATGGTATTGGTACAGTGACAGGCAGGTAGATCAATGGAATAGAACTGAAGACCCAGAAATGAACCCACACACCTATAGTCACTTAATCTTTGACAAAAGAGCTAAAACCATCCAGTGGAAAAAAAGACAGCATTTTCTACAAATAGTGCTCGTTCAGCTGGCATTTAACATATAGAAGAATGCAAATTGATCCATTGTTATCTCTTTGTACAAAGCTCAAGTACAAGTGGTTCAAAGAAATTAGTGGAAATTAGTGGACCTCCACATAAACCAGATACACTGACACTAATAGAAATGAATGTGAGGAAGAGCCTCTAGCACATGGGCACAGGGGAAAATTTCCTGAACAGAACACCAATAGCTAATGCTCTAAGATCAAGAGTTGACAAATGTGACCTCATAAAATGACAAAGCTTCTGTAGGGCAAAGGACACTATCAAAAGGACAAATTGGCAACCAACAGATTGGGAAAAGATCTTTACCAATCCTATATCTGATAGAGGGCTAATATCCAATATATACAAAGAACTCAAGAAGTTAGACTCTACTTGGGAGGCAGAGACATGCGGATTTCTTTGTTCGAGGCCAGCCTGGTCTACAGAGTGAGTTCCAGGACAGCCAGGGCTACACAGAGAAACCCTGTTTTGAAAAACCAAATAAATGAATAAATAAATAAATAAGAAGTTAGACTTCAGAGAACCAAATAAACCTATTTAAAAAGGGGGAACAGGGGACAGGGTGGTGGTAGCGCACACCTTTAATCCCAGCACTTGGGAGGCAGAAACAGGAGGATTTCTGAGTTCGAGGCCAGCCTGGTCTCCAGAGTGAGTTCCAGGACAGCCAGGGCTACACAGAGAAACCCTGTCTTGGAAAAAGAGAGGGGGGGGGGGCAAAGAATCTTTTTTTCCGTGATGTCAGTTTTGAAATACACTTCTGTCTGTGGCTGGAGAGAGGGCTGAGAGATTAAGAGGACTGACTGCTCTTCCAGAGGACCCCAGCACCCACACTGCAGCTCACAGCTGACTGTAACTCCAGTTTTGGGGAGATCTGACACCCTCACACAGACATACATGCAGGCAAAAAACAATGCACATAAAAAATGTTTTTAAAAAACAAAGAAAAGAAAGAAAGGAAGGAAAGAAAGGAAAGCAATACGCTTCCCTCCGCGATCCCCTGTTTGTCCCTCAGAATAGGGCAAAGAGGGTCATTCCAAGAGGCACAGGCTGGAGGGATGGCTCAATGGTTGGGATCACATGCTGATCCTGCAGAGGACATGGTTCAACTCCTAGAACCCACAAGACTGCTTACAACCATCAGTAGCTCCAGTCCCGGGGCTTTACTCCCTCTTTTAGCCTTTCGGGGGACTACACACATATTATACACAAACACATAGAGGCAAAACACTCTTACACATAAAACTAAAGATAAATCTTGGGGCCGGAGAGATGGCTCAGCAGTTAAGAGCACTGGCTGCTCTTCCAGAGGTCCTGAGTTCAATTCCCAGCAACAACCTGGTGACTCACAACCATCTGTAATGGGATCCAATGCCCTCTTCTGGTGTGTCTGAAGTCAGTGACAGTGTACTCACTTGCATAAAATAAATAAATAAATCTTTAAAAATAAATAAATAATCTTAATTTTTTTTTCAAATAAAGTGGTGCAAAAGAATAGTAACACAGAATTTAAAAATGAAAATTTTCAAAGTCACTTTATTACATCTAAATGCTAAAGGGAAGTTCGGGCTGATTTATAAAAAGTAGATCAAAGGTGAGTGATTTTCTTTGTTAGTGCTGATTATCAAACCCAATCATGACGAGCTCTCTATCCTGAGCTGCATCTGCAGACCCCAAATTTAGGTGAATGATTGACAGGGGACAATGGAAGGCTTGATTCCTTTGCATGTCTGTCCAAGTCTTTTCCCTCTCACCCACATCCCTTCCCTTCTGGCTGATGTAGCTCCACTTCCTCTCACAGGTGAGGACTCCCTCTGGATTAGTCAGAGACTCTCTGCAGGCAGCAAGGAGACCCACATTCCAGGATTCCTTAGAAAAGGGGCAGGGTGAGCCCTCCGGACCAGTGTGTCATTTCCAGCTCAATAAATGTGGATTCTCTTCTTTATTTTCTTCACTTTCCAACTGTGTGGAATCTTCTGCTTGTCATTTGTGTAACAGTGGTACTTACAGTCTAGAACACATTGAAGAAAAAGAAGAATTAAGACAGGCACAGAGGACCATGACTCTGATCCCAGTAGGCAAGGGGGGTCTCTGAATTTAAGGCTAGCTTGAGCTACAGATGAGTTCTAGGACAGCCAGAGGTATATAGAGAAGCACTGTTGTGAGAGAGGGAGGGAGAAAGAGACAAAATGAGAGACAATGAGACAGAGACACACAGAGAGACAGAGAGAAAGAGAAATACAGAGAGACTGAGAGAGACAGAGAGACAGAGACACACAGAGAGTCACAGACAGACAGAGACAGACAGAGAGGCACAAATAGAGACAGAGAGAGAGAGACAGAGACACACAGAGAGGCACAAACAGAGACAGAGAGAGAGAGAGAGAGGGAGGAATTACAAATTCCAGAGGTGACTGAGCTGACAAACTGCCACACCCTACATTGCTTGATCCTGGATCCTGACTGTGACAACAAGGGGACAAAGAAAGAACAGACACATGTACAGGAATACCGCGATCTGGTAAGTTTCACTCACTCTGATGGAGTGCACCTACCATGCACATCCCACAATCTCCAAGTTTTTCTTACATACAGCATAGAAGGAGGAGCTAGTCATAGGAGGAGGGCGTCTCCACCAGGAGCAGAGCCAAGCTGTAAACACCTGGGAGGAGAGACTGCAGTGCTGCTCCTGCACACGCAATCGCTCCTGCACATGCAGTCGCTCACACATGGACTTCCTTGCTAACATTCACACTCAGACCCTGCAGTGCTGGCTCCTGTACACGCTATCGCTCACACATGCACTTCCTTGCTAACATTCACACTCAGACCCCAGGAAGGCGCTGGGACGCCTCTGGCCTCACCTGGGAAGGCTATGGCTACTGCCTTGGGTCTGAGGCATTTGGGTCTTTGACATGGCTGTGTCCAGGTCAAACAGTACACATTCACTTGGGACTTCACCCATTCTTTACCCAGCCACCTTAGGATTCCTTAGCCCTCCTAAATGAAGTGCCTGCCTTGCAAGCATGAGGGTCTGAGAGACCAGAGCTTCAGGACCCACAGAAACACTGGACACGGTGGCATGCCACCATTACTCAGCACTAGTGGGACACAGACAGACAGCCTAGCCAAATCAGTGAGTCCCAGCTTCTGTGAGAATCCATGCCTCAAAACAAAACAAACAAACGAAAACATTGGAGAACCAGGCGTGGTGGCGCATGCCTTACCCCAGCACTCAGGAGACAGAAGCACACGGGTCTCTGTGAGTTTGAGGCCAACTTGGTCTGCATAGCAAATTCTAGTCTAGATAGAGCTACATAGTGAGAGCCTATCTCAATAAGTGAATGAATGAATGAATGAATGAATGAATGAATGAATGGATGAGTGAGTGAATGAAGATGACGAGCAAGTGAAGAAGGCATTCGGTGTTGACCTCAGGCCTCCACAACCACACCACATGTATACATAAGCCACACACACACATTTTAAAGAAAAGATTAGCTTTAAAGGATCAAATTTGGAAGTACCATAGGAAACAGAGAATGCAGAATTTCAGCCATAGTTCCTCCCCGTGTGTGTATTTTGTGTGTGTGCATGTGTGTGCGCATGTGCATATGTGTTTGTGTGTATGTGCATGCATGCTGCTGGGTAAACAAACTAGAGCTTCATGCATGTACTAGTGCTAAGTCGCCTCCCAAGCCGTCTAACCTGTGTGCTTTTGATTCCTTGGTTTCTCCTGAATGATTAGTTGTTATGGTCAGTTAAGAAATGATCATATAAAATGTTATCAGTTACTATAGTCAACCGTGATGGAATGCTGTGGTCATGCAACATGGCCGAGCAACATGGCTGAGTGGAGCTGCTGATGGCTATACAGAAATCAGGATTTCAAGGAAGAGCAGAATGAATTGACATCTGTTCTCTGCACTGCATCATCACAGGGCCCAATCATTGAGATCCCACGGGTAGCAGTGAATGGAGATCCATCAGGTAGCAGGGAGGGATGAGGCTTCCTGACGCCCAGTGGGAGGTGAGGGCCTCCAGGATGTGTAGGGCACTCAGACCAGGGAGCACCCACGTCTGGGCGGGTCTGGGGCAAGCTGGAGAATCTCCCATAGAAAGAGTTTTTGGATGTGGGATACAGAACTCCAAATGGTATGCGTTGCCAGAATATATGTGTGTGTGTGTGCATGCGCATGTGCATGTGTATGCGTGTGTGTGCATGTGTATCTAGAATAGTAAAAATTGGGGCTGGCGTGATGGCTCAGTGGGTAAGAGTACTGACTGCTCTTCCAAAGGTCCTGAGTTTAAATCTAGCAACCACAACGTGCTTCATAATCACTCGTAATGAGATCTGATGCCCTCTTCTGATGTATCTGAAGACAGCTACAGTGTACTTATTTATAATAATAAATAAATCTTTGGGCCACAGTGAGCAGCGACTGAGTGAGCGGGGCCGACTGAAGCGAGGGGGTTGACCAGAGTGAGCAGAAGTCCTAAAATTCAATTCCCAACAACCACTTGAAGGCTCACAACCATCTGTACACCTACAGTGTGTACTCATATACATAAAATAAATAAATAAATCTTTTTTTAAAAGAATAGTAAAAGTTTTGGGGTTTGGGAGGTTTGGGGGGTTCTGGACAGGGTTTCTCTGCGTAGCCCTGGCTGTCCTGGAACTCACTCTGTAGACCAGGCTGGCCTTGGACTCAGAAATCCACCTGCCTCTGCCTCCCAAGTGCTGGGATTAAAGGTGTATACCCACCACTGCCCGGCTAGTAAAAATTTTTATCAGGGAAAAATGGAACATGGAAAGTCGTGGAAGAAAAAGACAGGTCAGTGAATGAGTGTGAGTGAACCGCGGGACAGACGTCACTCTAGGAATGGAATTGCCACAGCTGGTATGGGAGCAGGGCATGACAGGCACTTGTCACATCCAGTGTCACTTGTCTGTCAAAAGTGCTTTGGGAAACAGCACAAGAGGGAATAATAGATGAACCAGGATGTAAAGTGGGAGGGGTTAAAATGGGCCTTCGTTTGTAGGGTAGTGGGTAGAGGTGTGATGGTAAAGCGGTCTGAGAGTCATCCGTGGTACAGAGGAAGGGAGGCACAGACTCTTGGGAAGTCACCCCACTTGGGCCTACACTCAGATGAGAGTTTTCAGATTCTCTTTGCCAGTTTCTCTCACCAACTCTCAAGAGCAGGGAGACTACAAGCCATGTGGCATGTCCTCTGCTGCTGTCACCACGGTGGGAGAAACTGGTGTTCCCCATCTTCTCCTGCCCTGCCCAGGTTGACCCAAGTGAGCATTCCTGCCTTGAATTCCTCTCTATCGATAAGGGACCAGGCAGAAGAGGGAAGAGCACCGAGTTCCACAAATCTAAGGAAGGAATCATGAGTTGATGCACTCACTTTCATCCGAGAGGTATGGGAAATTGGCTTCCACTACTCTGTTGTTGAGGGGCTGCGTAGTGCGGTAACCATTTTGAATGGTCTCATTGTGGTGATCCATAACAGAATTTTCTATGTTCACAGCCTGCAGACAACATAAAGTGAGTTATGAGGCAGAAAGCACTAAAGAATGTGAAAGCATTTAGTTAGTGGTCGCGTATGAATACGTCAAGTCGATTGGTTCTGAGTGGTCTACCAGCCTTTACCTCACCGTCTATCCATCCATCCATCTGTCCTCCCATCCACCTTCCCGGCCGGCATCTCCACCCAGCCTTGCCTCCTCTTTTTATAGCAGTATTTGGTTAACAGAACAAAAGCAATCAGGAACAGAAATATATCTCGGTAAACTCAGTGTTTGTTTTTCTAAGATATGTTCTGTCTATATCTTTGAGAAGTGTTTTTTGCTGCATGAGAAAGTCTGGATTCTCCATTCATTTTCCTCCCTCTAAGATCTCGAGTCCCCTGCCCTCTCTCTGTGGCCAACTCTTGATTAATAATAATAATACTCACTATGTCGACCAAGCTAATCTTGAACTCCCCAAGTTCTGCCTGCCTCTGCTTCCCAGGTGCTACAACCAAAGCCACAGACCACACACCCCGCTGAACCTCTCCTGGGACTTGAGACATTGGCTAGGTCTTTCTGCTCCACCCTTCATCTCTCTTAGACACTCTGCACATTTCCACTTGTGTTCCTCTGTGTGCTATGGTTAGACTATCTTCCCACCTCTGTCTTCCAATTCACTAGTTGCCTCTTGAACTAAATCTAATATGCCGTTAAACCCAGCCACTCAATTGGTAATTGTGCTTGACACAGTTTCACCCCACTGGGTGGGTGGGTGGGGGCCAGCAATGCTTTTAATTCCAGCTCTCAGGAGGCAGAGGTAGGAGGATCTCTGAGTTCAAGGCCAGCTAGTCTATAGAGAGTTCCAGGACAACCAGAGCTACACAGAGAAACTCATATATATATGTGTGTGTGTGTGTACATATATATATGTATAAACATATATGTATATGTGTGTATACATACATATATGTAAATATATATACATATGTGTATACATATATACTAGTGTGTAAAAACGTATATGCACACATGCATGTATGTGTATGTATATGTATGTATACACATCAGACACTGTTACATTTTGTCTGGTGATTCACCTGTCTGAAGTCTTTGTATCTATTAGCATTCTGTCTAAACTCCACCTCACAGTTACCTGGCAACAGCCAGGTAGGCCTGACCCACTATAAAAGGGGCTGCTTGCCCCCCTCCCTCTTTTGCCTCTCTCTCTTGCCTCTTGCTCTCTTGCTCCCTCTCTCTCCCCATTCCCTTCCCCCTCTCTTCACGTGATCATGGCTGGTCTCCTTTCTTTACTTCTCTCTCTCTCTCTCTTTCTTTCTCTCTCTCTCTCTTTCTCTCTCTCTCCCTCTCTCTCTCTCTCTTTCTCTCTCTCTTTCTCACTCTCTCTCTCTCTCTTTCTCTCTCTCTCTTTCTTACTCTCTCTCTCTCTCCCTCTCTCTCTCTCTCTCCCTCTCTTTCTCTCTGCCTTTCTCTGCCTCTACTACCCTCTTAACTCCTGTCCCCATGCCCTGAATAAACTCTATTCTATACTATACCATCGTGTGGCTGGTCCCTCAGGGGGAAGGGATGCCTTGGCATGGGCCCACTGAGGCACCCCCTTGCCCCACACATCACCACACCCCCATAGAACATATGTTTATACCTCTTTATCTTTTTATAAACATATCAGTAACTCTGACTCTGATAATCCTCTTTCACATGATCTTTGTTCTTGTGTGTTTTGGGATTTTCCCCCACAGTGGTAGGAATTGCATCTAAGGCCTCATTATGCTAGGCAAGTGTTCTTAAAACCAAGCTATAATCTGAGCCTTGTTTTTATAAACAACTCTCTTCTTTGTAACCCAGGCCAGTCTAGAACTTGCTGTGTGTGTGTCCAAGGCTGGCCTAGAGCTCTCAAACCTTTTGCCTCAGCCTCTGACGAGGTTCCAGGTGAACGGCCCAAGCTTTGTCCTCTCTAATAATGCCACTTGTTGGATCCTTCCTGAGATAATTGGCACGTGCTACGTCTCTTATCTGGGGGCGCTTCCAGCCTACAGAGTGTCATTTCTGTATGGAAGGGTTCTTGCCTAATAGAAGCCTTTTCCATCTTCTCTTGGAGAAGAGAAATGAAGTTCAAGAGAAAAAAATAGTTTCTGAGGGAAAATATCAGTCTAAGAAAATGTTAGACTCGCCTTGTAGCTTCAGCAGTGCTTGCAGTCTATTCAATTCCACAAATGTATATTATGTATGGTGTGGTCTACTCACTAAAGTCAAGAAACATTTAGAGCTGGGTGTAGGGGCTCTTGTCTGTAATCTTAACATTCAGGAAGCTGAAGCAGGAGGATTACTATGACTGTCTGGGTTACAGAGTAAGATGCTTCAGAAGAAGGAGGAGGAGGGAGAAAGAGGAGGGAGAAGGAGGAGGAGGAGGGAGGAGGGGAGGTGGCAGGGATGTGGAGGAGAAGGGAGGAGGAGG
>NW_022196900.1:109351784-109351919 GCF_008632895.1 Mastomys coucha
AGGAGGAGGAGGAGGAGGGATGTGGAGGAGAAGGGAAGAGGAGAAGGTGGCAGGGGTGTGGAGGAGAAGGGAGGAGGAGGAGGTGGCAGGGGTGTGGAGGAGGAGGGAGAAGGAGGAAGAGGAGGGATGTGGAGG
>NW_022196900.1:109353652-109356715 GCF_008632895.1 Mastomys coucha
GAGGAGGAGGAGGTGGCAGGGGTGTGGAGGAGGAGGGAGGAGGAGGAGGTGGCAGGGATGTGGAGGAGAAGGGAGGAAGGGAGGGGAGAAGGGCGGGGGGTCCATTGATTCATTCACGTACCTGTACTATTTATTACTCTGAAAGACAATTTGAGAACAGCTCTCCTCAAAAGAGTGAATATAGGGTTGGAGAGATGGTGCGGTGGTTAAGAATACTCGTTGCTCTTTCAGACCTAAGTTTGGTTCCCAGCACCTACACAGCAGTTTAGAAGTACCTCTAAATTTAATTCTAAGTGATCTGATGGCCTCTTCTGACCCCCATGGGCTCCTGCACACACACAGTGCACAAATATACACTCAGTACAACAGACATACACCCAGGTACACACACACAAAAATAAAATTAACCATTTTTTTTAAGACTGAACATAAAGCTGTGTTTTAACATGACAAAGAGCAGAAACCATCCTTGGCCTACGATGCAAGAGTGTAAGGCACATAGGACCTAGGACGGGGCTTAGCCAGGTCTACCTGAGATCATCTGTCTTTAGTATGCGCCTCCCCTTTCCCATGGCTCGGACTCCAGAGTTTTCATTACGTCAAATCAAAGCTCCTTGGATCAGCTGGTACCTCTAACACCCATCTCTGCCTCAGTGGCTGAAGGTCACCCACAGTTCCGTGAGGGTGAGGTTGATATTGGTCTTGGCTAGTTTTATATCAACTTGCCACAAGCTAGAGTCATCTAAAATGAGGGAACCTCAACTGAGAAAATGCCTCCATAAGATTCCAGCTGTATAGCATTTTCTTAATTATTAATTGATGGGGAAGGGCCTAGCCCATGGTGGGTGGTCCCATCCCTGAGCTGGTGGTGCTGGGAGCTATAAGAAAGCAAGCTGGGTTAGCCACAAGGAGCAAGCCAGTAAGCAGCACCCCTCCATGGCCTCTGCGTCAGCTCGTGCCTCCGGGATCCTGCCCTATGTGTGAGTTTGTCCTTTGCTATGGAAATATGAGCCAGATAAACCCTTTCCTCACCCCTCTCTTTGGTCATGGTGTTTTGTCACAGCAATGGGAACCCTGACTAATGCAGCATCAGAGCCGTGTGTGGCTCATGTCAGTGAGTTATGTGGGCTTCTGCGAGTGTCCTTCCTACCCCGGCAGTCAAGAAGAGGCTCTGAGGAGTGGCCCTGTTGTTACCTGGACCTTGGAGAGAGTGACTAAATCACGAAACACAAACCACCGGACATTCTCTGTGCAGGGGGGAGTGGTGAGCGAGCCTTGGTAGAAGAAATAGTGGCTGATGTCTTCAGGCAACATGTTCCGAATGTTCACATTTTTCAGAGTTGTGGTTTCTCCTAAGAGAAAAGACAGGGAATGAGGGAGAAAGGAGCAGTGCTACCCGAGCAGGGACAGCTCGGCCTCTGCCTCAGGAAGGTTCAAGTCGGCTGACCTAAGCTGCAGAACAAAGGGGCTGATGGCTGAAAAGCTGTCCCCTGGTTTACAGCTCTGTGGATGGGGGAGCAGCAAAGAGCTGGGCCTAGTGGGGCACACTGTAATAGAGTGAGACCCAAACTTGTCCCTGGGCTTTAAAGTGACTTCTAGGGCTGGAGAGATGGCTCAGTAGGTAAGAGCACTGACTGCTCTACTGAAGGCCCTGAGTTCAATTCCCAGCAACCACATGGTGGCTCACAACCGCCTGTAGTGAGATCTGGTGCCCTCTTCTGGTGCGTCTGAAGACAGCTACAGTGTACTTATTTATAGTAATAAATAAATCTTTGGGCCGGAGCAAGTGGGGTCCAACCAGAGCGAGCAGGGCTGACCATCCAGAGCGAGCAGAGGTCCTAAAAGTCAATTCCCAACAACCAGATGAAGGCTCACAACTATCTGTACAGTGTGTACTCATATACATAAAATGAATAAATCTTTAAAAATTTATTTTTATTTTTTGTGTATGGGTATTTTGTCTGCATGTATGTATGTATGTATGTATGTATGTATGTGTGTGTGTGTATGTATACCATGTGTGTGCCTGGTGCCTGAAGGGGTCAGAAACTGGCTTCAGAACCCCTAAAACAGGAGGTACAGACAGTTGTGAGCTGCTATCTAGAGGATGGATATCAAGCCTAGGGCTTCTCTGAGAGCTGCAAGTTCTCTAACAACTGAGCATGAAGGCTCTGGCCTCTGGGCTGCGTCTGAGCACAAACACGCCTACACCTTAATAACCTAAAAAAATCCATCTTTAGGAGCTGGAGAAAGGACAGCGCACAAGAACTTGTGCGTGGTTTCTCGGGGGTACGCTTCCCTCATAAACCTACAGCAGGAAGGGCGGAGACAAGGCCCTCAGTAGAAGAGACCTGGCTTCCCTCTGGAGGGAGGGCTGCGGCCTCCCCACTCACCCTACACCTGGCTTCCCTCTGGAGGGAGGGCTGCGGCCTCCCCACTCATGCCACACCTGGCTTCCCTCGGGAGGGAGGGCTGCGGCCTCCCCACTCATGCCACACGCGTCCTGTGGGCCCTCCTTACCTGGATGCTTGACGTTGCTCATCTCGGAAATGAAGGTGCTGTAGTAAGTGTTTTCGGCATACTCATCAACCTGGGGAGAAACACAGAGCCCTCACCACGGTGGAGAACAAGGCCCACTACCCCACACCAGCCTTTTGATTTCCCCACTGGAAAGCTGAGCAAAAAACATGGTGGTAGCATGGCTCAGCTGTCCTAGTGGAGACAAGCTGACTGTCCCCTGCTACCGACTGCCCTCATCTCTATCCTCAGGGCTCCTGACAGACATGATGTCCCACAAGGAGATGCTCTTGTAGCCCTGTTGCTACAACACTCTTTTGTATGAATGTTGATTTCATTGACTTATTTTAATGTGTATCAGAGTTTGTCTGTGTGTCTGTATGTGTACCATATGCCTGCAGTGCCCAGGGAATCCAGAAGAGGGCACCAGACCCATTGGAACTGGATTCACAGTAGGTTGTGAGCTACTCTACCCCTGCTGTTCTCAGTAAGAGCAGCAAGGCCCCTAACCACTGAACCATCTCTCCAGCCCACCCCCCCCCCTTT
>NW_022196900.1:109357166-109359395 GCF_008632895.1 Mastomys coucha
CTACAGAGTGAGTTCCAGGACAGCCAGAGCTACACAGAGAAACCCTGTCTCAAAAAAAACAAAAAAAAGAAGAAAAAAAAAAAAGACATGGTCTTATTGTGTAGCTTGGGCTGGTCTAGAACTCCCTACATGAATCATGCTGGCCTCAGATTTGCTCTAATCTGATACTGTTTCCGAATGCTGGGGTTACAGGTACGCGCCTCTGGGACAGACTCCTGGGGTCTGTTCTGTTGTTTTTTTTTTTTTCTCCTTCATTTAGATTTTATGAATTATTCATATTATTCTCCTGATTTCTTCTTTTAAGTTTATTATTACTGTGTGTTTGTATGATAGGGGAGCGCACATGACTGTGGCGTGCACATCAAGGTCAGAGGACATCTCTGTGGAGTTGGTTCTGTTTATGCAGGTTCCAGGGACTGAACTTAGGTCACCATACTTGCGTGGCAATGTACTCTGCCCACCAAGCTACCTCAGTGGCTCTTATTTCTGCCTTCTAATTTTTTTGTGTGTGCATATATACGTGCCTACTTGCCACCATGCCTGGCTTTCCACATGGGTGCTGGGGATCGAACTTGGGTCGTCAAGTTTGCACAGAAAGCTCTGAACTGGACTAGCTCCCCAGTTCCTGTGTCTCCCTATTTCTTAGCATGGGAAATTTTTTGTTGAAAAATGAACATATCAGACGGTATACGGGAGCAATTCTGATGCTGACCTTTTAAAATCACCCTAGGGCGTTTTCTTGTTTATTTGTAGGCTTGTTTTAGGCAAGCCTAAAACAAAACACCTGCAGAGTGTTATACACTCCTCCTCCTCAGCAGCACAGAGCAGTTAATGTCGCTGCTAAGCTTGATGCTTCCAGATTTTAAATTTTACTTATTTATCTATTTATTTATTATTTGATGTCTCCCCTTTTACTTCAGGTTGTCCTAGAACTCACCATGTATCCTAGGCTGGCTTTGAACTCACAACAATCCTAGTTCAGTCCCACGAGTACTGCTACCACAGTATATGTGTGAGCTATCACACCTGACTCTGCTCAGTTTTTAAATATCACCTCTCCTCCCCCCCGCCAAGACAGGGTCTCACACTATATTGCCCTGGATAGCTTAGAACTCTGTAAGTAGACAAGGCTGGCTTCAAACTGGCGTTAAGGGCATGTACCATCATACCTAGCTCTCTCGTTTTGGTTTTTCGAGACAGGGTTTTTCTATGGAGCCCTGGCTGCGTTGGAACTCACTCTGTAGACCAGACTGGCCTTGAAGTCACAGAGATTCTCCTGTCTCCTGAGTGCTGGGGTTAAAGGTGTGTGCCACCACTGCCTGGCCATACCTGGCTACTAAATGTCACTTTTCTTGTTTAGCTGGAATTCCTAGGGACAGTTGTAGTTCTGCAGTCACGGTGAACTGGATGGAGGTCACCCTCAAACCCCACAAGTTCTTGTGATTTGCCTTTCCACTGATCCTCTCTGTGAGAAGCTCAGCACACACCCACAGCCTCCTGTAGCCTGTTGTCACCCAGCTCCTCTGAGCATCTCCCCGGTAAAGATCTGGTTGGCTGCTATCAGGGTGGCTGGACTGCGCCCCCCACCCCATGAGTGTATATGGAAGTGTATATGTCTGTGAGTTCTCTGCGTTTCCTGACCACTTGACCACATTTTATTTCCCTGGCAGTGGTCCTGGGCTTCAGCCTGCACCCTCCCCCAGTCCACCCTGCTGCCCAGGTGGGCGTCAGCCTGCACCCTCCCCCCGTCCACCCTGCTGCCCAGGTGGGCGTCAGCCTGCACCCTCCCCCAGTCCACCCTGCTGCCCAGGTGGGCGTCAGCGTGCACCCTCCCCCCGTCCACCCTGCTGCCCAGGTGGGCGTCAGCCTGCGCCCTCCCCCCGTCCACCCTGCTGCCCAGGTGGGTGTCAGCCTGCACCCTCCCCCAGTCCACCCTGCTGCCCAGGTGGGCGTCAGCCTGCTCCCTCCCCCAGTCCACCCTGCTGCCCAGGTGGGCGTCAGCCTGCACCCTGCCCCAGTCCACCCTGCTGCTCAGGTGGGCGTCAGCCTGCTCCCTGCCCCAGTCCACCCTGCTGCCCAGGTGGAATGGTGACTTATTTTCCAGACCAACCCTGCCCTGAAGAAACTTCCTGGCTAACCACAGTAGGGGTAGGGACCAGAAGAGCCCTAGGGGAATGTTCTCTGGAACTCATGCTTAGCAGAAATTCTACCCGATTTTGTGAGGGTTGT
>NW_022196900.1:109359405-109368626 GCF_008632895.1 Mastomys coucha
CATTTTGTTAGACAAGATCTAGCCCAGGCTGACTCTGAACCTGCTATTGATCGTCTGCCTCAGCCACCTTAATGCTAGGATTACGGGTTTGCACTACCATGACCAGCTTCACATTTTGAGATACCATGGAAACAACTGGGTATTTCACTTGGCTTATAACTTTATCCAGTTTTATATTAAGGTTTTGAGAATTAGATCTCTGTCTACTTTGAATTTGTTTCTTAGGTTTACTTGTTTTTTATTTTATATGTATGGGTGTTTTATCTGCATGTATGTCCGTGGACCATGTGCAAGCCTGGTGTGCTCAGCGGCCGGTGAATCTCCTGGAACTGGCTGTGAACTGTGAGTTCTAACCTAGAACCTGGTCCTCAGGAAGAAGAGCCAGAACTCTTAATCACTGAGCTCCAGCCCGGATTCCTGCCAACTTCAAATGACCTATCCCTAAGTCCATCGTGTGGGCTTTCTTAGGATCCGTCTGGCTGATTTCCCCTGGCCCTTTAGACCAGCCTGTGTCTAGTCAACCCTTCTGGGCTTCCAGGTCTTTTAAGTCATCTTATTACCCAGGGCCCCATGCTTTATAACACAAGACTGACCACAGGCTGGAGAAATGGTCAGCCTTCCACTGGAAAGCTTTCCCAGGAACGCTGAGCTTAGGAAGAGGCGGAAAGAGAAAATGAAGATGACGTGTCATTCAGACCGCCAGCCTCCTTTGGACTTGAGGACAGAACCCAAGGGCAGACGTGCATGCGTCCTTCCAGTTAGAGCCTAAATGCGGACATGCATGCGTCCTTCCAGTTAGAGCCTAAATGCGGACATGCATGCGTCCTTCCAGCCTACCTTAACCAAGACCGCTATCACAGCCAAGCCATCTTCTTGGTCCTTGGCTTTCTCAAAAGTCTCATATATCTCATTGAAGTGAACAAGGTGAATCTGTGAGTGAAAAAAAGCAGGTCAAGGTTAGTATCATCCGGACTTCAAACACTTAAAGATTCTAAAGAGAGGGGAGAGAGTGTGAGTCGCTCCGGCAGAGGCCTCAATGTGAGCCACAAACAACTCTGGCCTCTCGCCTTCCTTCCATGCAGGCTACAAGTCCCAACTGCCAAGCCCAGAAACTTTTCTGAGAATAAAAAGAGGGTACAAGGACCTGGTGGTGGTGACGCACGCCTTTGATTCCAGCACCTGGGAGGCAGAGGCAGGCAGATTTCTGAGTTTGAGGCCAGCCTGGTCTACAGAGTGAGTTTCAGGACAGCAAGGACTACACAGAGAAATCCTGTCTCAAAAAAAAAACAAAAACAAAAACAAAAAACAAAAACAAACAAACAAAAAAATAGGGTACATGGGATCCTGGAAGATTGTGGCACTGGTTTGCTTTGATCCAAACTCTCTCTGCCAGACGCTGGATTCTATGAGGCCTCTATGCCCTCCTCAGGTCTCTAGGGGGCTTAAGGATGACCTCCCCTCCCTCAGGAAGCCACTGGAATCCATAGTAGGCCAGGAAATCAGCCCAAGAATAGACGCAGGCCAAAGGGGTGCCCTAAAACGCTAACACACGAATTCACTAAAACAGGGGAGACTCTGGTTAAATCCCCACCCCCACCCCTCTGCAAGGCAATGATGCAGAGTCATTTCCGAAGGAACCAAAAATAAATTTGCCCACAGGGTGACTGAACCGTCACCACTGCTCAAAATCATAATGGCCATTTTAATAAGCAAGGTAGAGCTGGAGAGACGGCTCAGTTGGTGATGCACTTGCTGTCGAGTGAGGAACCGAGCTCAGTTCCCAGCACCCACAAAGGAAAACTGGGCACAGTATTGCATATAATCTCTGAGACTGTGGCAATAGGATCCCTGGGGCTCGGTGGCCAGCTGGTCGATGAGATCCAGGCTCAGTGAGAGAGTGTGTGATAGAGGAAGACAGCATCAACCCCTGGCCTCCACGTGTACGCATACACATGTGTGTGCACACTCACATGCATGCGCACATACATGACACACGTATAACACAAACATGCAGACACTGACACAAAGAAAGTGACTCCAGAGCCTGAAGGGAAGGGGACTGTGTGGGGGTTGTCACATACCTCCATCATATGCCTGGTCCCATCAAAGGTGTGTTCGGAGCCGCTGACTTCCGAGTCCTTACCGCCCCAGTGAAAGTGCATCTGCTCTGCGATGTACCTGTTGCCATCAGAGTCCATGAAGTACATGGAGTGCGGCAAGGTGATCTGTACTGCGGGAGAGAACACGGCACGGGAGACTCAGATTTCCCATAAGTAGCTCCTTGGTCATCCCCAATCCCCCACTGGAGGCAACCTAAGGTGTTACGGATGGATCAGAATGCTGCTGCACCCGAAGGGAAGGTGGCACTGGAGCACCTGTGGTGCACAGAGCGGGTCA
The DNA here is from genome assembly GCF_008632895.1 of Mastomys coucha. Taxonomy (NCBI): domain Eukaryota; kingdom Metazoa; phylum Chordata; class Mammalia; order Rodentia; family Muridae; genus Mastomys; species Mastomys coucha. The sequence goes on from NW_022196900.1 coordinate 109,361,803, forward strand.
AGATGGGTGCCAGGACATCTCTCTCTATCCAGGACCAACCGGTCAGGGGCAGGACTATGGTGCAGCAGATCTAGCTTGTTGATCTTATAAAATGGGATTGCTCAGAAAAAAAATATTGCCCAAAGTACATGCCTATACTCCCAGCATTTAGAGGCTGAGGCAGGAGGATTGCTACTTTGAGGTACAGCTTTATGGCTTTTACCCATGCAGCCGCTTAGCTAGCACACAGAAGTGCCAGCTCTGCTGGGGCCTGAGGCAGCACCATGCTGGGCTCCAGCACTCCTGTTTTGTGGACAAAGAAGCTGACCCTATGGTGGAAGACTCGATTTCATACTGTGCTTTGGACTGGGCAGAGCTGGGCTCAGAATCCTACATCTGCACCTCTAACCACACACAGTCATGATGTGGCTCAGCTTGTCCTCAGAAGACAGGAAACCAAGTTACACAGCCAGCCAGGGCCCGGTCTCTTACTTTGCTCAATTCTAACCCTGAAATATGAGGCTTTTGCCGGAGGAAAAATAAATGGGTTCTCCTGCCACATGCCCTCCAGACTTCTTACAGGGACATTACTTGGGTCAAATGACTGCAGATATTCATCTCACTGGCTCAGACCTTTCAAAAATTTTGTCTCTTGGAATGAGCCATCCAGTAGTAACACTGGGTAGCCACACCAGAGACTCATTAGGAAAGGATGTGAAAGTTGGGCATGGTGGCACATGCGTGTAACCTCAGCACTTGGGAAACAGAGACGGAATGATCAGAACTTCAGGCCAATCTGCGTTTGGAGGCTAGCCTGGGCTCCATGAGACCATGTTTTAAAACAAACAAAAAAGGTTTAACTGAGACTAGCCAGACAGTGGTGGCACATGCCTTTAATCCCAGTACTTGGGAGGCAGAGGCAGGTGGATTTCTGAGTTCCAGGCCAGCCTGGTCTACAGAGTGAGTTCCAGGACAGCCAAGGCTATACAGAGAAACCCTGTCTCGAAAAAAATAAAAAACAAAAAGAAAAAAAGAAAAAGAGCTGAGACTACAGCCTTAGTTGCTGAGTGTCAGCCACACAGGCATAAGGCCTAGATCTCCAGTATAGGATGAAAGAAAGAAAGGGTCTTTGATATATCTCTGCACTCTCAGGATACTGAGGCAGGAGGACCATGAGTTCTCAGGTAGCCTTGGCTACAAAATGAGACCATGTCTCCAGAGAGAGAGAGAGAGAGAGAGAGAGAGAGAAGCTGGATGGATTGGCAGATAAAAGAACCTGATTTGTCAACTTGGCACCTTGGCACCTTGACTTCAGTCTTCTGACCTCTGTGGTGTGTGCACATATCCATGAATCACATACATGCAGTAACGGCAAGTCAATCAAAAGTATTTTAAAAGGATCTGATTTGGGACAATGAAAGCAACATCTGTCCTGCTGTCAAGGCCTTCTTATTGAAAGTCACTCAAGTGCTTACAAGCCACTAAGATGACTATTGGGCAGAGCTACATGCTGGCAGGACTGATGGGGTCCCTTCCCATGTCCCACCTTATGTATGTATGCATGCCTCTCTCTCTCTCTCTCTCTCTCTCTCTCTCTCTCTCTCTCTCTCAGTTAAACATTCTAAAAGTTGGCCATGGATGTGCTGTCTCCTTAGAGAGCAAACATTCATATTTGAAATGTTCTTTCTTCCCACATTGTATGAAGGAGTTGGGAGCCTGTGGTTGGATGAACATAACCTACTGTCCAGACTCAGAGATGGGAACGGCCCCTTGATAGAACACACATTTACTATTTAGAGCCTCGGAAGTCTACATTATCCAGAATGGAAGAGACCTTAAAGGAAGAGGTTGTTAGTTCTGCTGAGAGTCGGTGGGAGCCAGGAACTTCACAGAGTCTCCAACGAATGGACAGTTGCCCCCAGAGGAGCAACAAGAGAGATCCTGGCAATCACCTGATCCCAGAACACAGCTTCTAGGAGACAGGCTGTCCCTGTCTGGCCGTTCCATTGACAGGCAGCTTAGAAAGGAGATGTCGTAGGTTTGTTTTTGTTTTGAACTGGTGGCTATGCTGTTGAAAAGCGCAGGCCCATATCTGTCTGTCTGGAGTTCCACTTACTAAAGTTTTCAGATTCACCTTCTGAAAGCATTTGCTCCCTTTGTGAGAAACACCGATTTAACCAGCTTGGTGTTAGACCATCTGGTGAGGACACTCATGCAGACTGCCAGCCCCACCGGTACGCCCTACCTGTGTGTCCGTTGTTAGTCATAGAGAGCTCCAGCCCCTCCTGCTCATAGTTGATCATGTGCAGGGGCCTCAAGGAGTCATTGAACCACACCTTCCTCCTCTTCACGTCGATGGGCGACTGCCTTTGCCCGCCGCAGGTAGGGTACTTCTCAGACCACTGACTTTCTGCCGGGCCATCAAGCCCTGTAACAGGAAAGAGTGGGGCCCAACTCAGAGCTCCCCGATGAGCCTTCTCCGAGGCTTCTCACCAGGCTGGGGTTAGGGGCTTCTGGGCCGAAGACCCATGGGGTAGCCTTCTGGCAGGATGGGAACGCTCTAAACTAAGCCCAGCATTTGGGGTATGGCGATGGTGTTCGTCCTTTGCAGCTACTGGCAGTAAGAATTTGTGTAATTAATTGTCCAAGGGTCTCCTCCTGCAGAGCAATTGGCCCTCAGCCTTGCGGTAGTCACGTGGTGAAGGCTCCTGAACGGAGCCTGGGCCTACCAATAAGCCCTGACCTCATTTTCAGAGACTATAGTGTTCCTTTCCAAGCCCTGGACTTGAGCCCTACCCCCAGCCCAGCTTCCTCTGCTGCTGGAACACCCCTCCCTCCCCTGCACCCCCACCCGCAAAGCAGCCATGAATACAGGACACCTGAAGAAGCACCCTGCTAAAAGGTGGTGTATGCCTGGAACCCCAGCACTGGCGAGGTAGAGGCAGGAGGATCACAAGTACAAGGTTATCCTCAGCTACAAAACAAGTTGAAGGCCATCATGAGCTACATTAGATCCTATTTTTATTTTATTTTATTTTATTTTTGTTTTTGTTTTGTTTTGTTTGAGACAGGGTTTCTCTGTGTAGCTCTGGCTGTCCTGGAATTCACTCTGTAGACCAGGTTGACCTCAAACTCAGAAATCCACCTGCCTCTGCCTCCCATGTGCTGGGATTAAAGGCGTGTGCCACCACTGCCCAGCTAGATCCTATTTTAAAAGTAACACAAAAACAGTAAAACAAACAAACACAAAAAACTTGTGAGTGTCTATAGTTTCAGCTTCTCAGGAGGTGGAGATGAGAGGGTCTTCCCCTCCCTCCCTCTCTCTGTCTCTCTCTCTCTCTGTCTCTCTCTGTCTCTGTCTCTCTCTCTCTGTCTCTCTGTCTTTGTCTCTCTGTCTCTGTCTCTGTCTCTCTCTCTGTCTCTCTCTCTGTGTGTCTCTCTATGTCTCTCTCTCTGTCTCTCTCTGTCTCTCTCTCTCTCTCTCTCTCTCTCTCTGCCTCTCTCTCTCTCTCTTTCTAGAGGGAGAAGGTTCTTTAGAACCCAGGAGTTAACTTGTTTTGGTTTTTTGAGATGTCTTACTATGTATGCCTTAAACTCATGGCAATCCTCCTGTCTTTTGGGTGTTGCAATAACAGTCCTGTGATACCAGCTGTAACTGAGCCAGAGGTTCAAGGCCAGCCTGGGCAACATAGTGAGATACTGTTTAAAAAACAAAGAACAGGCCGGGCGGTGGTGGCGCACGCCTTTAATCCCAGCACTTGGGAGGCAGAGGCAGGAGGATTTCTGAGTTTGAGGCCAGCCTGGTCTACAGAGTGAGTTCCAGGACAGCCAGGCTATACAGAGAAACCCTGTCTCGAAAAACCAAAAAAAAAAAAAAAAAAAAAAAAAGAAAGAAAGAAAGAAAGAAGGAAGGAAGGAAGAATGAACAACCTGGAGGTGGTGGTGCATGCCTTTAGTCCCAGTACTTAGGAGGCAGAGGCAGGCTGGTCTCTGAGTTTGAGGCCAGCCTGGTCTACAGAGTGAGTTCTAGGACAGCTACACAGATAAACTCGTGTCTCCAAAAACAAAAACAAAAAGAAGAAAAGATGGAGGGAAGGAGATGGGAAGCTTTATCCTCTAGGAAATGGTTAATAATCCCAAAGCCAGAGTAATGGTGGCCAGTCACTGCAGACGACAAAAGACAGGGTTTTGTTAAGCTATTTGTTTTGTTTACTTTTGGCTTTTGAGACACAGTTTATCTATGTAGCCCTGGATGCCCTTAAACTCAATATGTAAACCAGGCTGGCCTTGAACTCACAAGAGATTTAGCTGCCTCTGTTTCCTGAGCCCTGGGATTAAAGGCTCCCCATGTGCAGCTCTGTTCAGCCCTTTGCTGTTGAGGGCTCTTCAAGGGTAGCTTTCAATGAGCACACGGCTTGTTCTAAGAACAGTGCTCCTGTCGGGGCTTCTTGGTTTGCAGTCAACAGAAAAGTTTATTATTTTCTCACCCTGCTCAATAATTCAAACCAAGTTTCGAGCAAATCTTTCTGTGGCACAGTCCCTCCCTTGATCCAATGCTTTGGGTCTGGGTCTTAAGATTATTGGGAAGGAGCAGAGCTCCTTCCAGGGGCTGAGCTCCACTGTAGAGGTTGTCTAGCACGCACAAGGCCGGTCTCCAATTCTAGGGCTAGGGGGAAAAGACAGAGAACTCACCAGGCACTTACAAAAGTCACCCTGTTCTCCAGGCCTTCTGGGGGCCGTGTGAGAGGGAGACCTTCAGTCTGAGAATCTCTGAAACCACACAGAAGACAAGGATTTGAGGTCTGGATCCTCTGTCTTCTGTCACCTCGGAAGCTTTGCCAGTAAGGATGCTGGGAGACACTGAAAAGCCACAATTTTCCCAGGCAGGTGTGGACTCCATCTCCCAATAGAGTAATTTATGGAACTGCCCTCTGAACTGGATTATCTGAGCGTCCACGATGTCCCTGACTGTCACCTTCATCTAGGACTTACAGTCCGCTCTCAATGTATTTCCCTGTGTGAGAGAACAGACTTTGTCCTGTGTCCCTCTGGCCTCCTGCACATCCAGCAGCCTCCAGCCCCTCCCCAGGAACTGCCACGCAAACCCAGTTCTAGGAAGCTACAAATGAGAAGATTCTTCTCATGTTCCCTTTGAGAAGTCTGACTGGGCAGGGCACCCTGTGAGCGGGCACATTCCTGAAGAGGAAGCTGTCTATGATCTAGTAGCCTCTATGAGGCCTTGGTTGTCCTTTCTAGAAGCCACTTTTGTCACATATTCTGATACTAATAACAACCTCACAGTCAGAAGTGGGTTCTCGAAGCAGCTCGTACTGGATGGGAAAGGTTTAAAAGCTGCCGAGTGAGTCTGGGCCGAGGGAGGGAAACACCGGCTCCTCTTCTCACTCATTGGGGTTTTAAGTCTATGTGTTGTTCAATCAGAGACGGCAAAACCCACATAAACCCACAAGGAACAGGCGGACCCCAGCAGAGGACCCACATCCAGTGCAGAGGGCTGCTTTGTCACTCTGTCCTGAAGTGCCAGGTGTCAGCTTACCTGTGTAGCTCCACTCACTGTGGACCTGGATGCCCAGGAAGAGCAGGGACACCACGTTCACCAGAGCCCTCATGACAGATGCTGTAACCCTGAATGCAGGACAGGTTCTGGCCGCACTTCTTTTAAATGCCCAGAAACTGTAAATAACAATTTACCAGGTCCAGCTGGCTGATCCGCCCTTGCTGTGCCCACGGAGCAACAACACCCTCCCCACAATGGCCCTTCTGACTTGGTGCCTGCACACGTGCCTCACCTCCTCCCAGGGCATTACCATAGCCAATTAGCCTATGTCTGGTTGTTCAACATCTTTGGACACTCAGTTCAGCGGCTACACAGTGCAGCCATTGTGGATCTTGAATGATGAGTGAGCTGGAGGGATGTGAAGAGCCGGAGGCATAGTGCACCCGGAAGCAGGGGCTTCCTGGGCAAGTGGCATGATGTCTTCTGCCCTTTCTCCTGGCTGCTGTGTGGAGTCACCAGGGCCTGGAAACCATGCCAGCTTCCAGTTGGTATTTCCTGCCTGTCCCAGAGTGGACATAAGAACATCCCTGATGGCCTAAGGGTTGACCCCTCATCCCCTGGCCAGCTAGCCAACTGGGAAGATACTCTTGTACTCTAGCTTTAGGCAAGAACTGGAGGAGCTCAGTTAGAGGCAGCCCTCAGCCATGGAGTTGGGCTTTTGAGCTACAACTGTACAGGTCTTGGGGACACTAAGGTAGAGGAGGCATGGGTACTCAGATGTCCCTGGGGACTTGTTCTGGCAGTTGCAGTGCACTTGGGAACACCCAAGCTGAATCAATAAGTTGCCTGGTCCTTGGGCATCTATGTGGATCGTGCAGGAGAAACTGGCACTTATGCCTGCCTGGCAAGCCAGCATAACCCATGTCCTTCAGAGAGGCAACAGCATAGGCAGGCAGGGCTCTTGGAGGGCACCTGCCATGCTGGCCAGATGCAAAGAACTGATCTGCTCTGACCACCAATCGATCTGCTCCCTGGGATAGCAGAGTGGAGCAGGTAGTCGTAGCAAGTGTGAAGAGGGTGGTGGGTGGCTCGTATGTCAGAGGGCTCCCTGCAGCCATTTCATCAGGGGACGTACATGACTTTGAAGATGCCTCTGAAATCCTAAGCCTGTAAAGTTCAAGAGCCCACAGAATTGCAAAGGAACCAGTTATCCAACTGCTCTGTGCCTCAGTTTCCCCATCTTCAATAGGAGCTTGAGACAGCACACCCACCCACCCACCCCACCACACACACACAGGAATTCAGCAGTGGCTCTGTGTGCTCACACACA
>NW_022196900.1:109368682-109374205 GCF_008632895.1 Mastomys coucha
CCCCACCCCCCTCCACACACACATACACACACACACACACACACACACAGAGGAATTCAGCAATTTTTGAGCTTCTCATTTTATGACAAGGAAGTGACTTACCGCTGTCACCCCAGTTTGTGAGGGAATAGAAGTTACAAAGCACTCGCCCTTCAGTTCGCGGAGCTTCTCCAAGCACAAACCCCACTCTACTGTCTCCCGAAGCCCATCTTGCCAGGTCTGCTGAGCCCCTGGACCTGCCATAAGAGTGAGCCACCTTGTTGACCCCATGAGCCCCATATCTGCTGAAGGGTTTAATAGATCTCATCACAATTTTGAGTCTGAGGCGGGGAGAGCATCATGAGTTTAAGACAAGATGACTTCCGGGAGTCTGAAGCTAGCCTAAGCTACAGATTAAAGCCCTGTCATAAAAATGGAAGGGGTAGGGATAGCTAGAGAGATGGCTCAGCAGTCCAGATGGAATGCTGCTCTTAAGAGGACCCAGTTCAGTTCCCAGCACCCACCTCAGGCAGGTCACAACCACCTGTAAGTCCAGATCCTGGGTATCTGATATTCTTCCATTCTCTGTGGGCATCAGTACTAGAACTCCCTCGCACACACACACTCACTCATACGCACATAAACACACGCACAAGCGCATACACACAGGCACTCATGCACGCACACATAAATAATAAAACAAAAATGTTCCTGAGAGCTGGAGATGTAGCTCATTTGGTAGAGTTCTGGTCCAGCATGCATAAAAGCCTGGCTTCAATCCCCACCATCACATAAACTTGGTATGGAAGTACGACCATATTCCCAGCACTCAGACATTAAAAATCATCCTTGGCTACATCTTGAGTTTGAGATCGGCTTGGATGACAGGAGATACTCATTGTCTCTAAACCAAAGAAAAGCAACATCCCACCAACTCTAGATAAGACAGCATCTTCTTCAAGCTGAGTGAAAAGTGCAAAACAGAGCCGGGGTCTGTCTGTGGATCGAAGGCTGGCCCTGAACTTAGAGACCAGCTCGCCTCTGTCTCCAGAACATTAGGGTTTGAGGCATGCAGAGCTGGGTCTGTCTGTGGATCGAAGGCTGGCCCTGAACTTAGAGACCAGCTCGCCTCTGTCTCCAGAACATTAGGGTTTGAGGCATGCAGACTTTATTTGGGACTCTGAAATGGGAAACAATGTGTCGCTGTGGGTCAGGAGGCAGCTGATCTGGAGAGGGGGCTGGAGCCTAGGGGACTCCGAGTAGGCTGGCCTGGGGAGGCCAGGTTCCACAGGGAGGGAAGGAGGCAGAGGAGAGAGAACAACTTTTCTGAGGCAGGGGGCCTCCAGGAAGTGGCACCCGGGGGGGTGTTTACCACTCCCAACTGCTCCCAGCCCCATCTCCCATGGGGTTCGGCAACCCTGAGGTGAGCATTTTGGGGTTCCCTTGGGCTTCTATGGCCCATGAGTCTCCTACCATGCTGTACTTGGCTACAGTGGCTGGGTCTGTAACCTCGAGCATCCTTGTCACTGTCCAGAGGTCTTGCTGCCCATCCCCACGCACAGCTGGCAACACTGTCACCTGTGTTAAGGGCAGCAATTAAATTAATAAGGAAAGTAGACCAGATCAGCTCCTGAAATCCAGCAGCCACCTGCTAACGAGGGCACATTACTAGATGTGGGTCCCTCCCTCTTCCGGATGGCATACTCCCAATGATGGACTCACACAGAGTAAAGCAATGTCAATTTTGTTGCCTAATTTCTAACCCATTGTCTTCTTTGACCCTAAAATTTTCCATCCATCTACTCTGAAGAGGAGATACCTTGCTTCTTGTGTTTGTGGGTCACATGCCCATGTATGTGTGTGTGTGTTTGTGTGCACACTTGTGTGTATACACGCTGTGTGTGCATGTGCATGTGTGTACATCCGTGTGTGTGTGCGTGTGTGTGTGTGTGCATGAGTTTGTGTGTGCGTGCGCACGTGTGAAGTCCTGCCTTCATCTCCCACCCCCCAGCTCACTGAAGTGTGTGTTGGTTCTACCCTCCTGTTTCCCACAACTCATGACTTTATTGACTGTATCAGATGAGCTGACAAGTTTACCGGCTTCATCACAATGGAAGGTTAAGAATGAGAAAGGAGTCTTTGTGCTTCTTGGGTTTATGACTGACTGGTTCATGGAGAGGCCCAAAGAGGTGACAAAAAAGAAGAGAGGGAGGCATGGTCACCCCAGGTGAGTAGGAAGCGCCAGTAGCCCAAGTAAACAGGTAGGCATCTCCTGCCCAGGTGTGTTCAGCCCGCACGGGCGGGGGGCACCTCCTGCCCAGGTGTGCTCAGCCCACGCGGAACAGAGACAAGATCAAGGAAGGTGAGCACCGGTGAGCTGGAAGACAGCCCAGCAAGCCGACACTTAGGATCATACAGGACTGACATGCAAGGGTGCCGGTGGTTGCACAAGAGCATGCTGTGTCCAACACAGAGAGGCCATTATCCGTTCCCTACAGCACTGGGGGTTCCCAGAAATCGTGATGGCTGAGACATTCTGCATCATTTGATCCTGTTTAAGCCCCACGGTGCTTAATCTGTCACAGTCGAAGCCCACCCGCCTGCTTGCCGCTTGCTGTTGTTGTGTTGTGTCTTGCTTTGTGTAGAAGGCCAAGCTGACATCCAACTCAGAGATCTGCTGGCCTCTGCCTCCTGAGTGCTGGGGTGAAAGTGGGCTACCACACCTGGTAAAGCCTGCTGTCTTAACCATATTAGTAGGGATGTGTCCAAGCTTTCCCTGGGTTGGAGGTATAACTCAGCGGCAGTGAATATTTACCTAGAGCACAAGGTTGGATACCTAGCACTCAAGAGAAAAATTAACAATTTTCTTTCTTCTTTTTAAAAATAGGGTCTCATGTAGCCAAGGCTAGCCTCAAGCTTACTGTGTAGCCAGGGATGACCTTGGGCGTCTGATTTTCTTGTCTCTACTCCCAAATGCTGAATCTAACTAAGCATGTGTGTGCACCTATGAAGTTTCATACAGTGCTGAGATTGAACCCAATGTTTCGTGCATGCTGGGTAAGAATTCTGCCAGCTGAGCTACACACCCAGCCCCAGTAATGGCTTTCTTTCTGAGGATGTCCTACGTCTGCTCCGTCACTCTCTGCTTCATTCCCTTAAGGACACCAGACATCTTCCTCTGGCTTCCAAATGTGTGCATGAGAATATTCCACAAACACATATCCACACACACACCACACACACACACATATACTACAACACACACACACACCACACCACACACACACACACACACACACACACACACACGCACACACATCTATCCACAATTCTTCTTTGTGGCTATCAGTACCCCAAATATAAAAAAAAAAAAATCTCCCATCCCAAAAGCTGGTTACAAATGTCTTTTTTTTTTTTTTTTTTTTTTGGTTTTTTGAGACAGGTTTTCTCTGTGTAGCCCTGGCTGTCCTGGAACTCACTCTGTAGACCAGGCTGGCCTCGAACTCAGAAATCCACCTGCCTCTGCCTCCCAAGTGCTGGGATTAAAGGCGTGCACCACCATCGCCCGGCTTACAAATGTCTTCTTTACTATTAATTTAGGTTCAAGTAACACAGGACCCAAATATCTAAAATTCTGAGTAGCTTTGCCTGACCCACACCCTTCCAGGCACCAGGACTAGCTGTTCTCTGGCCTCGCCTGCTAGTTGGACCAGTGGCTTACTGACAGAGCCTGGATCCTGCTCTATCCACCCAGTGTATATCCCTATCAATTTACTTCTTCAGGAAACGTTTGTGTCTCTCCACACTACCCGTGACTGATCAAGTCCATTTTAAATCTGTGGTGTATGTAACCTAGCAAGAAAGAAGTTTCTGTTGGCTTATTAGTGCCACTGAAACAAACTCGTGCTTAAGAGGAGGCAAGCTCTGACTGGAGCAGGGGCTCAGGCTGGAAAGTGTGTGCCTCACAGGCACAAGGGCCTGAGTTCAGATCCCAGGCCCACATAAAGGTGATGGGCGCTTAGAGTTCCAGAAACAGCGAGATGGGAGGTGGGGACAGGTGGATTCCTGGAAGCCTACTGGTCTAGCTTGTTTGGTTGGTGATGTTCTAGGCTAGCAGGGGACTCTGAAATAAAAGGTAGAAGGCTCCTAGAGAGTGATATCCTGAGGTGATCCTCTGATCTACACACACATGCATACACTGACATGGGCATCCCATCCACAACACATATGTGCACTGACACATGTGAGAGACAGGGACACAGACTCATGGGCTAATAGGTCAGGAGGTCAGGTCTAGGTGTTTGCTGGACGAGTGCCTTAGGCGCCTCAAGTAGACAATGCATTCTTTAACCTCTGTGGCCACCTGCATCCAGGCTGTGCCCTCACCCCTAAGTCACTCAGATCTCTGGCCTCCGTCACCCCCACTCCTGTTGCCTCCTTGACCTCCTGCCTCTGATCAAGGTTGCTAAGCTTACAATCCTGACCCTCCTGAGAACCCCAGTAATCTCACTCAGATCCCAACTCACCCTTACCAGGTCTCTTGCCTTAGCACACACATGTCAGTGTAGCTTCTTCCTTTCCTCTGGGCTTAACTGCATGCCTTTGTTTGGTAGTCATGACGACCAGAACAGGAAGACAGTGGTCCTGGTTTACAGTGGTGGAATTCCTGACACTCACTGATAGATGGAGGAAGGGAAGTCCAAGCCCCGAACCTGGGATTTAGGCTCTCGCTGGGCTCCCCGCCCTCTCCCTCGCTGACAGTGATCTCGGGAGAGTCTAGGCAGTACAGAAAGTGAAGTTAACAGAATGGATGATTCCATGATGCAGCTCCTGAGACCGAGTGGGACTCTGCAATGATCAGCTGTTTGAGGGTGTCATCGACACTCCTGTAAGGAAACGCCATCAACTCACTGGTTTCACCAAGTTGAACTCAGATGACATCGTACTTTGGTCTGTCATGGATGCCCGTCTGGGTGAAAAGATGTTTGTTCAAGGCTTCCTGGGAAAGATCAACCCAACGGCAGAAACCAACCACAGTTTCCAGGGGACCCAGATAAGTATTTAGCCTGCCGCAGGGAGGGAAGGAGCCACCATTAGATTAAATTATGGGGTGGGGGGAGGGGTAGCTCATTTGGTGAAGTATTTGCTGTGTAAGCTTAAAAACCAGAAACCATGTAAAAAGCTGGGCCTTGGCGCTGTGGGCCTGTAATTTTAGCATAGGGCAGAGACAGGCAGCTCCTGAGGCTCTCTGGCCAACCAGCCTAGTTTACTTGGTGAGCCCTGGGTGCCATGAGAGACCTTGTCTCAAAACAAGATGCACAGCTCCCAGGAAATGACACCCAAGCTTGACCTCTGACCCCCACATGTATCCTACATCCAAAGATACACAGGTGCACCTACACACGTACAAAGGTTAAGTTAAAACAGGGTTTTCTGGAAGTTGGATTCAGACTTCAGAGGACAAAATGACAGCTCAGCAGTGACCTGAGGCTCCTGGGCATGGCAGTGACCTGAGGCTCCTGGGCATGGCAGTGACCTGAGGCT
>NW_022196900.1:109374555-109389173 GCF_008632895.1 Mastomys coucha
AGGCTCCTGGGCATGGCAGTGACCTGAGGCTCCTGGGCATGGCAGTGACCTGAGGCTCCTGGGCATGGAGAGGCTGCAGAACACAGCTGCTGTCGGGGCTTTCCTGAGCTCTGGATGGCCACTGTGCTGCGACAGTCAGCTGACTGGACTAGGCCAGCTTTGGGGACCTGAGACATGCACAGGACACCAAGAAGTTTGCTTTTTCTTGCTGAGATAAACACCATGACCAAAAGCAACTTGGAGAGAAAAGATTTAATCTGGATTTAAAGGTTCCAGTCTCTCAGGAAGGAAAAACAGGGCGGGAGCTCAGGGCAGGAGCCTGGAGGCAAGAGCGGGGCAGAGGGCTTATTGGCTTGCTGTTTAAGATGGATCAATGGATAAAGACACTTGTCCTGAGTTTAATCCCCAGAACTCACACGGAGAAGGAAAAGAACAGACACTCACTTGTCGGACTCTCATACATTGTCCTCAGATCTCCACATGTGCTGGGTGACACATGCTCACCCACACTCACACTGCACACTCACACTGTTCACACACACACACACATGCTCACCCACACTCACACTGCACACTCACACTGTTCACACACACACACATGCTCACCCACACTCACACTGCACACACACACTCACACTGCTCATACACACATTGCACGCATACTGCACACACTCACTGCTCACCCACACACTGCGCGCACACACACACTCTCACACTGCACACACACACACATGCTTACCCACACTCACTGTGCACACACACACATGCTCACCCACACTCATACTGCTCACACACACACTCACATTGCACACACAGTGCACACACACACTCACACTGCTCACCCACACACACACATACACACACACACACACAAAGAAGACTAGAACTTTTAATATTAGAAAAATTGAAATTTAAAAAATAGAAATATATTCTCATGAATAAAAAACAAACTCAGAATGTATTAGTGTCAAGTATTTCCAAAGATTAAAAACAAACAAACAAATAAACAAAATAAAACCATAGGCTAGACAGGGCTGGGTAAACCACAGCGTAAGAGCCACACTGGGGCAGCCACACTGGGGCAGCCACACTGGGGCAACCTGTTCTTTACGTATTGTCTGTGGCTTGCTCTGCAGCACTCCCCTGAGGCAGTCACAAGAGAGAGAGAGAGACTCTCAGAACCCACATGTTTACCAACATGACCTTGTCTAGCGAGGCTAACCAATCTGTTTTATGAAGCCAATATATCTTGGATGTTCAAATCTAACAAAGGACAAAAACCAAAAACTGTTAGCAAGTAATTATAAGTGAGCTTAGATATTTAAAAGTTCAAAACAAACTATGAATGAATGGGTGAATGGATGGGTGGGTGGGCAGATGGGTAGATAGACGGGTGGATGGATGGATGGATGGATGGATGGATGGATGGATGGATGGGTGGGTGGGTGGGTGGGTGGGTGGGTGGATGAATAGATGGGTGGATGGATGGACGGGTGGGTGGATAGATGGAAGAGTGATTGTTTAACCCTCCTAGCACTTCCCAAATTCTCAGTCTCTACTTGTTAGAAACATTTGGTCCTTCTATATGAATATAAGGTTTTTATTACTCAGTCTCTGGATTCATTTACTACGCTGCACGGGAGACAAACCTGGCCAAGCTGCCTGATTCCCCAGTGCCTCCCAGTGCCTTCTGGATCTAAGACAGACTCATCACTCATTTCTAGACACAGTCTCTGAAGAGACTTCTTAGAGTTTTGATTTCCTTTTTTATTTTATTATTTTCTGTGTGTCAGAGCTTTGTCTGCACCTGTCTGTGCACCTCTTGTGTGCAGTACCCTTGGCGGCCAGTAGAGAGCACTGGACTGGATCCTCGGGGACTACTAGAGTTACAATTCTGAGCACCCCGTGGGTGTTGGGACTCAGGCACCTTCTTGTCCTTGGGAAGAGCAGGCAGTGCTTGTTTCCACTGAGCCACTCTCCAACTTCTTTTTGCCCCTGCAACCCTCACCACTGTTTGTGAAACCGGGTCTCTCATTGTAGCCCTGGATGGCCTGGAACTTGGTATGTAGACCAGGCTGGCCTGGAACTCACAGAGATTCATCTGTCTCTAGTAGTAGAGGCCTGGAATGTAGTTCACCTGGTACAGTGTCCACCGAGCATGTATGTAACCCTGGATTCAGCTTCCTGTACCAAATCAACCAAGCACGGTGGCATATGCCTGTCATCACAACACGGAGAAGGTAAAGGCTAGAGATTCAGAACTTCCACAACATAGAGAGTGTAAGGCTGGTGTCCAGCTTGGAGAATCAGGAAACATATCTCAATAGTGATATTAACAATAGTAACATAGCAGAGCCTGGTGTGACTGCACACGGCATGCAGGATGCAGGGGGCAGGCTGTCCTCTGTGAGGCCAGCTGGGGCTACAGAAGGAGATCCTGTCTCAAGGAAAAAAAAAAAGGCAAGTAATGGTGTGGTGCATGCCTTTGATCGCAGCGCTTGGGTGGCAGAGGCAGATAGATCTCTGAGTTTGAGACTAGCCTGGTCTACAGAGTGAGTTCCAGGCTAGCCAAGGTTACACAGAGAAACCCTGTCTCAAAAAACAAAACCAAAGAGAGCTGGTTTTGCTATGTAGCCCAAACTGGCCTTGAGTTTGAGATCTTTCTGCCTCAGTCTCCCAAGGGCTAGGATTACAGGTCTTTTTCATCAGTCCTGAACTAATGGTTTTTTGAGACAGGGTTTCTCCGTGTAGCCCTGGCTGTCCTGGAACTCACTCTGTAGACCAGGCTGGCCTCAAACTCAGAAATCCGTCTGCCTCTGCCTCCCAAGTGCTGGAATTAAAGGGGTGTGCCACCACTGCCCAGCTAAAAATGTTTTCTAAAAGGCCTTGGGAGCCAGGTGTATTGGCACACGCCTTTTCTCCTAGCACTTTCAGAGCAGAGGCAGGAGGATCTCTGTGAATCCAGGGCTAGCCTGATCTTCACAGTGCATTCCTCGGCAGTTAGGAGCACCCACTGCTCTTGCAGAGGACCCGAGTTCGGTTCGAAGCACCTACATAGTGGCTCACAAACATTTGCAACTCTGGTTGCAGGGGATCCAACACCCTCTTCTGACCCCCACAGACACTGTACGCACGCGGTGCACATGTGCAGACAGCTCATGCACATAAAATAAATTATTTTCAAATATTAAAGTAAAAGGTCTTATCTAAATGTGTGGATAGTCTCTTTTCAACCTCCTGACGCCCACCTCTCTGGGCTCAGACTCCAACCCTTCCACCTTCATGAAGGCTTCGAGGAAAGCTGGGGGTGGGGAGGCTCCCCGTTAGGGAAGAGCACACCAGTTGGCTGTCGAAGGCCAAATAGTCATCCCTAAAGCCACACATACAAGAACCAAACAGTTCCTATTCAGAAATATGTGTGTATATGCATGTATGCATATATATCCATATACATGTACATGCATTCACATACAGACATACACAGACATGCACACAATGACAATTAGTGAAAAAAGAGTCCATGAATTGGAGAGCGGAGGAAAGCAGGGTGTTGTAATTATATTAATCTCAAAATTAAACAACAAACAAAACCCAGCAGAGCCTGGTGTGGGGCATACACTTTCAACTCCATTTTACCACATACCCACACAGACAGACACACACACACACACAAAAGGGCTGGAGAGATGGCTCAGTGGTTAAGAGCACTGACTGCTCTTCCAGAGGTCCTGAGTTGAATTCCCAGCAACCACATGGTGGCTCACAACCATCTGTAACAGGATCTGATGCCCTCTTCTGGTGTGTCTGAAAACAGTAACAGTGTACTCACATACATAAAATAAATAAATGAAATGAAATCTTTAAAAAAAAAAAAGACTTATTATGTGTCTATGTGAATGTTTGCCGTGGTGGGGGTGCTGTGTGTCTGTGGATCCCAGAGGAGGCTGGACAGCTGTGGGCTGCCTGACAAGAAGGAATCAAACTCAGGTCCTTGGCAAGAGAAGCAGTCACTTTAAGAACTAAAACACCTCTCCACCCCCAATCAAATAAAGAAGAAGTTAGCGAGGCCAGATGATGGTGTTGGCACACAAGAGTATCCTGTGAGCCACTGGATAGCTGAGGAGAGAGGTGGCTTGAGTCCAGGGGTTTGCAAACAACCTGAAGAACACAGTGAGACATCAGCTCAAGGTAAAGTAAAAATTACAGTAAACACTAGTGATGTTATTGTCATGTAAGCCTCAGCTTGCAGTCAGCCCTCGTTGAGCTGTCCTCAGCAGGGGTGGAGCGGGGAGGACTTCTATGGGTGCAGAATCCAGCTGTGGCCCTGAATCCCATCATCACAGCAAGGTAAAGGGCTGTATTCTCAGGACTGTAACAAGGTCATGACTCTCCTGTCAAAATAAGGACCGGATGGCAAATAAGATAATGATAATGAGTATTTAATTAGTTATTTTTGTTTTGGTTTTGTTTTTTGTTTTTTCGAGACAGGGTTTCTCTGTGTAGCCCTGGCTGTCCGGGAACTCACTCTGTAGACCAGGCTGGCTTCGAACTCAAAAATCCACCTGCCTCTGCCTCCCAAGTGCTGGGATTAAAGACATGTGCCACTACCGCCCGGCTTAATTAGTTATTTTTGAGCAACCAGGTTAAGTATTACCCAGCCTGACCTTGAACTGAACCTTGGGCTTCCAGTTCGAAGAGCTGGGATTCCAGACATGCCTGGATTGTGCGGTGCTGGAGTGAACTCCTGGGTTCACTGATGCTGGGCAAGCAACCTACTGAGCACCTATTTTGATTTCCCAGGTGACTGAAGCTGCCGGAGACCAAAGGCCTTTCCCTTTCTTGGTCAAAACCACTATGAAGTACCTGAAGAACACTTTACCTTAGATTTTCGGTTTTCCCATATAACAACACTCTCCTGAACTATGAGGGGGTTTGGGGGGGGGACAACATAAGGAGATCTACCACTCAACGTCATGCTTCCAAAGAAAACGGCTTCTGACAGGCCCATCGCTCCTCTGTGACCTCTGCAGGGACAAGAAGAGCCACTGCCAGATGGCCTGAAGCCGCTTCCCTTCAGGCAGTGGCTCTGTCCCAAGGATAGTTTGTCTACTCATGACATCCAGTGGTCAGAGGGCACGTGTGCAGAAGGAAACAACCATTTCTGCACATTTGTCTTCATTTTCATGCAAGACCCGGAGTGTGACTACAGACGCCTGGTCTCTTGAGGGCTGAAGGATGATGGGTAGATTGAGGCTGCCCCAAGGAGAGAGGGCGCCCAACCTACTGTGGAGAGCTTTTGGTGCTGCTTTTTAGAAATTTGCTGCTTATAGAAATTTGGCAAGTACTCGGTCGCTGGGCTCAAGGAAGCAGGCTCAGATACGAATATTCACATTGGGGCTGCTGCAAGGATGGAGCTGAACACAGCCGAAGAACACAGTGTGACTTCCCTTTTGTCCCCCAGACCCAGTGACTTGGGGACTTTGGTTATTGCTTTGTTTACTACCTTGTTTGGCAGGGGCTTTGGTTACTGCTTTGTTTGGTTACTGCTTTGTCTGATTACTACCTGGTGCGATCTCTTTGTTCTTTGCCTTGTTTGACCACCTTGTCTTTGATCTAAGGACTGACCTTAATCTCTGCTAGTACCTTGCTCGGTGTAAAAGCTGGCTGGGAAACATTAAAGCCCCTTCAGCCTCAGCACTGGCTGGAGTCATGTTATAATGTTTTCTAATTGTCTTTTTCTTTTCAATCCTCACTCCTGCCCTGAGACCCTGACGATTGGCTGAGCTGGCTTGGGCAGCCTACTGAGCATCTACTTTAACAGTGCCTCTATAATGCCCAGATGACCTCGGACAGCCTATCTCATGAGTTCGCAGATGTCTAGAAAAAGGTGTTTGCAAATGTAAGAAATTTGCATTCCAGCCGATTAGATACCTGTATATAGATTGTGTGATTGGTGACAGCACCCGTGCTGTCACAGTACCAAGAGTCGGGCGTAGGTAGGCCTGGAGGATTTAACAAAAGACATAGACACTGTCACTCGTCAAGGAAGAATGCCAATCTTTATTCCTCTCTCTGCTCAATTTATACTGAGCAGCATGGGGGGCGGATAAAAAAAAAACAAACACAAGGAGGAAAGCCCCAACTGGGGCTGACTCAAGGCCACCTGCAAACGCGAGCTGCAAACGGCAGGATATTTTTTCTCGCAGAACATGACATCCTGTCTTGAAACAAACAGGTTCTGCAAAGAGACATCCCGGTACGGGCCTGTATCCAACAGCTTGGGGCTTGGGGAGGGGTTCAGTGGTAGATCCTGGGCTGAGTATAATGGTGGACATGGGCTCTGTTCATCTAGAACCTGCCCTAACTTGTTATATTGAGGTGAAATTTGCATTGTGTAGCATAACATTAACCTCTTTTTTTTTTTTTTTTTTTTTTTTTTTTTTGGCTTTTTTAAATCGTACTGGAGACGGATATGGGCTTGGAGATTCTGCCCTGCCGTTGTGTATGTGGAGGTCAGAGGACAACTTTGTGGCCTCAGGACTTTCCCTCCACCATTATGTGGGTTCCAGGAGGGAAGAATTCAGGTTGTCATCTTTGTGTGACAAGCTCCTTCACCAGAAAAGGCCTCCTGTTGGTTTTGAAACAGGATTTTCAGTATAACTCAAACTGGCTTTGAACTCACTATGTATCACACACTGGGCCCAAACTCATAATCCTCCTGCCTCAGGCTCCAGAGAACAGGGATCAGGGCACATGTCACCACCCTAAACTGGCTAACTCTCTTAGAGTGCAGCTCAGAAGCAGAGGGTGCAGTTCAGTTGGTAGAGCTCTTGCCTGACATGCAAGACCCTTGGGTCGGATCCCTGGACCTTCTTGAATTCTGTATGGTGGTGTACACTCATAATCTCAGTATGAGGGAGGCAGATGTTCAGAGGACCAGAAGTTCAAAGTCATCCTCAGAAATATGGTAAGTTTGGGGCCAGCCTGGGCTACGAGTCATCTAGTCTCAAACAAAGAGTAGAGTTTGGGGAGGGGCAGAATTTAAGTGGCACCAAACACTCCCACTGTGCTGCAGACAGAATAGACCTGCTGGTCCAACCTCAGCTTCTCTCCCCCCCCCCCCCCCCCCCGACTTTCCCTCAGACATGTGGGTCCAACCTCGGCTTCTCTTCCCCCCAACTTTCCCTCTATCCAAAGGCTTGTTTCTTTATTTGTTTGTTTTTGTTTTGTTTTTTGTTTTTTTCAAGACAGGGTTTCTCTGTGTAGCCCTGGCTGTCCCGGAACTCACTCTGTAGCCCAGGCTGGTCTTGAACTCAGAGATCTGCCTGCCTCTGCCTCCCAAGTGCTGGGATTAAAGGCGTGCGCCACCACCACCCGACTTCAGACACTTGTTTTAACAGTAACTCAGGATGTGGTATCTACCATGCTTTTGGAAACTCAAATTAAGAAAATAACACTGGGTGCTGGAGAGACGGTTGGATGCCACGCTCACTTCACTGCTCATGCTGAGGGCCCAGGCTTTGCTCCCAGCAAGCACATGGTGCCTCACAACCATCTGAAACTCCAGTGACACCCTCCCTGACCTCTCTGGGCACTGAATACATATAGTAGGTACTCACACATACACAGCAAATAAAAATGGATAAATATTTTTTAGAACATATTATTGGTTGGGCATAGTGGTACACACCATTAATCCCAGCACTTAGCCGTAGCGGTACATTGCTAATTCACTCTATATTTCCCCCATAGGTACATGTGCCTCCTCTACACCTGCCCAAATGTCTTGGAGTCCCCCAAAAAAGACACACACACAGAGCCTGATTTTTAATGTGCCTTCACAGCACAATAGCTGGGCACTTTCAAACCTCCCAGTGGCTAGTACACACTCCCCTCCAACCTCAGCTTCTCTTCCCTAATAATAGTTCTTCTGAACTATTATTTCTAAAATTTATATTCCATCTCTACTACCCCAGACCCAATCGGGGAAGTGGCCTCTGCGGCCGCTTCTTCACCTCTCTGACTCTTACATGGCTGGATGCTTTCTCTCCTGCTCACTCTAGTCTGATCTCTCTGTTTCCCCGTCATGGTGATTTATCCCCGACCCTCAGGATCTAGTTATTCCGTGGGTTTCGAGAGGAACTAGACCTGGAAAAGAAATGGGCGAGAAAGGAGAGGAAGGCTAAGCAAGTCTTTTGTCAAAGCCTCGTTTTAATAATGCCCAATGGCCAGTATATATACATTACAGAAAAAAGAAATGAGGAGGGGATGGGAGGAATCCAGCTGGAACAAAGGAGGAGAGGGGAACATCTGGGTGGATGTTCGATGGGGAGTTGTCTCTGTGAAGATCAGCTCCAGGCACCTCTCAGCAGATGACAAAGGTCACGTAGGCCGGCAGGGTTACAGCAAGAAGCACAAGACTGGGGTCATGTAGGCAAGTGACCACCCCTTCAAGGTCAGCAGAGTCTGGTAGCTAGGTGTGAAGCAGGCAGAAGAGCAGTAGAGCCCTCCCTGTTAAGGTATTTTGGTATTTCCTTAATTCTCTGGGTCTTGCTGGAAGCAGGCACTGGTTCCCTCCTAGCTAATGTCCTGGAGTAAGGGAAGCCTTTTCTAACTATTGTGGACTGTCCTAAGGAATGTGTTTGACCTTTATTGCTGGTTCTGAGGAAAACCTGTCTAGCAAGGCAGAATCCCTGAGAGAAATACCAAGCTAAGGACAGCTTGGTATTAGGATCCCGGTTCTCAAGCCTCTTGGCTCCGGAGTGCCAAGCCAGAGAGTGTTCAGAGAGTGCTTTTGGTTTCCAACAGTGATTTCTCTCTCTCTCTCTCTCTCTCTCTCTCTCTCTCTCTCTCTCTCTCTGTCTCTCTCTCTCTCTCTCTCTCTCCTTCTCTCTCTCTCTCTGTCTCTCTTATGTTTCTTGTCTGGAAATCCATAAAATCCCACCTTTGTCTGCCCACTCAGCCATTGGCTGCTGCTAACTTTATTTCCCAATCAGAGCCAACTGGGGACAGGGACCCTCAGGACAGACAATTGGGTTCCCATGTGATCTCTGTAGCCAAATTAACACAAATTGCATTAAAACCAGTCCACACCACTCAGTAGAGGCAGGCAGACCTCTGTGAGTTCCAGACCAGCCAAGGCTACATAATGAGACCCTGTATCATTGACGGAGGAAGACGAGGGATCCACCACCACCACCACCTCTGTGTGATCTAGGTCAGGGCACAGCCAGTTTACTGATCCTGCACGATCTATGTGCATGCAATCACACACCAGCAGCCTTCAAGTCTGGCCTCTTCTGTTCTGCATGTTTTTGAGGTTCATGTGCATTCTGTCATGCGTCCACACATCACTGTTCGATGACAGGGGAATGTGCTGTGATGTGTATTTATAAACATGTTGTTGATGTCCAGGAATCACCCCACAAACCACATGAACACCAATCTCACTTAAACCGGGATGATTTATTGAAAGCACACCCCAAGACTGACCAGGGCGACAGCTCAAAGTTTTGAGCTGGACATTTCTCAGGGCAAGCTTATAAAGGCTAAAATTGCAAAAACTACAATGAGCTCATACACGGGTGCTACTCCGTGATTGGCTCTGACTCAAGCCATTTTAGACATAACAGTTCATATTGACAATTAACTTGATGGGTCCTACATGAAGCTTAGAATAATGGAATTTCTCAAAGTTAACAAACCTTGTAACATACATAACAGGGTATGTGGTCAGCACGACCCTGCTCTGAATCAAGTTATTTTTCTGTGTCAATGACTGACAGGCATATTTCAGCAACAATATGAAATAGCTGGCAGGCATGGAACAAAATGGCTACAGCTGTGCTGTGGGGGTGGGCCTCAACACATATAAAATGACAATTTAGTCAAAAGATCTTAATTTGCTTTGTTTTCATTTCTAGAATTGGGTGAGACTTCATCCCTTGCCATAGAATTAAGTGTTCTGATGAGCTGAGCAGTGAGGGCTGTCTTCAAAGACACACGAGGGCTTCAGACAGCAGCAGCAGCAGGGCCCAGTGACATGGTTCAGTGGGCAGAGGCTCCTGCTGGCAAGCCTAAAGATCTTAGTTCAATCCCCCGGAACCCATGTGGTGGTAGGGAAAGAAACAACTCTCTAATGTTGTTCTCAAACCCCAGTTTGAGTACCAACACATGTGACCACAGGCAAGCCCACACAGATATACAAAGTCAATAAAATAACAAAGAGTAGGGACTGGAGAGATGGCTCAGTGGTTAAGAGCACAGACTGCTCTTTCAGAGGCCCTGACTTCAGCTTCCTGCAGCCACATGGTGGCTCACAGAATATGTATAATGGAATCCAGTGTCTTCTTCTGGTTTGTCTGAAGACAGCCATAGTGTAAAATAATAATTCACAAAATAAATTATTAAAAATTATAAAAAATAGTTTAAATACCTATTTTACTATATAGTTAGTATATTATTAATTTATAATAATAATTTATAAATATAAATAGATCTAAAAAAAAAAAAAAAACCAAAGACCAGGAAAAGGTCTGAGGGCTCCAGAACACTTCCCTTGCTCGGCAGGGTTGGTGGTCACAGGAGAACAGCTGTGCAGAGATACAGCAGTTTTGTTTTAGGTCATTTTTGTGGAAGGCTTAAAACAGAAGGCACTTCATTGCCAAGCCAAATTAAAGCTGTCCCATTTGGGACGGTGGACAGTGATCTCGCTTTCATCTGGATTTATTTGCTTAACCAAAGAGGTTTATTTTGGTTTGGTTTGGTTTGGTTTGGTTTGGTTTGGTTTGGTTTTCTTGGTGGTGTAACTGTAACACTGTAGTGTGGCTCTCTGCTGACTTTTTTTTTTTTTTTTTAAGATTTTAAATTTTGCCAGGCAGTGGTGCTGCACTCCTTTAATCCCAGCAGAGACAGGAGGATTTCTGAGTTCAAGGCTAGCCTGGTCTACAGAGTGAATTCCAGGACAGCCAGGGCTACACAGAGAAACCCTGCCTCGAAAACAACTACAACAACATCAAAAAATCAGTCCCAAACAGTGGCATCTTGCAGTTTTAATTAACAGTATAAGCCAGACACGAAGGTGTGGGCCAGTCCACAGATTAGAAGCAAGTCACAGAAAACCATCTGAACCCAGGAAGCTGGAGCCCAACCTGGGCCGCAGCAGGGAGGCTGCAGGGAGTAGCTGCTTGCAGGGAGTAGCTTCTGGTAGCATGTTTGTGCTCTGCTGTTGAGCAATTTACAGCTTTTGTTATTAAGAACATGCTGTTATGTTATGAAAGTTGTGTAACTATTTATAGCTTTACATCTTTTTAAAAAAAGATTAATTTATTTTATGTATATGAGTACACTGTAGCTGTACAGACAAGCCTGTATGTGGTTGTTGGGAATTGAAATTTTAGGACCTCTGCTTGCTATGGTCAACTCTGCATGCTCAGTCCCTGCTCGCTCAGGCCCAAAGATCTATTTATTACTATAAATAAGTACACTGTAGCTGTCTTCAGACGCATCAGAAGAAGGCATCAGATCTCATTACCGGTGGTTGTGAGCCACCTTTGGTTGCTGGGATTTGAACTCAGGGCCTTCAGTAGAGCAGTCAGTGCTCTTAACCACTGAGCCATCTCTCCAGCCCCTTATTTTATGTTTTTGTTAAGACAGGATCTAATAAAAAGTATATATTTCATATTACTCTTGATTCAGTCTTACTCAATATGTTGTATTGAGCTGGCTTCACACTCACCGTTACGGAATGCTGTCCCAGCATAAATAACAGACACTGCCATCTTCTGTGACTATAGGATGTTGCACAGTCAAGACTAGACCTGCTGGTCACTGGAGAGATGTCTCAGTGCTTACAAACACCTACTGTTCTTGCTGAGAACCTAGGTTTAGTTCCCAGAACCCACGTGATGGCTCACAACCATCTGTAACTCCAGTTCCTGGGGATCCAACACCCGCTTCTGGCCTCCACAGGCATTTTACACACACGCGTGCGCACACACACACACACACACACAGAATCCAATACGTTCATGCAGGTAAAATGCTCATACACATAAGTAAATTTAAAAAAATAAATTGGATCTGTTGAATTGGACCTGTCGACATTCCTTCAAATCAGAAGCAGTAGGGGTCTTAGATCCCCCCCCCAAAAGTGCAACCACTCTATCCTATATACACCCCACCCCCATGCAGCTGTGTGTAACTCTGTCCGCCTGACCTGGTCACGTGATCTCAGGAGGCTAGGCAATGGAGGGTGACCTGAAGGGTGGCTCCACCTGTGCGGCTATGGGGACACTTTTCTTCCAGGCTGGGGTAAGACCTTCTAGTGATGTGGCTGTTTCAGAGGTCGCCCACGCTCCTCCAAGCGACCTCACCCATGCTCTGTAAGTCAGTCCAGTACCCTCACTAGTTCACAAAGGGACTTCTGAGAAATACTTTGTCGGTGCCCTATCTGGGGGAGAAGCAGACACTTTTTGGCCTGCCTCAGGAAAGGATGCAGCCAGGATCCCTTTGAAACCCTCACTTTTCTGCCTCTATTTCCCCAATGCTGGAATTACACTCACAACTACCTGTACAGCTACAGTATACTCATATACATAAACTAAATAAATAAATCTTTAAAAAAAAAAAAGAAGAACAGTTCCTCTCGTTCGTGAGTGTCTGGCTGGTCAGCTCATGGAAATGAACGCAGAGACAGGAGATGAAGGAGCCCATTGAGAGCAAGTTAATTTGTCTGAGGAGTCCCGTTCACATTTGCTTAGCTTGAACAGCAGCATATCGAACAGAACAGCTTGTCCAAAATCTTTAGAATGGCCTCTGTCATAGCATTATGCTTGAAAAATCACCTCTAGCCTAAAATGAAACTGGACAGCCAATGTGAATTAATTAAGCCTACGAAGCCCTCCAAACAAGCACGTCTCTAATGTGTGTATTCAGACCTTCCAGGTCACTAAGCGGTCATGTTTTCTTTTCTTTAAAAGGAAAATGTAATGAGGGGAAATACTGGAAGCAGTGTACAGTAAGGTAGCCCCGGTTTGGCATCGACAGAGAGAGGGGCCACTGGTAGTAAATGAAAGTTCCAGAAAACTTGAACTGACCCCAGGAAGCTCACATTAGAAATACATTACATGGGCTGGTGAGATGGCTCAGTGGGGAAGAGCACCGACTGCTCTTCGGCAGGTCATGAGTTCAAATCCCAGCAACCACATGGTGGCTCACAACCACCCGTAATGAGATCTGATGCCCTCTTCTGGTGTGTCTGAAGACAGCTACTATTTAAAAAAATAATAAATAAAAAGAAATACATTACAAGTTTCAGACAAAGCTCCCAACACACACCATACACATACATACATACACATATACACACATACATACATACACAAAGACACACACATACACACATATATACACACACATACATACACATACATACACAGACACATATACATACATACACATATACATACACAAAGACACACATGCACACACAAAGACACACACATACACACACACACCATACACACATATACATACATACATTCACACACACAAAGATACACATACACACACATACACACACAAAGATACACACATACACACACACATACACACACACATACACACACACACACACACACACACACACACACACACTATTGAACCCTGACTGTCCTAGAACTCACTCTGTAGACCAGACTGGGCTTTGAACTCATAATGATCCTCCTGCCTCTGCCTTGAGAATACTGAGAGTACTAAAACCATGGCTGGTTTCAGAAAAAAGGCTTCCTAAAACAATGTGTTGTGGTTCTCTGCCCTCCTTGTCTCCTCTGTGTGCCTGTGTGTGCGTGCGTGTGTGTGAGTGTGCGTGCGTGTGTGTGTGTGTGTGTTCACCAATACTCTCACATAACCACATTTGTGGGCCAGAGGTCAATGTTGGGTGTCTTCCTTTTAGTTTCTCACTGACCCTAGAGCGAGCTTTGGACTAGTCTGGAGGCCAGAAAGCCCCACGCATCTTCTTATCTCCGCACCCTCAGCCCTAGGGTTATCAGGTCAAGCTATCACACAGCTTTTTTACCCCAGTGCTGGGGCCCAGACTCCTGAGGAGGCTAGCCCCAGCCCTCCAACCTTCTAAACAGAGAAACACAATAGGGAAGGCTAAGGGCTGTACACCACGTGAGCCCCACGGCAGCCAGGAGAACTGGAGGAGGGGAGCCACACCCTACAAAGCTTCTTCGCACAACTGCACAATGGCCAGTGTAGCTTCGATTCAGTCAGTCCACGTCCCAGAAGCAGCCAGCTGCCCCAAATCTGGAATGTAGAAGCCTGGGGTGATTACAGCTCGCATTTGAAAGACTAGATGAAAATCTACTCCAGATTGCCTCCTGCCAAAAGCAGGTGGCGTTTTAATTAGCACCCGGAGGGCTGAGAATAGTCTCCCAGTGATGGAGTGGGAAGTGTTCAAGACTGAAGGGCCAGCAATGAGCAGACTCTAGAAGTGCCTGCTTTTGTATGAGCAAGAGGAAACACTCGCCGGGCGGTGGTGGCAGCGCAAGCCTTTAATCCCAGCACTTGGGAGGCAGAGGCAGGCTGATTTCTGAGTTCGAGGCCAGCCTGGT
>NW_022196900.1:109389234-109394749 GCF_008632895.1 Mastomys coucha
AAAAAAAAAAAAAAAAAAGGAGACACTCAGTAAGCCCCAGAGAAATTAAATTTTATCTTTTATTATTTGTTTATTTTGTTTTTTGTTTTATTTACTTGTTTATTTGTTTACTTATTTATTTGAGACAGATTTCTCTGTGTTGCCCAGGCTAGCCTCAAACTCAGAGAGATTTACCTGCCTCTGCCTCCTGAATGTTGAGATTAAAGGCATGCACCACCACATCAGTCTTACATTTGTTTGTTTGTTTGTTTGTTTATTATGTATACCTGAAGACCAGAAGAGGGCACCAGATCTCATTACAGATGGTTGTGAGCCACCATGTGGTGGCTGGGAATTGAACTCAGGATCTCTGGAAGAGCAGTCAGTGCTCTTAGCCTCTGAGCCATTTCTCTAGCCACTTTTTATTTATTTTTAAAGATTTCTTTATGCCAGGCAGTGGTGGGCATGCCTTTAATCCCAGCACTTGGGAGGCAGAGGCAGGTGGATTTCTGAGTTCGAGGCCAGCCTGGTCTACAGAGTGAGTTCCAGGACAGCCAGGGCTACACAGAGAAACCCTGTCTCAAAAAACCAAAAAAAAAAAAAAAAAAAAAAAAAAAAAAAGCAAGTCAGATACGCTGCATACCAGAGGCAGAGCCAGAGGATGTTGAGGTTAGGGACAGCCTGGTCTACATAATAGACTCTGGGTTGGTGAGTTGGTTTTCATTTGGGGTTGGAGGTAGGTTGCTACTGTTGATTTTGCCTTTTAAAAAAGGTTTTCTTTTAGTTTTGTATGGATATTTTACCTGCATGCATATATATGTGCACTAAGCCATGTGAATGGCGGGTACCATGGGTCTAATGTAACAGAAGTTACAGACAGTTGTGAGCCTCCATGTGGATGTTGGCCCTCAAGCCAAGGTCCTCTACTGGAGTAGTCACTGCTCCCAAGCACTGAGCCATCTCTCCAGCACCTGCTTTTGTCATTTGAGGCAGGGCCGCATGTACCTCAGGCTGGCCTAAGATTCCCTGTACAGCCAAAGGTGAGTGTGAACTTCTGATCTTCCCACCTCGACTTCTTCACACCAATTACAAGTGTGCACCACCACACCTGGTCAAGGTGATTCTCGCATGGAACCCAAGACTTCCTGCTCACCAGTCAAGCACTCTCCTAACCGAGCTATGCCCCCATGCCATAGACTGTTTAAGAAAGAAAGAAAAGAGAAGAAGGGAGGAAGGGAGGAAGGAAGGGAGGAAGGGAGGAAGGGAGGAAGGGAGGAAGGGAGGGAGGAAGGGAGGAAAAGAAGGGAGGGAGGGAGGAAGGAGAGAAGGGAGGGAGGGAGAAAAGAAGGAAGGGCAAGCCAAGCTGGGGGCTACACTTCTCTACTTCCAGCAGTTTGGAGGTTGAAGCAGGAGGGTCAGGAATTCAATCCTTGTCTAAATATTATCTTTATATATTTAATTGATATTTTCAAATGTTCCGGAGGCCTGGGGATGTGTGTAGCTCATTAGCAGAGTATTTGCTGAGCGTGTGTAGGAAGGCCTTGGGCTCCATGTACAGCATGAAAAACTGTTTTTTCTCTTTTAATTTTGAGAGGGCTGGAGAGATGGCTTAGCCATTAAGAGCACTTGCTATTCTTCCAGAAAAGCAGAGTCCAATTCTTAGCAGCCATATGGTGGCTCTCAAGAGTCTATAACTCCATTTTTAAGGGATCTGCTGCCCTCTGCTGGCCACTGCAGGCACCAGGCATGCAGACGCAATACCCATACACACAAAACAAAACAAAATAAAAATTATTTTAAGTCTGTTTTGTTTTGTTTTGTTTGAAACAGGCTTTCTCTTATGTGAACTCTGGTGTATGGCCTCCGACTCAGGGACCCGCCTGCCTCCCTCTGCCTCCCTGCCACCCCAACTGCAGGAATTTAAAGGCCTGAATGACCACACCCTACAAGATTTATTTTATTTTTAGTAATGTGTATGTATATGGTTCTGGCGTAGGCACGTGCACAGGTGTATGGGTGCCCTCAGGGACCAGAAGATGGTACTGGATTTCCAGGAGCCAGAGTCACCAGCTGGCTGTGAGCCACAAAGCATTCGAGCCCTGGCAATGGAACCTGGGTCTTCTGCAAGCGTAGAATGTTCTCCAAACCACTGAGCCATCCCTCCAGCCTCTAAAGGCATCTTCTCTTTCAAAGTTTTTTTTTTTTTAAATATTAATTTATTTTATGTGCATGGGTTTTTTGCTTGCCTGTATGTCTTTGTACCACCTGCATTTAGTAGCCACAGAGTGATGTCAGACCAGGGCATCCCTGAATTTACAGACAGTCAAGATCTGCCAGTGTTTTCAACCACTGAGACCCTCTGAAAGAAAAGGTGTTTCAGACCCATCTTACAGATAAACAAAATGAGGCTCAAAGGTATTGACTTCCTCAACCAAGTCAGAAACAGCGATGCTACAGGCAGGCATTGCAGGCTCCCCAAGATCTCCTGCAGGGAGGTGTCACTCCTCCACATCCTGAATACTCACAGCTGGCCTCTCACTGGGAGCTGCCGGGCCCAAGGCAGCTCACTGGATACTTACTGATGCCTGGATGTGCAGATTCGGCCTCCTGCCTCAGTTTCTCCTTCAGCCCAGCCTTGCTGTCACCACTGGCTTGAATGTCTTTCCTAAGGGACATTCTGTTCACGGGACCCAGGACAGCAAGACTCCACAAAGCGTCCAACTTGCTGGCCTAGAAACTGCTCCCTCCACCAGCAGGGAGTGGCTCCAGCGGGAGGAGCATTCTCCAGGGGGACCTGGGCAGGCGCTTCCCACGTGTGCAGCACTCTCATCCCACGTGTTTGACAAATGCTGAGTGACCTCTGCCCTGCTGACCACAAAGCCTTTAGAAGCTCAGACGTCACTACCCGGGAATGCTCAGTGGTGAGTGAGCTGCCTGACTTTTGAGAAAAAAAAAACACGTGTGTGTGTGTGTGTGTGTGTGTGTGTGTGTGTGCGCGCGCGCGCGCGCGCACACACACACACACAAAGCAATCAATAAGAATGACGTCGCCATGACGTTTGAGGAGCCCCTAAGTTACAGAAGGTTTTCGGGTGTTTCCTTCATCAGAGTCTCCCTATCTATCTCTGACTAGCCTCAAAAACCCTATCCTCCTGCCTCAGCCTCACTAGTGTTGGAATTACAGGTCTGCAACATCAAGGCCCTCTGAAAAGGTGAAGGCTCTGGAACATGTTCAGTCTTGCCCTGCCTGAAGTCTTCCTCAGGCTCCCTCCCAGTGCGTCGCTGTCCGGGAGCCACTCGGGTCCCCTGTGCAGCCACTGTCAGCCACGCACAGCTTGCCTGGAGTTGCTGTGGAGGCTGACTACAGACATTCCCCAGTGCGGATGGCCACCTCCCTGGCAGCCTGAGGGGTTAATAGCTGAACGCTCACTCACTGAGTTTGAACTTTGCCCTGCACAGCCCGTGGCTGCCTGACCGCTGGCTCCCAGGTCGTTCTGGGCAAATTCTGCACAGCCATTTCTGCCCAGTCAAAGGAACTTTGGGGAATATGCCCTGGCTAGTGTTTAACAGTCCCTGGGGGAGACAAGGCAGAAAGACGTGGGAGATGGTGGACCACAGGGGAAAAAGTGGATTTGACCTATCAGGGCCTTCTCTGCATACCCGGGGAACAAATCCTAACAAATTGTTTCGAATAAACGAGGGCCCTCCCCAACTCCCCTTGGTAGTCCCCTTGGATTGCAGCTCCGGATTCTTGGGGCCAGAGGGAGCAAGGAAAGGAGGAAACCCTGACTGGACCTCGCCACTGGCTTCTCCAAGTACCATCCTGATCTTTCTCTCCTCAAAACCTCCCTAGCGTGTCTCCCCCCCAACACCCATTTTACTTATTTGTTTGTTTGTCTTTTTGTTTGTTTGGCTTTTAGAGACGGGGTGCCCCTGGGTAACAGAGCCCTGGCTGTCCTGGACTTGCTTTGTAGACCAGGCTGGCTTTGAACTCACAGAGATCCACCTGCCTCTGCTGGGATTAAAGGAGTATGCCACCACATCTGGCTTCATTTTATTAATTAATTAATTAATTAATTTATTTATTTATTTATTTATCTCTCTCTCTCTTTTTTGGGTTTTTTTTTTTTTTTTTCGAGACAGGGTTTCTCTGTATAGCCCTGGCTGTCCTGGACTCACTCTGTAGACCAGACTGGCCTCGAACTCAGAAATCACCCTGCCTCTGCCTCCCAAGTGCTTGGATTAAAGGTGTACCACGCCCGGCTAACTTTATTTATTTTTAATAAAAGGATGTATTCACATTTTATTTATGTATATGGTGCCTAGTGCCTGCAGAGGCAAGAAGAGGTCATCAGATCCCCCTGGCAATGGAGCTACAGAAAGTTGTGAATTGTCATGTAAGAACTGGATAGCTGTCTCTCCAGGCCTCACACCCCATTTTATTATACCTGATCCTGATTCTGGCCACAGGCAAATGTGTGCAGATGCCAGAAATTACATAGTACAGAGCTAGTACAGAGCAGCCTGCTGTCAATAGTCACAAAAGCTGTGGCCTGGTGAGATGGCTCAGCAGTTAAGAGCACTGACTACTCTTCCAAAGGTCCTGAGTTCGAATCCCAGCAACCACATGGCTGCTCACAGCCACCCGTAATGAAATCTGACGCCCTCTTCTGGTGCATCTGAAGTCAGCTACAGTGTGCTTATGTATAATAATAAAAAAGGCTATGCAGATGCTTGTGAGCCACCATGTGGGTTCTGGGTTCTAGCCCTGATTTTACTTTTAGTTACATATGTGTGTGTATGTTGTGTGTGGACCGGGGCCCATGAGAATCAGAGGCATCAAACCCTCTGGAACTGAAGTTACAAGCAGTTGTGAGCTGCCCAGTGTGGGTGCTGAGAACTAAACTTAGATTCTCTGTAAGAGCAGTGAGCACTACTAACCACTGAGTCATTTCTACAGGGTGCACTATGGTTTTTTAGAGATCTATTGATTTTATTTATATGAGTACACTGTAGCTGTCTTCAGACACACCAGAAGAGGGCATCAGATCCCATTACAGATGGTTGTGAGCCACCATGTGGTTGCTGGGAATTGAACTCAGGACCTCTGGAAGAGCAGTCAGTGCTCTTAACCCCTGAGCCATCTATCCAGCCCCTGGGGTTAGTTTTCTTTTTCCACTTTTACTTGGGCTTCAGGAGTCTAACTCAGATCATCAGAGAGATGAGAATCTCCCGCCCCATAAGCCACCAGGGCTAGAGTTACAGGAACACTTCACAATCCCCCCACTTCTTTTACGTTAACAGGGTCTTGTGTATGCCAGGTTGGCATCAAACTCACAATACTGCCAAGAATTGCCTTGAACTTCTGATTTTCCTGCCTCCACCTCCAGAGGGGAGGACATAAACCCTCAGTCAGTTTATGGAGTACTAGTGCTTCAGACAGACTGAGCAAGCACTCTGCCTGTGGAGATGCAGCCCCAGCCCCAGCTCCAGCCCCAGCCCCAGCCCCAGCCCCAGCTCTAGCCCCAGCCCCACC
>NW_022196900.1:109395232-109403355 GCF_008632895.1 Mastomys coucha
AAGCTGGCCTCAAACTCAGAAATCTGCCTGCCTCTGCCTCCCAAGTGCTGGGATTAAAGGTGTGCGCCTCCACTGCCACGGGCTGGGTTTCCTGTGGGAATCCTTTGTTCCTCGGGATGAGTAGAGTTCTGGTCAGGTGGGCAAAAATTTCAGCGGATGACAAACGGAGTCGACACAAGGAAGTGCTGAATCTGAGTGTATTTCTCAAACATGGCATCAGACTTTTACAATCATTACAAAAGAGAAAGGAAAAATCTGGCAGCTCAGCGGTCGAGGCACATCTGAGGCCATCTAAAACACACTGGGTCTAAAACAACAGCCATCTCCTTCTAGACAGGCACTGCACACTACCACCACCACCCAGACCCGAGTGCTCTGGGCCCGGAGGGGATGCGGAGGGGGGCTGCGGACCGCATGAGACTCTGCTTCACACACACACACACACACACACACTCTGCTCAAGGTCCTGCCTATCCTTAGTAAAATGCCCACTATGCTAATGTTCTGGGCTAATAGAGACCGGTCTCTGGAAGTCTCATTCTTTTTTTTTTTTAATTAATTTATTTATTTAATGTAAGTACACTGTAACTGTCTTCAGACACCCCAGAAGAGGGTATCAGATCTTATAACAGATGTTTTTGAGCCACCATGTGGTTGCTGGGATTTGAACTCGACCTTCGGAAGAGCAGTCAAAGCTCTTAACCGCTGTGTCATTAGCAAGTCTCATTCTTGCTAATTCCTAGGAGTGACTCAGCTGCAGTACATGACTGAAAATGAGGATTCTACTTGACCTTGCCCTGGGATAAGTCTCCTATTCTGTAAACTTCAATGTCCTACCCCGTTTACTATCTAACAACTCCGAAGGCAATTAGTCTGGATGGGTAATATTCTTTAAGAAATTCCAAGCCAGGGTTTGGCTAAGATGTTGGAACACTGGTAAAGGTCAGAGAGCAACATCCAATTTTGCTTAGCAATAGTAAATCATATCTTGGTGGGCACCTAGCACGTGAGTCCTGAAGGACATATCTGGGCTACCTCTGAGTTAGGGGTTGCCACAAATGAACTCCAAGAGACTGGCTTCCTTTGAAGCTTTTGCCTCTGGTCTGTGGCCAGGCTTTTGGGCTTGTCACAAGACTTCATTGGAGTGGGCGTGGCAATCCACGCTGATTAGTAAGCTTTCCATTATGATAACAAATGGCTGAGATGATCGAGAGGTTTCCTCTGACTCAGAGCTTTAGAGGTTTTGACCCATGATTTTGTTGACTCTCAGAACCGATCAGGTGTTTGCAGCATATCGGGTAAGACAGCATACCATGGCCAAGGGTGTACACCAAAGTAAAGCCATGCACCTTATGGGTCAGATGTAAAACAGAAGAGGAAAGGAGTGGTTCCCAGCATGCCCTTCAAGATCATGCCTCCAGTGACCAGAAGACCGCCCACTGTTAAAATTTCTATAACCAGGCCAGGGAGGTGGGGCCGGGGAGGTGTTCAGCAGGTACTTGTCTCCAAGCCTGATGACCTGATTTCAGCTCCCCAAAAGTTGTTCTCTGACCTCCACATGCACACCGTGGTACATGTTCATGCATGTACACACATACACACAAGGAATAAATATAAATATATTTTTAAACTTTTTTGAGAAAGGATGGGCAGTAATGTCTCATACCTTTAATCCCAGTGCTTAGTAGGCAGAAGCAGCCTGGTCTACAAAGAGAGTCCAGGCTACACAAAGAAACCTGTGAAGAACAATAAACAACAAAAACTTTGTTTGTTTGTTTGTTTGTTTTTTAACAGAGTCTCACTATGTACTTCTGGTGGTCTGGAGTCATTATATTGTTATATAGACCAGGATGGCCTTGAACTCAAAGTGGTTCACCTAAATACTGGGATTAAAGATATGTGCCAGCAGGCTAGAGAGAGGGCTCGTAGGTTAAGAGCACCAACTGCTCTTTCAGAGGTCCTGAGTTCAAATCCCAGCAACCATATGGTGGCTCACAACCATCTGACGCCCTCTTCCAGTGTGTCTGAAGACAGCTACAGTGTACTTAACATATAATAATAAATAAATCGTTTAAAAAATAATAAAAAAATGAAGATATGTGCCAGCATAAATTTATGTCCGTATGGTACTTTACATAGTTTTTGTCTCCTCTTTTAACCTTTTGCTTTTATTTATGTTTAGTTGGGTGTGTCTGTTCATCTGTATGTGGTGCCACCTGTGTGCAACAGGTCGGAACCAAACTGCCTTCCTGCCTCCCACTCTGTGGACTGTGGAAAACTGAGGGACCCCTGCATGTCTGCATGTCTGTCTGTGTAAGATAAGCATGCCTGGTGCCCATGGAAGCCAGAAAGCGGTGTTGGATTCTAACTAGACCTGAATGAAATTACAGATGGTTATAAACTGCCCCTTGCTGCTGGGAATGGACCCTGGATCCTCAGGAAGAGCTATACCATCTCTCCCGTCTCCGTTTTCTTGATTAATAATTTATGTGTGAGGGCCTGACCCACTGTGGGTGGTATTGTCCCTGGCCAAGTGGTCCTGGGGTGTATAACAATGCAGGCACAGAGAGAGGTCCAGCACAGTTGGGGCTCACAGAGAAACCCTGTCTCAAACAAATGAACAAACAAACACACAAACAGCGTTGGACTCACCCACATGCAAACACACATACTACACAGCTGCAGGGAAAAGAATACAGAACATAAGTATGGTAGAAGGGAGACGGAGGAAAGTGCTTGATATCAACCTCTGACCCCATGCATGAACACACAGGCATATGTATACACACACACACACACACACACACACACACACACACACACACACACGGAACCCTAAGTTGGCTGAAGGTATCGGAAACTTCTTTCCTTTTCAGGGTAGCTAGCTCTCAAATGTTTGCCTCAGGTCAGGTTCTGGCTGATGGCTTTATTCTATGGTCACAGGAAATAAGTAAGGCAGGCAGCCACCTCTGCCTTCCTCTGAGATGCTGAACTAAACCTCTGACTGTGTATTTCTGAGGACCAGAGCCAAGAGTGTTCCACTAAGAAAAGGACTGTGCACCTTTGGTGTTGACGGGCCCTGGCCTCTGCAGTACCTGCTCTCTCTCACAGTGCCCTGGCACCCTGCCAGCACCGTTCCTCAACCACAGGTGAGCAAGCTTTTGCTCAACTCTGTCCAGGAGAGAACTTCCCAAGAAAGGGTTAATGCCAGAGCATTCATTCACCTCAGACAGCTCTCAAGTCTCCTGTTTTCAGCCCTTTTCCAGTGAAGCTGAGAGGAGCCAGACAAAGTGGAAAGGGGCCTTCAGCAACAGCCAGAATTCTGCAATTCCAATAGCAGCACCCTTGAGGATAGCAATGATTACCTTAGAAGGACAGGAACGGGCTGGAGAGATGGCTCAGTGGTTAAGAGCACTGACTCCTCTTCCAGAGGTCCTGAGTTCAAATCCCAGCAACCACATGGTGGCCTTCTTCTGCTGTATTTGAAGATAGCTACAGTGTACTCATATACATAAAATGAATACAATCTTTAAAAAAGACGAAGAAGACAAACATCTTATACAGAAAAAGCCATTCTTCCTATGACACAAATGAGCAAAGATGAGCCCATAACAAGGTGAGCTGGGCTAGGTGATGCACGCCTTTGATGCTAGCTCCTTAGGAAGCAGAGCCAGGCATATCTCTGTGAGTGAGAGTTTGAGGCCAGTCTGGTTTACAGAACAAGTTCCGGACAGATAGGACTACACAGAGAAACTCCCATCTTGCGGGGGATAAAGGAGAAAGGAGAGAGAGATAAAGGAAAAGCCAGAAGCAGAAACTAGGCGGACAGCCCAGGGGCTGTGCGTTTCTGATGTTCCCTGACTTCTGCTAGTGTAACTGTGGCATCAGGCCCAGGTTAGCAAACTGTGCTTTGGGCAGATTTCAGAGATCAGTGCTGTAGCAACATCACATGCCTGGTGTCTCTGTTGTAGCCCTGCATATCAGTGGGAAAACTTGGCAACACCTAAATGCCCATCAGTTGGACAGTAATGACATTGTGTATAACATTCAGACTATAATGCTGAGCCCAGCCCTGGAGAAGAACACAAAAATTCAGCAGTGGCACATGGTTGTAATCCATTGGGAAACTGAGGCGGGAAGGTTGCCACGAATTCTAGGTCAGTCTGGATTATATAGTGAGACTTTGTCTCGAGAAAAACAAAAATAAAAACAAACAAACAAAAACAGCTGGGGCTAGCTGTGGTGGCACATACACATACTTTTTTTTTTTTTTTCGAGACAGGGTTTTTCTGTGTAGCCCTGGCTGTCCTGGAACTCACTCTGTAGACCAGGCTGGCCTCGAACTCAGAAATCCGCCTGCCTCTGCCTCCCAAGTGCTGGGACTAAAGGCGTGCGCCACCACCGCCCGGCCAACACATACCTTTAATCCCAGCACTCAGAAGGTAGAAGCAGGCCGATTTCTGTGAGTTAAAGACCAGCCAGGTATAATAGCACGTTTAAGGCCATCCAGACTAGCCTCAAAATTGCTATGTAACTGAAGCTAGCCTTGAACTCCTGATCCTCTTGTCTCCACTACCAACAGCTGGTATTATATATAGGTGTGTGCGACCATTCCCAATAATATTTAAATTCAAAAAGTAAAATAAAAGGGGGAGGGGCTGGAGAGATGACTCAGCAGTTAAGAGCACTGACTGCTCTGCCAGAGGTCCTGAGTTCAAATCCCAGCAACCACATGGTGGCTCACAACCATCTGTAGTGGAATCTGATGCCCTCTTCTGGTGTGTCTGAAGACAGCTACAGTGTACTCACATACATAAAATAAATAATAAAACCTTAAAAAAAAAAAAAAAAAGAAAGAAACTTCTTTGCCACAAGTAGGCACGGTATACCAATGAATGAAACTAAATTCAACTCAGTACAAGGAGCTCTATAGAGTTTGGGTGTCATTCCGCAAGCCATGCATCTTAGCTTGAGTCCTGGTCTGAAGCCCCGCACACCACACAAAGAGGCCTTGAGGTGACTTATAAAGGCTGCCTAGAAAGTGGCCTCTGTGGGCCTGACAGCATGGGAAGAGTTTCCTCTGCCTAGCACCCCATTAGGAGAGCCTTGGCACTGGCAGTGTGACCGCCTCCTGCCAGGAATCTATGATTGAGCATCCAGTCCCTCCCGGGAGAGAGTCCAAACAGGGCAGACCTTGAATCCTTGAATCGGAAGGAAACAGAAGCATCTTTGTCTCTGTGGGACTCCTGAGTTCAAAATTTTGGCTGGACTAAAGAGAACAAGAGCCAGGAGCCTAGGATGTTAATTCTCAGCCCGCCCCCTCCCCCAGAGAGTTTCCGAGTTGTCTTGCTTAGGTTTTCTATTGCTGCAAGAAACAGTAGGGCCAAAAAGCAAGTTGGTTAGGAAAGGGTTTCTTTGGCTTACACTTCCATATTCATTATTGCAGGAAGTCAGGACAGGAATTCAAACAGGACAGGAGCCTGGAGGCAGGAGCTGATGCAGAGGCCATGGAGGATGCTGCTTGCTGGCTTGCTTCCCCTGGCTTGTTCAGCTTGTTTTCTTGTAGAACCAAGGCTACCAGCCCAGGGATGGCACCACCCACAATGGGCTGGGCTCTCCCATACTGATCACTAACCGAGAAAATGCTGTACAGCTGAATCTCAGGGAGGCATTTCCTCAGGGGAGGCTCCTTGCTCTCTGATGACTCTAGCATGTATCAAGATGAAACACAATACCAGCCAATACACAAGAGATCATAAAGATTTATAAATGTCTCAGCTGGCACACACCTTCAATCCCAGCACTCTGGAAGTAGAGGCAGGCGGATCTTTATGAGTATGATATCAGTCTGGTCTACAAAGCAAGTTCCAGGACAGCCAAGGCTACACACTAAGTCCTTGTCTAAAATAATAAAATAGGAGCTGGAGAGATGGCTTAGGTCAGAGTATTTGTGAGCTGCTCTTCCAGAGGACGGGGCTTGGTTTTCAGGATTCACCGGGCAGTTCCAGAGCAGAAGATCAGTGTCATCTTCTGGACTCTATGGTAGCTACTGTGCAAGTGCTACACTCACATACATGTGCCTGCCATGCGGGAGACCTGGGTTCGATTCCCGGCCAATGCACATATATACATGCAGGCAGAAACATCCAGGTACATACACTTTTTAAATGAAAATAACATAAATTTCAATTTGTTTTAGATATGTTCTTTTTTTAGATTTATTTATTATTATAAATGAGTACACTGTAGCTGTCTTCAGACCACCAGAAGAGGGCGTCAGATTTCATTACGGGTGGCTGTGAGCCACCATGTGGTTGCTGGGATTTGAACTCACGACCTTCGGAAGAGCAGTCAGTGCTCTTACCCACTGAGCCATCTCACCAACCCTTCAATATGTTTTAAATATAGACAAATAATATAGCTACACTACCAAGCTCGTAAATAGCAACTGGAGCTTCAGAGACCAAATTCCCAGACTGTCTGCGAAGAGCCCCAGCCCCATCTCCCAGAGGCGAGAATGGCATTCAGAAACAGTTTGCTCTGTTTTCCTCTTCCAGCGGCTGCCCTGAGCCTCCCTGGGAAATCTCTCTCTTTATGCCGTATTACACTGACCTAGGGAGCTAGACATGACTACATGGTCATGCTACTCATCATAGGAGCCAGAGTGACTACACTCACTCCCATCCACACAGTAATCCTACCTCGTTTTTGGAGGCAGAGTCTCTCACGAGGACCTGGAGATCACTGATCTGTCTAGGCTGGCCAGCAAGACCCAGGGGTTTCCCTGTCTCAGCACTCCCTGGTGGCATAATATGCCACCACACCTGGCTTTTTAAAAATTGCATTTAAGCCGGGCGGTGGTGGCACACGCCTTTGATCCCAGCACTTGGGAGGCAGAGGCAAGCAGATTTCTGAGTTCGAGGCCAACCTGGTCTACAGAGTGAGTTCCAGGACAGCCAGGAATACATAGAGAAACCCTG
Source organism: Mastomys coucha (assembly GCF_008632895.1). Taxonomy (NCBI): domain Eukaryota; kingdom Metazoa; phylum Chordata; class Mammalia; order Rodentia; family Muridae; genus Mastomys; species Mastomys coucha. Next base: position 109,402,213 of record NW_022196900.1, read on the forward strand.
TCTCGAAAAAACCAAAACAAAAAGACCATTTGTGTGTCTGTCTGTCTGTCCACCTTCGTGTGGACAACTGGCAAAAGTCAGTTCTGTCCTTCTACAAGGATTGAATTCAGGTTATTCGCCATGGCGACCAAGTGCATTTACCCACTGAGCCATCCTAACTGAGCCCTTAGCACTTCTCATGTGGAGAATCAAACAGGGCGAGCATGCATGGCGAGCACTTTCTTGACTGACCTATCTCCTTAGCGGCCTGAATAACTGGAGCAAGAAAGAGGTCTGAGAAGCAAAGTCTCTTTCTCTAGTTACACATAGTTGCCCCTCTGAGCCTAGCACAACCCAGCTGTCAAATACTTTGTTCTGTGCCTGGTGTTAGCATTCATTCTAGGCTCCGCCCCACAGTTACCTGGCAACAGCCAGGTATGCCTGACTCAGTATAAAAGGGGCTGCTCACGCCCTCCTCACCTTCTTACTCGCTTTCCTCTCTGTCCCTTCTTTTCCCATTCCCCTCCCCCATCTCTCCCCGTGTTCTTGACCAGCCTCTCTTCTCTCCCTCTCCCTCTTCTCTCTCTCTCTCTCTGCCTTTCTCTGTCTCTACTCCCTCAACTCCCCTCCCGATGTCCTACATAAACTCTATTCCATACTATACCAGCATGTGGCTGGTACCCCAGGGGGAAGGGATGCCTCTGCATGGACCCACAGAGCTACCTACCCCCTTCCACAACCCTGGTCTGACTCCCCCGCCTCTTAACTGGCACACATCTTTCTAGACCTGATTTTTTTTTTTTTGATAGAATCTTATATGTAGTCCCCGACTGGCTTAGAACTTGGAGACCTGCCTGCCTCTGCCTCCTAAGTAGCATAGTGGGATTAAAATTGCACATAATCATGCCTGGCCCTGCCTTGTTTTTGAGACTGGATCTCATGTAGCCCATGCTGGACTCAAACTTATGTGCCAACAAACAAGACCTTGAGTTCTCTTTTTTTTTTAAATGTTAGTTTATACATGAGTGTTTTGACTGCATGTATGTATGTACACCACAAGCATGCCTGGGGCCCACAGAGGTCAGAAGTGGGTGTTGGGAGCCCTGAAACTAGGGTTATAGATGGCTGTATAACAATGCCAGACCTTAGTAGCCCCCCCCAGAC
>NW_022196900.1:109403553-109409264 GCF_008632895.1 Mastomys coucha
CCCCCCAACCCTACCCCCACCCCCTGCACAGAGGCAGCAGCACCTGCCAGCAGCAAAACAAAGATGGATCCGTCAAAGTGCACAGTTCAGGAACATTCTAACCTTGCTGTCTGCAGTTCTGCTGCTGCCTAACTGTTCTTGCTAACTGAGGTGTGTTAACCCTAGGATAGGCTTATGTGCTTAAAAGCCCATCCTGAGAAAGGGTCAGGACTCCACTCAGGTCCCAACACACAGTGTGATCCTTGTGTGGCTAATAACGAATTTCCATTGCTTAAACCCACGTCTGAGTGGCCTCTCGCAAGGGTCGTGAGTCACCACGTGAGGTGTTGGGAACCAAACCCTGGTTCTGTGCAGTAGCAGCAAGTGTTCTTAACTGCCGAGCCATCGATCTGCGATCTGCGTAGACCTCAGCTGTCTCTACCTCCCAAGTGCTAGGATTACAGGTGCTGTGCTCAGTTTTAAAAAGTCATTGCGATGACATTTTAAGTCTCTCTTCTCTCCTGTCAAGGACACAGTGCTTCTCTCCGTGTCTCACAGAATCAAAACTGGGGCTTTGTGCCAACTGAGTACAGAGGAGATTTCCCTGCTTGTTACAGGCTCTTCCTGGAGGGATTCTGGGAAAGCAATTGAATCAGTGGGTACTGATGCCTCCTGAGAACTAAAATGTCACCACAGCTCTGGATGCGTGTCACAGCTCCGAGGAACTGCCACCTTCTTCTTCCTACATTGATCAACCAGCTGTCTTAAGCTTCCTCCCACGGCCTTGAGGAAATCTGTCTCCTCAGGATTTTCCAGTCTTGTGGCTTCTGCCTACAAATGGCTTTGCCTTTTCGTGTCCACTTTATGCCTACCCCCTGGTATATAAGGATCTCTAGTTTCCCAAAGGAGCAGAGCCCCTAGGCAGGCCAGTCCCTCACAACTGTTAAAAGCTCCTACTGGGCAGTGCTCTCAGGCCAGATCGTCTCCTAGGCCGCCCTTGGTGCTGACCCTTACTCCAACTGTGTTCAGGTCAGCTTAAGCCTGGGGAATCCTTCCATGGGAGGCACGGCAGGCACTCCGAAGGCCCTCAAAAGGAAGCAATGTATCCACTGGCACCTTGTTTGACCTGTGTAGTGCAAATTCCGAGTCAGCCCTTCACTGGCGCCGCTTTCCCGCTGAGCTCAAATGACCTGTGAATCTTCAGCAGCTTGCCTTTCCTATTTTTATCTACCTTTGAGATTGAGATCAGCCTCTTAGGATACCCATCCCGCCAGTCATAAATCCCCCTGGCTCTTCTGTTCACTCTGCATTTCTGTCAGGCCTCTAGATCTCCCCAGCAGCTGAAAAATGCTGCCCTGAAATCCACTCCCCTGTGTGCGCTTTGCTTATCACCAGGAAACAAAACAGACGATAAACATCAGGACTCCTCAGGGACCCTCCCTGCGGAGGGGACTGTGAAGGGGCCTGTGAGAAATCCCGGGAGTTGTTACTCCCTTCCTTAAGAAGTGTCAGATAAAGGTGTGGGAGGGGGGGAGGGCATTTGGTAACTGGAACTCAATTTGTGATACAGTGTAACTGGGCTTTCTGCTTGGCAAGCTTCTTCCTTCTTAGCTACAAACTTGTTCTGGAGAGAAAATGCAGGAGTAGGCGGCCCCCACAAACCCTGAGCCCCCAGCTCTTAATTCTGGCTCTTCTGGTCTTGAGCTAAGAATACAAATTAAGAGACTAAAGTTCGTGCTGAGTGTATCATCCAAATCCAGGGAGCAGACCAGCTTGGTCTGGGAGAGTTCATGCTGAAGGGTCAGGGGTAGGGATGGGGAGCCCGGTTACCTGAACTGGCCCCTTTTCTTCCCAGTATTCCCACTTGTATAAGCATCTACAACTTACTGGTTTGTCATGAGTAGCTCTGTGGTGCTAGGTTCGATCCCCAGCACCAACAGAAATTAGAGATGGCGTGGGGGCAGCCTTGGATCTGCTGATCGGTTAGGGTTAGGGTAATAAAACCCTTTCTTGGGCAACGCTATCTGGCTATGACTGGTAGAGGGAGAATTTTCTCATTCTCTCAGGTTCATCTGAACCCTTGTTGGGAACTCTTCCCTCTGTGGATTTCAAGGGACAATGCTTGGCCATCTTTAGGCTGCTGAGAAATCAGGTGAGATCCGAAGAAGGTGGGAAGAAAGCTGTCAAGCTAATCTGTTGAAGCTGCTGTAATCGGGTGGCGCCAGCACCTTCTGGGCTGTCGCCCCAGCCTCCTGAGAGGAGCCACCTGGAGCTGCTATGGCTAAAGCCCTGGTCTTCCAAGAAAAAAGCGTCCCGTGAAGCCAAAGCCCTGGGAGCACGGAGCAGAGCTCTCCCAGCACCCTGACAGACATGTTTCCCTCTGGAGTCTGCTGAGACAGACCTGCTGAGCACAGCCTCATGCTCCAGTCCCTCCTCAGCGGCCCCTCCCACCTCCCGGCTCCTGGGAGGGGATCAGCATTCTTGGGGACAGACCTTTTGTCTTCCGTGTGTGTGTGTGTGTGTGTGTGTGTGTGTGTGTGTGTGTGTGTCCCTGGCGGTGTCATAGAGGTAAGGGCACCTCGTGAAGCTATAAGAATGAAAAAACAGGTGCAGATTGACTTCATCAACCTGGACAAGACATCTGGGAATCTAATGACAGGAAGTTTATTCCTGATGTATTTAAGCCTAGTGCAATTTGAAAAAAAAGTTTCCCGGTATAATACAATCTCAGGTGCATAAATATGCATAATTACATCAATACTCAACCCAGGGTTTATCCAGGGTGTGTGCCATTTCCTCCAAGAAGATGGGTCCCACCCCCACACCCCCCTGGAGCTGAAGACAGAACCCAGAGCCTTCAAGGGCTCTTCCACTGAGCTAAATCCCCAACCTCTTTTATTTTGCCTTTTTTCTTTTTTTTTTTAGAAGATGGGTTCTTGAGGCATGCTACCTATCCTAGCTTAAGGGCCTAAGGCTCTGTCCTGGTCTTGGGCCTCCAGATAGCATAGAGGTCATTTGTGGTTGGTAGCCACCTCTGGCTAATCACCCTGGCTGGGTGATTTCAGGAAGTCTCCGGCTATAAGGGTCATTTAGATTACTAGCCATCTCTGGTCCTGGCTGTGGGAGTTTGACGTGACCTGGCCCAACAGATACACAGATCCCCAGGCTATTAAGCACTTCCAAATCTCAGCTTTCTAGACGGAAGAACAGGTTTTTCATCTTTCCCATTGGGCAGACAATCCTGTGATTGACAGTTCTGGTTTCTCTGGAGACCTGTGGGCAGACAATCCTGTGATTGACAGCTCTGGTTTCTCTGGAGACCTGTGGGCAGACAATCCTGTGATTGACAGCTCTGGTTTCTCTGGAGACTTGTGGGCAGACAATCCTGTGATTGACAGCTCTGGTTTCTCTGGAGACCTGTGGGCAGACAATCCTGTGATTGACAGCTCTGGTTTCCCTGGAGACCTGTGGGCAGACAATCCTGTGATTGACAGCTCTGGTTTCCCTGGAGACCTGTGGGCAGAAGGACCTTCCTGCTATGGCTCCCAAGACCCAGTTTCCTATCCTCAGGCTTTGTAGCATTGATCCCTTCTCCTGTTCCTTTTACTCAAGGTCCCCAGTGAATGCCTAACTTATCATTTTAAACACCGTTCCGTGTTTTCAGGTCTGTCTCCTCAAATGCATTTCTCACGCCATCTGTCCCTTCTTCCTATAGCTTAAGTCAGCTTTGAAGAGGTGCATGACGGTAAGACGTGACAGCTTTTGCCCGCAATCCCCAAACTCAAGAAGGTAACAGGAGAGCTGAGTTGCAGGCTACCCTGGGCTACACAGAGCCTTGACTTTACACCACCACCACCCACCCCTACGCAGACACTAGGGACGCTGTTGCCGTAATGGCTGCTCTCAAAACCATCCCCAAAGCAGAATGTTGACTGCAACTTGGAGACAAAATGTGTGTGTTCTTCCTAATGGAAAACCCAGGAGGGTTGGTAGTGACGGGAGGGGTGGGGTGGTAGTGATGGGAGGGGTGGTAGTGATGGGAGGGGTGGTAGTGATGGGAGGGGTGGTAGTGATGGGAGGGGAGTTGATTTCTAGCAAAGGTAGAGCCGGATCTTCTCTTTCCATTTCTAACCATTTATCTGTGTGTATGATACATGTGTGTATGCACATTTATATGTGTGTGGAGGGTACATGCTCATAGGTACATGCATTGGGAACCCGAGGTTGACACGGCAATCAGTTCTCTCTTTCTGCCACGTGAAACTTGGGGCTCAAACTCAGTTGTCAAGCTTTGAAGCAGGCACCCTTACCCACTGGGCTGTCTCATCAGCCCGATTTTATTTTTGCAAACGGAATCAGAACCCAAATCTTGCCAAAGGCAGTTCGTACAGAAAGCTAAGGATGCTTTACAGAACAAATTTTAACACAAGTATTCTGCAGGGCCCAGCAGATTGCTCTATAGCCAAGGGTGGCTTCGAACTCCTGATCCTTCCGATTCTGCTTCCCAATTGCTGGGATTACAGGTATGTGCCACCATCTCTGAGTTATTCCATGGCTTTTGTGTGTGCTACAGAGGTACTCTACCAAACGAGTTACATGGCCAGCCCTAGGTCCCACTACCATGAAGAGGTATGTCACATTCTCAGTTGACTAGAGGTTTCAGCTAGGTGGGTCACAGGACGTGTCCTGGTCTTCTTTCAGTCTAGTGTTCAGCTGCGGACACCCCACAGTGCTTTCTAGTCTGACATTTTACAGTCTTGGTAATCCATTTCCTCTCCCCATGCTTTGATCTGCCACTGCCATACAGCTGCCCAACAAGCTACAACCAGTGAGAAATGACAGCTGAATGCCTGTAATAAGGTAAATGGCCCTGTGCTGACTGCAGGCGACTGTGAGCAGGGGCTTCAACAGAGCCCGGAGAGCCATGGAGGCAGAGGGCATATGGCAGGGCAAGGGTTGTAGAAAAGATTCACGTTAAAGTCACAGCTTGAGGTCGAAAGGCTGGCTCAGGACACTGTGTGGATACCTCCAGAAGGCTTGCAACAGCAGCTGCCTGAGAGAATGTTCCACTTTAGATTCTTTGCCTGATTCACTGGGTTTAGCAGACAGCGGTTTTATTCTGTCTTTATCTCTCCAGCTGTTTTAGTGTAAAATGAAGAGGTTGTCTGGAGCACTCTCCCTGCCACGGTCTTAGATTCACACAGAAAAGTTCAAAGTGTCCAATTTCTTGCAGTTCTTATAAAATTTGGGAGACAGCTGATGTGTTAGAACGGTGGGTCGCATCAGAACATACCACACACTAGGCCCAAACAGTTCCACGTGTAAGAGTTCAACTGAGAGAGAGAGGGGGGGCAGTAGCTTGGAAAGAGAGGAGGTGGAGAGAGAGATGGAGAAATGTTCCCCGTATATATATGGGTTCTGATATAGTAGCTACAGGTAAAGGTGGGAGGTGAGCCCAATGGATTCTGGGAATATGGCTGCTGTTGCCCTGGCAACGGGTCTGTGGACCCGCCCATGCATCACCAAAGGTTTTGGATGCCCTGATGCTAACAAGGCCTTTTGGTTTAGTGGGTCATGGGACTAGAGATACTTGGTTTATGCAGCCGACACATGTCAGTGTGTTGCTGGTGAAGTCACAGATCATTTTATAGTTTCCTTGATGTTTCTTTGTTAAACTTAATCCCAAAGATCTTGCTTCTTTGTTGTTTTTTTTTGTTTTTTTTTTTTTTTTT
>NW_022196900.1:109409579-109410936 GCF_008632895.1 Mastomys coucha
TGGTTTGGTTTTTTTTCGAGACAGGGTTTTTCTGTGTAGCCCTGGCTGTCCTGGAACTCACTCTGTAGACCGGGCTGGCCTCAAACTCAGAAACCAGCCTGCCTCTGCCTCCCAAGTGCTAGGATTAAAGGCATGAGCCACCACTGTCCTGCGATCTTGCTTCTTTATCAACGGGAAACTTGTTGAGTGTACTAACACCTTGGGCTCAATAACCTTTTGGTTTTACCCAGTGCTTTGGAAACCTGGGTCAGGAGCTGCCTGGAGCAAAATGCTAAGGGTTAGGCAGCTTCCTTAGCTGACTGGAAGGGATAACAACCGGTCAAGAACACATTTCAGTCTCTTTATGAAAGACACCACAGAAAAGCTAGAAACATAGAACATTAACGTCCAGACTTACAACCCAACAGAAACAGATGTGTCCCTTCAGCCCTACAGTGATGTGTGTGCATTGCTGGAGCTGAAAGCTGATTTCTGTAGTGTTTCAGACAAGATCCGGTTCCTAGGTAGCTCAAGCTTGTCTCAACTTGGTGGCTACTTTTTGTTTTTATTAGTATTACATTTTGTGGTTGGGGATAGAGATTAGAGCACAGCTTGATCATCAGGGCCTCCAAAGCCCATGATGTCACATGGGTAGGGTTTGCAGATCTGTTGCCAGGGCAACAGCCGCCATATTCCCAGAATCCATTGGGGGCTCACCTCCCATGTTTACCTGTGGCCACTACATCAGAACCCATATATATATGTGTGTATATATATATATTTATATACACACACACACACACACACACACCAGGGACACTCCTCCCTCCCTCTCTCTCTGTTCCCCTCCCTCCCTCCCTTCTTCTCTGTCTGCTACTGCCCCCTCTCTCCCTCTCAATTAAACCTCTTACAGGAGGAACTGTTTGGGCCCTAGTGGGTGGTATGTTGTGATTCCACCCACTGTTCTAACACATCACCTTTGCCCGAGCCATCTCATGGGTTCTAAGACAGGGTTTTATCTGTCTTGTTTTAAAATATTGTTTGTTTGGTTTTGTTTCTTGAGACAGAGTTTCTCTTTGTAACTTGTCTGTCCAGGAGCTAGCTCTGTAAGATTAAAGGCCCGCACCCCGCACCAGCACAGGCTGGCTATCATCACTTTTCTTTTTTTTTTTTTTCTTTCTTTTGCTCTATCTCCCTTAAAAGTCATTCTGTAGCCCAGGCAGGCCTTGAACTCAGAGATCTGTCTGCCTCTGCCACCCCACAGCTGTGGTCAAACACCAGCTTTATTTTCTTCATCAGAAGAGTAAATGGCTGGGCGGTGGTGGCGCACGCCTTTAATCCCAGCACTTGGGAGGCAGAGGCAGGCTGATTTCTGAGT
>NW_022196900.1:109410974-109414628 GCF_008632895.1 Mastomys coucha
CCTATTTAAAAAAAAAAAAAGAGTAAAACGGCTCCACCCACCTCTTCACATTTGCCACATCACTGTGGAATATTACTAGTCTGGACTCTGAGAAATGCCTCAGGACTACATAAAACCCCAAACTCTAATCACGAGTATGGGACTCAAGAATACAGGCTTCATTTAGGCCACAGGCAGGGAGAAAGAGGCATTAAATCTTTAAAGAAAGGAACACTAACAGGGACGAAGAATAAATCCACACGGAGCCAGTACACCGGAGAAATCAGGAAAGTTCTAGAGTAAGGTGGAGTGGCTCGGCGGGTGTAGCACAAAGGGACTGCCTGTAATTAGCGTGAGCTGGATAACAGGATTCGGTACCCTCCACACAGTAACAAATGATTGGGTAATACTGAGGGAAAGTTCACTTTCTCTTGGCTCCCTCGGCCTGAGACTCAGGACAGCAAGGACAAAAGGACGGGGTCACCTTGGCAGACCGAATGGAGAGAAAGGACCAGCGGCGGGGGCGCTCAGTGCGCAGGCGCAGAATCCCAAGCGCTCTTCCCCCCTTGCCCCCGCCCCCCGTGCTAATTCCACGCGGGAGTGAGGCCCCCGGCAGCGCATCAACGTTTCCACACCGCCGCCGGGGGCTCCAGCACCTCCCGGTGGGGGGAGGCCCACTGGAGGGCCCAGCGGCGAAGGTCATCAGCAAGGTCGTGGGCCGGACGTGAGGCGCCGCAGCCACGCCGAGTGCGTGTGCGACTCGGAGTACGTGCGGCGGGCTCCAGCCCTCATGCCCGCCGCGGAGCCCAGCCCCGCCCCGCCCCGCATCCGGGCTCCGTGGACCCCCGGCGGGGCCCCAGGTTCCCAGCGGGAGGCTCGCCCGGCATCCGGGCCATGCGGCAGGCAGGCTAGGCTCAGCCGTGCAGGACAGCCCCCGCCCCCGTGCCCTCGCCCCCAGTCTGGGCAGGCCGAGCGGCCGCCTTGGTCAGGCTGTTCTATTTGAGTGACGGCACGCTGAGCCAATGGGAACGCGGCGGGGCGGGAGGAAGGGCGGGCTCGAAAGCGGAGCACTGGGCGGGGCCTAGCGAGCAGGCTAGGAAGTCCGAGTGGGAGGCGCTTAGTGCTGCTCCGGGACTCGGTCGCGCTCGGGTCTGTCCTTTAAGCTCTCTTCGGTGACTACAGAACCCTCTTTCCTTCCTTCCTTCCTTCGCAGCGATCCTACTGCCAGGTATGATCCGCGTCCCCATCGGGGACAGCTTGCCTACGAGCTCCGCTTGGGGACCCGGTGGGCTCGTGCACCTACTAGCCTGGTCTCGAGCCGCTACCCAGGGAGCACTAGGGTCAGCCTCGTGGAAGGACGCAGGCTCTTGGGAGGGTGGAGGTGCAGGCCCACCAGTGATCACCGAGCTCCTGGGTTTGCAACGTAGCTGGGTTCCCAAGCAGACGCAGACCAAGCAGACGCAGGCCACGGGTGATCGCGGTTGTGGAGAATAGAAAAGTACTTCTTTCTGTGTTTGCTAAGTGGAAGGTTTTGGAGGGAGAGAGCAGCTTAACCCCCCCACTACCCCGATGCCCATTAAATCCCTCCTCAAAATGGAAGTTCAAGAAATAAGGATGCCCAAGAGGCAGAGCGCCACACCCTAGTAGATCCTGCTGGGGCTGGTGCTCCTGGACCGCAATGGAGCGTCACTGGGCGGGAGTGGTCCAGCCCATCGCTGCTCTGGAATATTCCTGTCCAGTGAGTGTCGGTTAGGTACTTCGAGTAGAGGAAATTGCAGCAGTCCCGTTGGATAATCGGGAAGCCCTCAGGAGACCTCGACGCAGTTAGGCAAGAGCTGCGGGTTTCCTGGGTGGCTACTAGCCGGCTGTAAACTGACTTAAGATGTATTTAAGAAAACTTCCTGTTCGTTCTGGCCCAGGCAATGTGGTCCCTTGACGGGCATTCGGGGTAGGCCAGAGCCACATCTGTGGTGATATGTCTGGCTCCGATAGGTCCACTTTCGTGCTCTTGGTCCGGCGTCCAACCCAGATAAAAGACCGAGTGGGTGAGATTTTCGTCCTTCGGTTAAAGACGTTTGCTGCATAGCCTAAAGATGCGCGCTTGATACAAAGGGTAGAAGGAGGGATCAACTCCTACAGGTTGTAAGGTCTCGCTGCAGTGCGCGTTGGCACGTGCACTGCACCCCCGCCCCCATAAAGGAACCAGCCATGGAGATGCACACGTGATAACCTAGCACTAGGGATGCTGAGGCTGGAGGATCACAATGAGTTCGGGTCAGCGTGCATGAGTGAGAAGACAAAGAGCATGGCATTTAAACTCAGCCTGGTCCACAAAACTGCTTGCAACTTACACAGAAAATAGGTGGTGTTTTGAAAGTGGAGATAAGAAATGAGTTGAGGAATACTAAGTAGGTTTTGTAACATAGTAGGTAAAGAGTAGCTACTTTATTCTTGGTTAGTGTATAAAGATCCTTTGTCTTAGAGAAGACAAAACCACAGGAGTAGCTTCTGTTGAAAAGACCACGACTTTGCCTCAGTGCTTCCTTTCCACAGAAGAGGAGAGCAGCCTCGCTAGATAATAGCTTCGGAGTTTGTCTTCACGCCTCGTCCGTGTAGGTCTAGAATAAGAGGTGCTGTTTGTTGCCCAATGTCCTCTTTCTCTCGGGATGTTTTCTGATTACACATTTACTTTGTATACCTTTTAAAAGGAAGACAAGGTTCCCCTTTGAAATGGACTAGCCAGAGCTCATAGCTCTTGCCTAAATATGGCGGCTATTGAACCCAGGACCGCCACGTGCTGGGCAAGCTGGCCCCACGTGCCTCCGGGCCAGAGAATGGCAGGACAGGTGACCACAGCTAAAGGAGGTTGAGGTTCTGGCTTCCTGTTTCACAGTTTCTTACTGGTTACCAAATCTGTGTTAGCTGTATGTCTGTTCTTGTCCTGGGTGCAATTTGATGAGTTAGGGTTTCTTTTATTGCCCACAATTCCCTCAAGTCTCCAGGTCCGTTTAACCTCTGACCTTCCTTCACTGTTACTTCCCACTTCCTTCTCTGGAGCCAGAACTTTGTTCTATCCAGTCAGATTTTTTTCCTTTTCTTTTTTTAAATAAATAATTTTTTAAAAAAAAACACTGTAGTTGTCTTCAGACACATGAGAAGAGGGTGTCAGATCTCATTAATTACAAGTGGTTGTGAGCCACCATGTGGTTGCTGGGATTTGAACTCAGGACCTTCAGAAGAGCAGTTGGTGCTCTTACCTGCTGAGCCATCTCACCAGCCCCAGTCAGAGTTTTATTTACTTATTATTAAAAGTATTTACGTGTTTGCCCACAGAACACTTAGCTTCAGAGGGCTATCTGCAGGAGTGGTTCTTTTCATTGTGGCACGTGGACCTCATGCTTGGTGGGGAAGAACAAGCCACTAACCTGCTCTATAAGGAGTAGTCCTCACTACACATACCCTCACTGATAAGTGACCTTCCTGTATGTTAACACATAGCCCAATTCGTTCTCGTCAAGTCCAGGATCCCTTAGAGGTGATGTCTTGGAGTAAATTAACCTTCTAGGTTTCTGCTTATGGGTGATAATGTGAACTGTTTTTCCTCCTACAGAAGTTCACCATGTCCATTCTCAAGATCCACGCCAGAGAGATCTTTGACTCCCGGGGGAATCCCAC
>NW_022196900.1:109416384-109437690 GCF_008632895.1 Mastomys coucha
AGAAGTTCACCATGTCCATTCTCAAGATCCACGCCAGAGAGATCTTTGACTCCCGGGGGAATCCCACGGTTGAGGTGGATCTGTACACCGAAAAAGGTCTCTTCCGAGCTGCCGTGCCCAGCGGTGCGTCCACTGGTATCTACGAGGCCCTAGAACTCCGAGACAATGATAAGACCCGCTTCATGGGGAAGGGTAAGGATGGGAACTTAGTCCTGTCCTCACACGCCAGCTCCTCTCCCCTTTCCCAGGCATTCATCCATAGCGCTGTCCTCAGAGGAAAGCCAGCAGGGCCGCTCACCAATGCCTGCCCTCCTAAGCCTGGAGCCTGGCATGGAAGTCCTAGGAGACTGGTGGTGGTCTACTAATAACCCTTCCTCCCAGAAGGGTCTAATGCATGTCATCAGTGGGGACATGTAGGCAATTCTGTTGGCTTTTCTGGTGCCCAGTTGACAGGGTCATCCTGGGCAAACCAGCTCCCAGGTCTGTGGTGGCAGGCAGACCTTCAGCACTGGTGTGGCTCTCACCTTCATTGTGTAAATGGAGTCGGCTTGCCCCAGGTGCAGAGACGGCAGAGTTAGGTCTTTCCTTTTTCCCTCATACGGTATTAGCCCTGCAAGCCGTCTGTGGTCTTTCTAAAGAAAGACTTGTAACTGATGGTGGTGAGGACATTTGGGGAAGTGTCCATAGAGAGGGAGGGTTCTGTTAGAGGGGCTCTCAGGGCTAAGGAGCCCCCCAGCATTAGAAGCCTGACTTCTGGAACACTCCTGCCTCCTTTCTCCTTGCTTTCTTTCCTCTGTCCTCTGAAGCCTGTTCTCTCCTGAGTCTCTCTTTCCTTCTCTCTTGTCCTCTGACGGGCAGGCGTCTCCAGACCTGTTAAGTATGTTAATGAGTTCCTGGCACCAGCCTTGTGCACTCAGGTAACAGGCTGGGCATCCTGGTGTGCAGCTGGTGTCCCAGTGCATGGTCTTGAACTAACATCCCCCGTAGCACTCCGGGCTGGTCGCTCTTGGCGTGGCTCTAACTCCCTGGGGTTCGAGGGAAGAGCACTCAGATTGGGCCAGAAAGGCCCATTCTGGGGGAAGTGAGGGATAGGGGTTTATTGTGATCCTGTGGAGGAGGCTCTTTGGGCTTCTGGGCCCACAACTCCCGTGCTCCAGCAAGGCTGCTAAAGCCTGTGTATTGTAACTGTGTAAGTAATTTCATGATTGTTCCTTCTAGGTGTCTCACAGGCTGTTGAGCACATCAATAAAACTATTGCACCTGCTCTGGTTAGCAAGGTAGGACCCATCTCCTGGTAACTACTGTGTCCATGCCACCAGAGCCAGGACCAAACCTCTCCTGTTGACAGAATACTCGGGGCCCTAGAAGCTGGCAGGACTCCCTCGTGCATGAGTCTAACCCGCCTGCTGCTGTGTGCCCTTGCTTCTGAAAGCACCTGAAACTGGACCAGACTGTGGCGGCTGGGGGAGGGGAATGCTTGACATGTTTCCTTGTGTTCTCTTGCCCTTTGGGGGCTCATGGTCCAGATTTTAATAGCAGCTTTGTATATCATGTTGGATGGCTGATACAGATTTTGGGACTTCTTGCGCTATTGGGGTGGCTTTGTTACAAACTTTATTACAGACTGGGACTGGAGATAATGCTCATTGTTAGGAGTATGTAGAGAGGGTTACCGCAGGCTAGTCCCAGACAATACATAAGGAAGGTGGTGGCAGGTGCCTGCAATTCTAGTATTAGAAGATAGGCAGAACTCCTCCCTCTTCACTATACAAAGTCACCCTGTACCATCCAGTCATTTTGTCCCCAGTGAGCCTGTGTGAGGCTGTAATTGGTTCTGCTTGTCTGGTCTCTAGACAGTTGCTCATTACAGCTGTCTGCACCCTCTGCTCCAGTCTCCTGGGCATCTCCTTGGCACACCTTCATTGTCCCTCATCCCCAGGCCTTCCTCTTACACTCTTGGGGAGGTTTAGCCTTTGGGGACTTTCTACACGGGTGAATGTTTGCCTTCCTTCTGCAGCCTTGTCAAACAAAACAGCAAGAGCAGAGCACCCGCGTAGCACCGTGGGCGTGGAGACTCTTTCCATAGTGTTCTAGGACTATAAAGAGGCAGAAGGGCAGCAGCATCGGATCCTCTGCATTGGTGTTCTTCACAGCTGAGACAGTCTGAGTTTATTGCTTCATACACTCCCCAAATAGCCATGTTTATCAATCAGGTGTTGGATAGGTGATCCTGGACAGCCTATGTCGGCATGCATTCTCTTGCCAGACAATGGTGTTCTGTCTTGTCCTGGTCAAGAGCACAGCATTAAAGGGCCTGTGCAGCCCCCACTTGCTTGAATGAACAATCATCAGCCTTATTACCTAATTTTTATCCAAGAACATCCTTGTTTGTGTTAATGCTTTACAGCATATGCCACCCACATCTGCCTTGTGACCTTGACAGCCTAGGTAGACTGCAGTCTCTTGTGGACAAGGAGAAACGCCCGGAGCTGTTAGTTAGGACTAGTCAAAAGTGGTTTTGTTTTCTGTTGGCTCTACCCCTTCTGTTTAGAGCTAGGGATTGAGCCAGTCTTTTGCAAGCATTGACTGAGAAGCTGCATTGCTGAGTTCCACACCTAGCCCCTTGGCTATAAACATAGTGCACATAATTGCCTAGGAGTCCCAGGATTCTGAAGTGATGCTTGGCAGGAGAGTGGGGGTCATGTGATAGCCCTAGCCCTCACTCCCTGTCTCCCTGCAGAAAGTGAATGTCGTGGAGCAAGAGAAGATTGACCAGCTCATGATCGAGATGGATGGCACCGAGAATAAGTGTGAGTGGCACGGGTGGAGGCTTTGTGGTCCAGCTGGTATTGATTGTGTCTGCCACAAATGGGGGCATTTTCCAGGAGAGCGGTGGGTCCATTTTAATGGACGCTAGAAATGGAGGGCTACTGCATTGTGACTTTACAGGCCAGTGGGGGAGAGGCTGCTAAGAAATAGCATGTACTCATCATTTTCATTTTATTCTAGCTAAATTTGGTGCAAATGCCATCCTGGGAGTATCCCTGGCTGTCTGCAAAGCTGGTGCCGTGGAAAAGGGCGTGCCCCTTTACCGACACATTGCTGACTTGGCGGGCAACCCTGAAGTCATCCTGCCTGTCCCAGTGAGTGGATTTTTGGAACTTCCTAAGGTTGTCTTGTTTCATTTTTGTTGCTGCAGTAAAATATCCCAGGAAAAAGCAGCTATGGAAAGTGTTTGCTTGTCACAGTTCCTGAGGACAGTCCATGTTAGAGAAGTTGGGACAGCAGTGAATCCTTATGTGTTTTTTTTCAAGACAAGGTTTCTCTGTGTGGCCCTGGCTGTCCTGGAACTCACTCTGTAGACCAGGCTGGCCTCAAACTCAGAAATCCACCTGCCTCTACCTCCCAAGTGCTGCTGGGATTAAAGGCATGCGCCACCACCACCCGGCTGAATCCTTATGTTTTACAGTCAGAAATAAAGTGGGGTGGTGGTGCACCTTTAATTTCAGCTTTGGGAGCAGGGGCAGGGTGGCAGCTGAATTTGAGGCCATCATGGTCTACAGAGTGGCTTGTGGCCCGGGGTGAGGTGATAGTGGATGCGGAAATAAAGCTTACCTCACCTCCACGAGGACAGTCTAGAACTCAGGGACTGGTGCTCCACATAATGGGCTAGTTTTACTCATCAGTCACACTAATCGAGACATTGTCCCCACATCCGCCAGGAGCCAAATGATGTAGACAGTCCCTCGATAAACTTATATGTTCCTGAGTTGTTGGGTGACAATTAATACTACCCATTGCAGAGTTAATATGTCATGTCCCTAGCACCCATATGGACCCTGGTCCTAATGTGGGTTTTGACCCCCCGCACAGTGAGTAGAGAAGAATCCTAGTGAGCATTTCAAGATGGCCCTGACACATCCAGGGCCAGGCTCATAGGGTCCAAGAGAGAGGTAGTTGAGTTCAGATGCTCCGTGCCCTATGGTCACTAACCTCTTGCTTCCCTGGGCTGGTGTCATAGCAATCTTCTGCTTCTCCCAGGCTTTCAATGTGATCAACGGCGGTTCTCATGCTGGCAACAAGCTGGCCATGCAAGAGTTCATGATCCTGCCTGTGGGGGCATCCAGTTTCCGGGAAGCCATGCGCATTGGAGCAGAGGTGTACCACAACCTGAAGAATGTCATCAAGGAGAAGTACGGGAAGGATGCCACCAATGTGGGTGACGAGGGTGGATTCGCACCTAACATCCTGGAGAACAAGGAAGGTAAAAACAACTGAGAGTGCTGGACAGTGGTGGCGCATGCCTTTAATCCCAGCACTTAGATAGGCAGGTGGATTTCTGAGTTCAAGGCCAGCCAGGGCTACACAGAGAAACCCTGTCTCAAAACAAAAAGCCATTGAGAGCTGTGCTGTGCTGTCCACTCAGACCTTTGGGTTTGTCTGCCATTTTATTAGGTAGCTCGAGGCAGGTCCAGATCCTGGAGATAAGATGGTAATAAGCCACCATATGTGTGCTGGTAATTGAACCTGGATTCTCTGGAAGAGCAGCCAGTGTTCTTTACCACTGAGCCATCTCTCCAACCAATGTTCATTTGATTCTATTTTATTGTTATGCATGTGGGTGTGCCTAGCATTAGCATTTCCTTCCTTCCACTGTTGCTAGAGGGATTGACTGGTTAACTCTCACCTTTATCAGCCATCTTACAGGCCCTTTGTGACCTGACCTGTAGAGAATGCACTTTATAGAGAATTCAGGTAGCAGGAGGCGAATGTCTGCTCAGCTTGAATTGAGGTGGCTCTTTTGGGACCCTGCCTCTGTTCTATTTAAAGCCATCCCTCAGGACAGCTGATCTCAGCTCAGCTGGTCACTGTAGCTGTATCTTGGCCAGCACAGCTGCCCTGGCACTAAATTTGGGACCATTGACCACACACAAGAAAGGCTGTGTAAGACTTGATATGGCTTTGACCCACAGTAGGAATAAGAACCCCCAGGCAGGACAGTATACTCTGCTCTATAGGACAATCTGGGTAGCTGTTGCAGCAAAGCCTTATTTCTGTCACCCACCTTTTCCTTGTCTCTTTCCAGCACTGGAGCTGCTCAAGACTGCAATTGCCAAGGCCGGCTACACTGACAAGGTTGTCATCGGCATGGATGTGGCTGCCTCCGAGTTCTACAGGTCTGGCAAGTATGACCTGGACTTCAAGTCTCCGGATGACCCCAGCAGATACATCACGCCTGACCAGCTGGCCGATCTGTACAAGTCCTTCATCCAGGGCTACCCAGGTGAGTGCCAAGGTGCTCTGTGGCTTCCTAGTCAGGCTCTAGGCCACAGGGCTTCACTTCAGTTCTTCTGTACAGATGGGTTCAGTTTGGTCAGGGTTAAGCTAAGACCCCAGTACATTCCTCATTTCCAGCCTGCCCCTTTCTTCTTCATAACACTAGCTCATGCTGACCTTGAACAAAAAAAGCTCATACTTTTGTATTTATCTTAATGTTAGGCTGGACACTGGTACACACCCTTAATCAGAGCAGATAGGCAGATCTGAGTTGTGGTTCCATATAACAAGTCCCAAGCGAGTTAGTGTTATATAGTGAGACACCATCAAATAAGATTGAAATTTAAGTCTGGGCAGTGGTGGCGCACACCTTTAATCCCAGCACTTGGGAGGCAGAGGCAGGTGGATTTCTGAGTTCGAGGCCAGCCAGCCAGGGCTACACAGAGAAACCCTGTCTCAAAAACAAAACGAACAAACAAACAAGATTTAAATTTAAAAGCTAACAAATTTTAGTTGGGTGAGGTAGTACACATGTCATCATGCAGATATTGAAGAAGGAAAATTGCAAGTTCAAGATGACCTTGTGCTACACCAGTCTCTATACTGCTAAGACTGTCTCAAAGCAGAAGGCATTCCTTTAAGCCCAGCAAGAGACCAAGGCGCAAAGTTAAACCTAAAGCCTTAGTGACAGACCATCTCAAACACATCAGTTTTTAAAGAGACAAACCCCTAGGCTTATAGAGAAGGGAGAGGTGAAGAGGAGGTGCCAGCACAGTGACAGCAGCCTCCTTTTCTCAGTGGTGTCCATTGAAGACCCCTTTGACCAGGACGACTGGGATGCCTGGCAGAAGTTCACAGCTAGTGCAGGCATCCAGGTGGTGGGCGACGACCTCACAGTGACCAACCCTAAGCGGATTGCCAAGGCTGCAGGCGAGAAGTCCTGCAACTGCCTCCTGCTCAAAGTGAACCAGATCGGCTCTGTGACCGAGTCTCTGCAGGCGTGAGTAGCCTGGGGAGGGGCTTCCGGGATGATGGCAGCCCGAGGGATGCAGCAATAAGCCCTAGCTTGCCTGGGCCTTCTCCCTTAGCTTTTACCACTACATAGGCACTGAAAGTTTGTCACCTTGGAGCTTGGAGTCAGTGACCATGAGAGACGATGGGAAGCTTTCAGTGGAGGGAGGGGCACTGAGGCTATAGCTCAAACCTTTCAGCACAAGGACAGGCAGGGGGTATCACGTGATCTGACTCCTGCCCTTTCTTTAGGTGTAAGCTGGCCCAGTCCAATGGCTGGGGTGTCATGGTGTCCCACCGATCTGGGGAGACTGAGGACACTTTCATCGCTGACCTAGTGGTGGGGCTCTGCACTGGGCAGGTAAGAGCAGCGCCCCTGGGTGCAGTTGGGGTTTGCTCTTCACACTGGCTGAAGGCTAGGCCTCCCTCATTCGTGTTCCCTGTTGCTTCTGTAATGGTGGCTTTTCCTTTGTCCCTCCAGATCAAGACTGGTGCCCCTTGCCGATCTGAACGCCTGGCCAAGTACAATCAGATCCTTAGGTAAAGACACTTTGTAGTCACAGCGGAAGACAAATGGGCGGGCATGTGCTGTTGGGATCCCTGGCCAGGCGCAGACAGTGGCTGGTGGTATGTGGCCTGTGCTGTGCTGCCACCTTGGGGTGGAAGGCAGAACAGGTCACCTTGAGTCCAGCCATATTTGGAGCTGGGTGACAGTGAGATGTGCCCACATCCCCCATGTAGCCAGCCAGGGTCTCACTGTCTCCAAGTCTGATTTCAAATTCATAGCAATTTCCCTACTCCCGCCAACCGTGTACCAGAACTAACAGACATAGTCCACTGTAGCCTCTTACACGAAGAGCTAATCTTGCTTTCTTTCTCTTTTCTGTTTTTTGCCAAGAATTGAGGAAGAGCTGGGCAGCAAAGCCAAGTTTGCTGGCAGGTCCTTCAGGAACCCCCTGGCCAAGTGAAGCAGAGACTGGAGATCCCTGGAGCCACCAGCTGCTTAGGTCCTCTGTCCCTGATGTCATCCAGGCGGCTCAAGGCCGGCCCCGTGCTTGCCCCTCCCATGTCACTGCTTCCTTAAACATCCACACCTGACCACCAGGAACCCTTCTGGATTCCCCAGCTCTGTGATCATGCGATTGGTCTGAATCATTGTTTCTGTCACCTGACCTCCCAGCTAGTGTCTGGAGCCCTTGGAACCCCACTGTCATCTCTAGGGTGCCCACCATCAAGACTCCCCCCAGTGGTTTACATGCAAAAATAAAAGCTGCAGAAGCCCATGAGGATGCTGGGCATCTCATTTGTGATGGCCTTGGGGTGGCCTCAGGACTGCTGGGGCAGGGAGGTGGTGAGCCAGCTTCAGGCATCAGTACAGAGTCTCCCTGCAAGTGACCTGAGGTTGGAGGCCTTGTGTTAGGAGGAAGTCCAGCCAGTGTGGGGGATTGAGACTCAGGAAGACCAGGGGAGTTATTTCTTTACTAGTCTGGGGCCCTGGAGGGAGGGAGAGTCACATTCCAGTCATTGGGTGGGAAGCACCTTGAACTGCTGGGCCAAATCTTTGCTGCACCAAGCATGATTAAGAGGTGGTGTATGTTCAAGGCCAGGGTGGGTGACTCGCAGTAAGAATTTGTCAGTTGTGAGAGCGCCTCATATAATAATGCTTCGTGACGATTCACACTTAATTCCAGCAGGGTCTACAGAGTGAGTTCTATGACCACCGGAGTTGTTGAGAAACCAAGTTGTCACAAAGAAAATCCTAGTTAGCCATAGCACAGGTGTGAAACCAGCAGGACCCGAATGCAGTTGAGGAATCACTGTAATAAAGAAATAGGCTAGCTGGGCGTGGTGGCGCACGCCTTTAATCCCAGCATTTGGGAGGCAGAGGCAGGTGGATTTCTGAGTTCGAGGCCATCCCCGTCTACAGAGTGAGTTCCAGGACAGCCAGGGCTAGGAAAAAAAAACAAAAAAAGAAATAGGCTGACAAGGGTGCCCTGTGCCTACCTCAGGACCTGATAGAGAAAACACCCCCCTCCCAAGGTGAGGTTAGATGGACTGACTGTCTTATCCCAGTTTAGCCCTCTCCTGGACACCCAGCCCACTGAGTCCGCTTATACACCAGCCTATGGAGCACAAAGCACTGTGGGGTGAGTTTAGAAGCTGGCTTCTATGATTGTCCCCGCTATGTGTTGGAACCTGTCAGCCAGTCAAGCGAGTAGCATGTGTACAGCTGGAGGCTGCCCTATCCACCCTCATGCATGCCAGGAGAGTCCATTTCTCCCTGATGGCCTGGGAGGCGGCTGCTTAGTGGGTGGGGTACATGGCTACTACACATGAACCCTAGTTAGTACTCCCAAAAGGCAGCGATACCAAGAAGTGATTTTAACTGCCACAGCAGCAGGTTTACAGTATTAGTGTTCGTAATCCAGGGCCCCGCACTAACAGGAGGCACCCCTTTAAATCATCCCATGCACTTTCCAAATAACAGATTCATACCATCTACCACGCAGCTATCCCACACAGACAGAAATAGGCCTTGCAACATCTCTTAAGAATTCTGAAGCTGGGTGCTGTAGTCCATACCTGTGATCTCAGCACTTGGGAGTCTGAGACAGTAGGATTGCTCTAAGTGTGAGGCTGACTTCAGATACTTAGGCAACACCTTGTCTGAGATTCAGAAGAGAACTCCCTATTTTGGGGATGATCTATATCCACCATCAGACTGGCTTGAAACCAAGCTTACCTTGAACTCAGTATGCCCAACAGGTTTATTTATACCATTTTAAATTATGTGCATGTTTTTGACTACTGATCTATAGATGTAAGTTCAGGGGCCCACAGGACCTGGAAGAGGGTGTCATGCCTTAGAGCTGGAGTTACAGGTAGTTGTCATCTGACTGACATGTGGCTATGTACCAAACTTAAGTCCTCTTACAAAGCAAAGGCTCTCTAAACCAGTGAGCATCCTCCAGCCTCAGATTTGGGGTTCTTCCTGACTTGATATTGCCAGATGATGGCATTTATCATTCAATCCTAGCGATACTTATGAGTGTTTTACTGGCGTGTGTGTACGTGTGCCACTTGTGTGTCTGCTGCCCATGAAGGTCAGAAAAGGGCATTTGATCATCTGGAACTGAAATACAGAGCCACCATGTGGGTGTGGAACAGAACCCAGGTCCTCTGCAGGACCCTGCAGGTGCCCTTAATGCCTTAGCCATCTCTCTAGCCCTCATTTGCCACTGGAGGTGAGGGCAAGCACAAATGGGTTTCCTTTCCATTGAGCCTGGCTGTGAGCAAGGGCTGCTGGCTAGAAACCGCTCCATTAGTGTGGTTAGTTTCTCTGCTCAGTGCTGTGTGATCAATTTTTGTCACAAAACAAGTATTTGCTGTCTGTGGTTTTAATACAGATTCCTGGGCCTCTGGCCTTAGAACAAAATTGTCTAAAGCAGTGGTTCTCCAGCTTGGCTACATGAGTCTCCTAGAGGACTCATTGTTCAGAGCACATCCCAGAATCCCCTCCCTGCGCCCCCTGGAGTCCAAGGCTTCAGTCTTTGTTGCAAAGTCCCCTGGCTGAGTCCTGCCAAGCTTAAAAACCACTAGCATGAAGTGAATGGGTCCCAGGGTTGGCAGTGCCTAGGCAGGGCTAGAACATCGAGCTCTCAAGGATAAATGGCAAGCAGCCAGGCCTCCATGAAAGCCCCTGGCCATGGGAATCCAGCTGAGGCAGGAGGATGGCAGCTGAGGCCACAGATCTGAGTCACTTGTGGAAGAGCTGTACAGGTAGCCTGTGCCTTGGTGGTGGATTCTGAGCTGGGCCTGCCTCCCCACATCCACAGGAGCCTCACTGCCGCAGTAACCAAGGGCACAGAGCAGTGCTGTGTGGCGCTAGACTGACTTGCCACTAAATGATTAAAGCTAACAGCTCCCACCCCACCCATCCCCAAGTGCTCCTCTTATTACAGAGGCACCATGCAGTGTCTCATTGGCTTAGGCTGCCATTCAGAATAAAACCAGCTGAACAGTCAGATACTGTATGTATCCCATGTAAGATGATGAATGAAGCTAAGGGGTCTCTTTTTTGGGGGTGGGGGGTTTCAAGACAGGGTTTCTCTGTGTAGCCCTGGCTGTCCTGGAACTCACTCTGTAGACCAGGCTAACCTTGAACTCAGAAATCTACCTGCCTCTGCCTCCCAAGTGCTGGGACTAAAGGTGTGCGCCACCACCGCCCAGCACTAAGGGGTCTCTTAAACTGCAGACCAGCTCAGTAGATCTCAGTTTATCTCTACTACTGCCCAATGGTGTGGGAGTGTGTATGCATTAGTGTGTGTAGGTGTGCCTGTGTGTGTATGTGTGTGGGCATGCATGTGTGTATGTATGCCTGTATGTATGTGTGTGCCCATGTGTATGTGTGAACCTGTTTGTATGTGCATATGTATGCATGCACTTGGGCATGTGTGTGCACATGCATGTGTGTATGTGCACCTGTGTATATGTCCATGTGTGTAGGCGTGCATGTGTGTGTGTGCCTGTGTGTATGTGCAGTGTGTGTGGGTACATGCATGTGTGGGGGCATGCATGTGTGTATGTGTGCCTCTGTGGGGTGCCTACGTGTATGTGTTTGCCTGTGTGTATGTGCAGTGTGTGTGGGTACATGCATGTGTGGGGGCATGCATGTGTGTATGTGTGCCTCTGTGGGGTGCCTACGTGTATGTGTGTGCCTGTGTGTATGTGTAGTGTGTGTGTGCACAAGTGTGTGTGTACGTTTGTATGTGTACCTGTTTGTACATGTGTGCCTGTTTGAGTGTGTGTGTGCACGCACACATGCATAGTTAGTTGCTATCCACACTGATTATTGCAGGCTTGGTGAGGACTCTAGGGATTGGAGCCAGGGTCTCTACCTGCAAGGGAAATTACATACTCCAGTGCTTCAGGCTCAGGCCTGTCTGTGGACATTCAAAGGTGATAATGGGTGTGTAAGTGAGCAGAGTGCTGGGCTTGTGTGAGGACTCTTCACCCTCCTGTTTTCTGGACAGACATGGTACCATGGGACATTCCTTATTCCTCTGCCCGAGATGGTTTTGTTGAGCACGGTGTCAGCGTGCACATCAGTAGTCCTCATCTTCATGGAGGGTTCTGGATTCTCCAGTACCTGGGGCGTTTTCCTGAATCCCACTGCAGGGAGGTAGCAGAAATGGAGCAGTGTTCTCTTCCAACCCTGCAGCAACCGAATGTGCCTTTCCCAGACTGTCGGGTTAGTTGTTTGTTTTGGTTTTGGTTTGGAGCTCATTAACTCACTCAGGATGGCTTTAAATTCCTACAATCCTCCTGCCTCAGCCTCCAAGGGCTGGATTCCAAGGGTAAGTCCTGCTCCTCACCATTTTCTTTTTTCTTCCTTTAATTTTAATTTTAAGATTATATATATATATATATATATATACACATACATACATATATATATATATGTGTGTGTGTGTGTGTGTGTACTTTTTGTGTGTACTGAGTGTCTGCATATATGTATGTACCCATGTTGCCTGCTTGATGCCCTCAGAGGCCAGAGGAGGCATGGTTGTGTTCTGCCTGATATGGGTACTGAAAACCAAACCCAAGTCCTCTAGAAAAGCAACACGTGCTATTTTATTTTATTAGTTTATCTAATTTTATTGTATTTAGTTTTTTGAGACAGCATTTCTCTGTATAGCCCTGGCTGTCCTGGTATTCGCTCTGTAGACCAAGCTGGCCTTGAGGTCACAGAGATCCACCTCTGTTCCAATCACTGGGATTAGAGGCGTGCACCACCCCACCCACCCAACCCCAATCTCCCACCCCCACCCCGATCCCCCAAACCCAATCCCCCCCCAAGCCCACCCCCTGGCCCTTCAAGTGCTCCTCATTGCTGAGCTATATATATATATCCTTCTGGCCCCGGCCTCACTGCCGTTCCTCAGGAGTGCCCCCTGCTGGCCGGAGTTGGAAGCTCTGCTCTATTGTTTGAATCAGCTGTTCTAAGGTATGATTTCCATTAAGTGGCAAGTGCTCAAATCTGAACTGCAATTTGACATGTTTTTAACAAATACACAGGGCAGGATAGATGGCTCAGCGATTAAGAGCACTTACTGTGCTTGCAGAGGACCCAGGTTTGGCTCCTAGTATCCAAATGGCCAATCCCAACCACCTGTAACTCTAGTTCCAAGAGATCTGATGCCCTCTTCTGGACTCCTTGGCGCACGGACATATATGCAGGCAAAATACACACATACACTAAATAAAAATAAAAATTTAAATAAACCGATAGACTTGAGCAAGCAGCAGCACGGAGATGATAGGCTCCCAGCATCCTCAGAAGAACCCCCCATGCCCCAACCCAACCCAGGAAGCCAACCTTGCTTTGCTTTCTTCTTTGACATTCCGAGGTATGTATACCGTGGCCCTCAGGCCAGAAGAGGGCCTCTGGAGCTGGACTTACCGGAGGTTATGGGCCTCCCAGGGGAGATGCTGGAACTGAACTCAGGTCCTCGGGAAGAATAAATAAGAGTAGTACTTTTTTTAAATTTTACTTTATATATATGAGCACACTATAGTTGTCTTCAGATGCACCAGAAAGGGACATCAGGTCCCATTACAGATGGTTGTGAGCTACCCTGTGGTTGCTGGGAATTGAACTCAGGACTTCTGGAAGAGCAGTCATCTCCAGCCCCAAGAATAATGCTTTTAACTGTTTAGTAATCTCTCCAGCTCTTTCATTTGCTTTGTAAAATGATAACATAATATTATATAATGTAATGTAAAATAATAATAATTTATTACTACTACTACTATTATTAATTGCATGGGCTTTTTGATTTGGAAAATGAGGAACACTGGTCCCACATACCCAGAGGCCAACAATTAGCCACTCACTCCAGCAGCTTTTCCCGTCCTCCTTCCTGCCTCGCTCAGGTACCTGCCCACACTCTGAGTTCCTGTCCTCCTTCCTGCCTCGCTCAGGTACCTGCCCACACTCTGAGTTCCTGTCCTCCTTCCTGCCTCGCTCAGGTGCCTGCCCACACTCTGAGGATACGTGTGTTTGTATGTGCACGTGTGAGTCTCATTTCTTTTTTCTCCCTCAGGAACTGGAAACTGAAGCCAAGGCCTCGTGTTTGCTGAGCAAGTTCTCTACCACTGAGCTAAATCCCCAAACCCTAGCCTTTAAAGAGAATATTACAGTTAATTATTTAATTGTGTGTGGGGGTGGGGGGGTGTTCACGTGCTACGGCCCAAGATAATGTGTTGGAATTGGTTCTCTCCTTCTACCATGTGCATCCCCAGGATCACACTCAGGTGGTCAGGTGTGGCAGCATGCCCCTTTACCTGCAGAGCCTCTCTGCAGCCCTCTCTCCAGGTCTCTATAAGGCTTTTGAGCCTGGAACCCTGGTCTACGGTCCCCACAGGTGGAGAGCTTGCTTGCCAGTGCTCTGCTGTTCTGCTAAGCTCTCTACTGCCAAGCACCCGTGGGTTCTGCTGCTCTGGGTTTCTTCCTCTTCTGATGACTGATGTCTGGTGCCCAAGGTTGAGAGCAGCCCCTGGCCGTCTTTGGGCTCTCCTATTCCTGCAGGCCCTGACTGTGAGGCAAGTACCACCTTTCTCAGATTCTACTCGCCAACCCTCCAGGAGGCCAACCTGGCATTCCGGCTGCAGAATGGAGAGGTTTGGTAATCAGGGCTGCTGTCCATGGGGGCCAGGAATGATAGCAGGCTCATTTGCATATATGACCTAAGACAGTAATTAAACCCAGGCACCCCAGGGGTGAGAAGCAAGCACATTAATTCAGGAGCAATTAAAAACCCTCTAATGTCACCACCCACAGCCACCACTTGTGAGACTGCCACCTTCTGGGCTCCCACATCTGGCCACCAGACAGCTACACGTTCTTAGGAAGAGCACGCCTCACCCCTCCTCCAGGCTCTGATCCTGCTACAAAGCCATTTCTTGAAAAACAAGGTCCTAGCCCAAGCAGTGGCAGCGCACGCCTTTAATCCCAGCACTTGGGAGGCAGAGGCAGGTGGATTTCTGAGTTCGAAGCCAGCCTGGTCTACAGAGTGAGTTCCAGGACAGCCAGGGCCACACAGAGAAACCCTGTCTCGAAAAACCTAAATACATAAATAAATAAATGAGTAGGTCTTAGGGCTTTTCACCTTTTGGCAGCAAAACAGATAACAGTTGCCATGTTTTCATCATCAGGTATATGGTGTAGCAAGTTTTAGTGAGCACATCCAAAATGTTAACCATGTCTACCAAGACCCTGCAGACGCAGGCTTGACAAGCTCCAAGCGTTCTGCTATGTTCTGGCAGTGGCTGCAGTAGCTTGGAAGTGTTGACCCCTCGTGAAGTCCTGTGTACTGGCCAGTTATCTCTGCCAGTGTTCCTAAAGCGAGGATACCGGCCTTTGCTGCTTTGAGAAACACTTTCAACATAAGTGGGCATCCTACCCAGATGTACTCGATGCACATAGACACTCAGCCTCGGCCAGCATGCTCCTCTGCCCAGAGAGACAGCTGCCCACCCTCACCTGAAAGGCCTCACACCTGTCTTTTGTTTACTTTGTTTGCTCTGGAACTGTGCCTGCTGTGCTCTGCAGTGGTTCCTGGGTAAGAAGGGCACCTGGGGACCAGCAGGTGTCATGGTGACCAGCAGGTGTCATGGTGACCAGCAGGTGTCATGGTGACCAGCAGGTGTCATGGTGACCAGCAGGTCTCATGGTGACCAGCAGGTCTCATGGTGAGCTAATAAACAAACCTCCAGTCCAGGTGGCCAGAGTGCTGCAGAAGGCCAGGCTACAGATGCCAGAGGAGGTCTAAATTTCAGGACAGAGAAACAGAGAGGGAAGGGGTTTTTTTTGTTTGTGTGTGTGTGTGTGTTTCCGAGACAGGGTTTCTCTGTGTAGCCCTGGATGTCCTAGAACTCACTCTGTAGACTAGGCTGGCCTCGAACTCAGAAATCCACCTGCCTCTGCCTTCCAAGTGCTGGGATTAAAGGCCTGCTCCACCACTGCCCAGCGAGAGGGAATCTTTAAGTCTTTTTTGTTGTTGTTGTTGTTGTTGTTGTTGTTGTTGTTGTTGTTTTGAGACAGGGTTTCTCTGAGTAGTCCTGGCTGTCCTTGAACTCACTCTGTAGACCAGGCTGGCCTCGAACTCAGAAATCCACCTGCCTCTGCCTCCCAAGTGCTGGGATTAAAGGCCTGTGCCACCACCACCCAGCTTTAAGTCTTGTTTGTATGTCTCATTGGTTGGCTCTATGTATTATCACATGTAGCCCTGGCTAGCCTTAGACTCTGCTGCCTCATTCTCACACCACAGGCTTGAGTTGAGCAGAGTGGAAGATGTGAGCTCTCAGCTTCCTGCCCCTGTTCCTGGAGATGTCAGAAGAGGTCATCAGGGCCCCTGGAACTGTAGCTACAGATGGGAGTGCTCCACCTTGTGGGTGCTAGGAACTGGAGCTGGGTCCTCTGCAAGAGCAGCCAGTGCTCTGAACCTTGGAGCCATCTCAGTTTTTATTTTTTTAAGAAGGGTCTAATATGAAACCCAGGCTGGCCTCAGACTCATATCTTCCTGCCTCCTTGTCCCAAGTGCTGAGATTGTGGTGGGGAGCCACATG
This sequence comes from Mastomys coucha, assembly GCF_008632895.1. NCBI lineage: Eukaryota > Metazoa > Chordata > Mammalia > Rodentia > Muridae > Mastomys > Mastomys coucha. The sequence goes on from NW_022196900.1 coordinate 109,432,303, forward strand.
AGTGCTGAACTCATTTGCCTGGTTTTTATCTCTGAGTTGTGTCAGTTCTTCATAGGCCTGCATACCATCAGATATCTAACCTGAAAATGTCTCCTCCCACTCTGCAAGTTCTCATTTAGCTTTTTGATGGGCTTTTGATGTGCACACTGGATAGTTTGGATGAAGTCCAATTAATTCTTCCTTTTTTAAAAAAGATTTATTTATGTATATGAGTACACTATTGCTGTCTTCAGACACACCAGAAGAGGGCATTGGATTCTCATTACGGATGGTTATGAGCCACCATGTGGTTGCTGGGAATTGAACTCAGGACCTCTAGAAGAGCAGTCAGTGCTCTTAACTGTTGAGCTATCTCTCTCAAACAAATGTAGTGTTTTACATTTGATACATTTTAGTATCAAATATGCCTTGCCTAACCCAAGGTCTTAAAGGTCCATATATAGTGTGTGTGTATGTATGTATGCATGTGTGTATGTATGCATGTGTATATGCATGTATTTGTATGTGCATATATGTGTGTGCACATGTTTGTATGTGTGCATTATGTATATATGTGTGTGCAATGTGTTTATATGTGTGTATGTTTGTGTGTATACATGTGTGTATATGTGTGTATTTATATGTATGTGTGTGAGCATTTGTTTGTGTGTGTATGCATATGTATGTGTGTATTTGTGTGTATACATATATGTATGTGTACATGTGTTTCTGTATGTATGTATATATGCATACGTGCATGTATGTATGTATGTATGTATGTATGTATAGACATGAATGTATGGAAGGAGAGAATGAGTCCCTGGAGCCAGGTCTTCCCTGAGTTCAAAGCCTCAGTCGTCTACTAATACAGAACTAAGACTCCTTCTCAAATTCTGGAGGGCTGGAAAGCCAATCCGAGGGATCCTAAATCCTCCAGAGCCTTCTGCTGCTGCAGTTTGGGATCTCTGGTCGCCTCCTTCCAGCCTGACCAGGGGAGTAGTCAGGTCAGGTTTCTCCAATCAGGGCTCCATTTAGCCACCAGGGGGAGTCCTGGAGCCATCCTGGCCTCTGTGATTGCGGCCTGTTGGCTAGCCTGCCCTGGAGGACTTCCCAGCCTTGCTCTGTAGCCCCAGCTGTTGGCACAGGTTCGCCCTTCCTGGGATTGAATAGTCTATCTCTCCTTGGCTCGCTGAAGCTCAGAGCCGGGTGAAGTTCATCCAGAGCTTGGAACAAAGCTCAGCGAGATGAATGGAGCCGATTTTGGATAAAGGAAAATTCCTGGACAGCTTGTCCCTGTCAACACCTAGCCTCTTCGGTGTTAGCACAGATGTGGCACAGGGCGCGGCACCGTAGCACACAAGGTGACACTTCTTCCTGGCTCACTCCAGTTTCTCAGCTCCCAGCTACCGTTACCCGCCAGCCAGTCATTTTTGCTCTCTCCCTTTCAAGAGAGGGAGGGACGGCAAGGCAAGAGGAGGGATCAGTAGATCCAGCTGCTCTGCCACCAAACTCTGCCAGCCGCTGATGAAGGCAAACAGTGCAGGTGCTAAGCCAACCCCATATCCTCCCTCTAGTACAGCTGTGTTTGGGGATGCCAGCTATGTGCCAAGAGCATGCCACGTGCTCCCGGAAACAAGAAAACCAGGGGTGGGCAGGCCTTTCCTGGGACTGGCCTGGCTCTCCGGAGCTGAGCAGGACAGAAGCAGTTACAAGTCCACCCGCCTGCTTTAACCCGACCAGTGGGCTCCGTGCCAAGGCACTCATCTGCAGGGCCTCTGTGAGACCCAAACACGCTCGGAGAATGTCGCACACCTGCAGTCTAAAGCTACACCAGCTCATTGCAGAGGCATTTGGAGAGGGTCAGTCATGCCCATGGAGGCCAGGCTTCTGGACACCTGGCACGGGGAGGACCAGGCCGAGGTGGACCCCCTCTTCCTCCTCGTTCTCCTCTTCTCCCCCTCCCCCTTTTCTTCCACAGACACAGTAAGCATACACCCCTGAGCGGGCAGAAAGAAAATCGCTCGAGATGCAAAATCTAGGTGGTTTTCCTTTTCCTGTCCATGGCTCCAGATTCCCTTGAGATGACAGACGGATGCTTCTGTTACACTTGTGTCTAATTTTCTCCTTCCTGGAAGGATGCGGAGCCCAGCAGGACAGCTGGGAACAGCGCAAAAGGAGTGGAGGACCATGGCCTGGCCTACTGGGCCTTCCACCTTATTGAAGCTGTTCTGATTCAAAAGAGAAAATGTCTGCCTGCAACACCCCCTCACTTTGCTCCCCGCAATTAGGCACCCGTGCTAGGCATGCACTCCTACGCTGAGCTGCACCCCGCACCCAGAGCCAGGGTTCTAAACACGACACAGCTTTATGGGGGCAGAAAATAGCTGAGAGTGGGGTGCTGCTGGCTTAGAAGCTTCCAAGAGAGCCGGGCGGTGGTGGCGTCACATGACTTTAGTCCCAGCACTTGGGAGGCAGAGGCAGGCGGATTTCTGAGTTCGAGGCCAGCCTGGTCTACAGAGTGAGTTCCAGGACAGCCAGGGCTACACAGAGAAACCCTGTCTCGAAACCCCCCCCCCAAAAAAAAAAAAAAAGAAGCAGCTTCCAAGAATATTGGGGTGGGGCCCCTGATGCATAAAGGCCATAGGCTAGTGACAGCAGTTTTCAGAAGAGGGTGTAGACTGGGGGTCTGCATGGTTCATAGGTTTTACATGCCAGCATGAATGCTTGCTCAAAGAGGCTTAGACCCAGGGACCAGGATGGAATGTGGTTGGTTGTAGAGTGCTTGCCTAGCTTGCAGGAAGCTCTGGGTGCCATCCCCAGCACCACATAAGCCAGGGTTAGGCCGTACACAGCCCAGCATTCGGGAAGTGAAAAATGAGAGGCTCTGAAGTTCTGGATCACACTCGGATACATATGGTGTTTGACGCCAACAGGCAATACACAAGACGCTATCTAAAAATGAACTAACTAAGTAAAAGAAGAAGAAGGAAAAGGAAGAGGAACTGGTTCACGGAGGGCTGTAGAGTAACAGAAAATAAGTGACGTCTGCGCACGCAGTCTGTGCCCCTCGGATCGTGAGACATCTTAACTGCTTCCCATCTGCCGCCTCCCACCATTCCTCTGTCCCCAGAAGCCCACGGGAGCCCAATGAAGTAGCGACTTCTTTCCTGACACATCGACAACACATGCATTTCAGAGCCAGAAGGTGAGTTCTAGGCCCACAGAGCGGTGAGGATGATTCAGACATGTTCCGAGCTTTGCGGGGCAAAAGCCTGTCCCTCTTACCCATCTGCTGTGGGTCGGAGGAGGCTGAGTGTGTCCTCCTGGGGTCCAGTGTTGGGAACGTGGGCCCAGTGTGTGGATGTCAAGGTTGTGGGAACTTTAAGTGGGTAAAGGTGCTCATGAGTGCTAAGCTTGGCGGCCTGAGCTCCACGGGTCCCAATCCTGGACGCGCATGGCGGAGGAAGGAGAGAACAGATTCCTGAAGTGGTCCTCTGACTTCCACACATGAGTCTCTCTTCCCACAATCAATAAAATGTAATTCTGGGGCTGGAGAAATGGCTTAGTGATTAAGAGCACTGACTGCTCTTCCAGAGCAACCACATGGTGGCTCATGACCATCTGTAATGGGAACTGATGCCCTCTTCTGGTGTGTCTGAAGACAGCAACAGTGTATTCATATATACATACATATACAATACACACATATATTATATATAATATAATATAACATATATATTTAATATATATTATATATATTAAACCTTTTAAAATGTAATTCTGACTTTACACATGCAGGGCAAGCAAAATTCCCAGTACCCCACCATCCCCACCCCTACCTGCCCCAACACACATTCAGTTCTGACACTATCCCCTGGAAATAGACTTTGTCAGATCCCTCCATTTGAGGGATAAGTCTCCCAGCAGCTTCCACTTTAAACCATCAGAAGCCCTGGGCTCCAGAACCTCTAACCAATCAGCTACAAATGGAAGTTCTCACAGTCCCCTCTTGAGACAGGATTCAATCCCTAGAACATCTCACAGAACTTGGGGAAAACAGTAAGCTTACATCTCCTGGCTTTCACTCAAGCTTAACTCAGGTCTTGCACATACAGACACACACTCCTCCACTGGGACTACACCCCTAGTCCCCAGCTTGACATCTGTAGATTGATCATTCTGTTCTGTGCCTGTCTTCATCGGTACTCCTGCTTCACTGCTCTACAGCAGGCGGATTGGATTAGACTTTCTTCTCAGGAAGGGGATGGACAGTCTACCTAGTGACCTCAAAGAGTTGTCAGGCTAAGACCCTCAAAGCATCCTGGGGGCTTCCGAAGCAAGTTGTGAATCCCAAGTGATACTCCTCTCCCAGCAGAACTTAGAGGAAGGGAATAAATATTTGTACGATGGGCTAATTATTCACGACAGCTTTGATGTTCTCAGCCTTTGTTAGCAAATGGAATTTAGAGGTCGGCTGCGAACAAAGGCATCACTTGGCTCCTTTTAATGAGTGCCAGAAAAACTCAACTTGTGTTTCTCTGCAAGGGACTGATTGTCAAAGGGGCTGTTGGGTGATTCTCAGTCATCAGGCTAGCCTGTCCCCTGTGCATTTTTTAGCCCAGGGAACTCTAAGAGATAGACTTGATAGATTTTAATCTTTAGGGTGATTTTATTGCCTTTACGAGTGGCCCTTTGGAAGATGTAAACTCTTTGTTACTTTAGAAGCAAAATATCTTATTATGAAGAAAGAAGATTCCCCCTTTTGTTTGTATGTGTGCTGCCTGCCCCGCCCCCACCCCGTGAGAGCATTGAGGGCAGGAGAAGGACCTTGGGTGTCCTTCCAGATCTGTCGCCCATTGTATTCTCTTGAGACAGGGTTTAGCCTAGAACCTGTGCGAGGCTGGGGCCCTGGCAATTCTCCTTTTATCCCTTTATCCACAGCACCAGGATTAAAGGCCTGTGCAGCCTCGCCCAGCTTTTTACATACAGGCTAGGGATTTGAACTCTTAAATGCTGAGACATCTCCTTGGCACCTCTCACAGGTCTGTCTTTATTTAGTTGTTCTTGAAACCAAGTCTCTCTTAGCCTAGGTTGGCTTCAGACTTGCTGTGTACTTGAGGGTAACCTGCCTTTACCCTTGGGGTTCAGGGATTGCAGGCCTGTGTTACCACAACTGCTTTAATGGGGTGCTGGAAGTCAATCAGGGTCCTTTATGCACTTGGCCAGCACTCTACCAACTAAGCAACATCCCCAGTCCTGTTTCAGCTTTTCTCTTCCTTCCTCCCTTCCTTCCTTCCTTCCTTCTCCCCTCCCTCTTATCCTTCCCTCTTATCCCTCCCTCCCTCCCTCCCTTCCTCCCTTCCTTTGTCTACCTGCCTGACTGTCTGTCTGTCTGTCTGTCTGTCTGGG
>NW_022196900.1:109437703-109460711 GCF_008632895.1 Mastomys coucha
TTTTTTTTTCTCGAGACAGGGTTTTACTATGTAGCCCTGGCTGTCCTGGAACTCACTCTGCAGACCAAGCTGGCCTTGAACTCACAGAGATCCTCCTGCTTCTGTCTCCTGGGGGCTGAGATTAAAGGCGTATGCCACCGCCGCCCAGCATCACACCTGAGATCTTGATTCGGTCTCTAGCACCAAGTTCAGCTGAGTTTCAAGGGATGTTCTTGTAATCCCAGCACTTGGGATGTATAGTCACAAGAATCAGAAGTCCAAAGTTAGCCTCAGCTATATAGGCCAGCCTGTGCTACGTGAGATTCTGTCAAAAAAGAATTGTAAAATTAATTTGTAAATTAGCCTGGTTAAGAATCAGCCAAATGGCTGGTAAAGACTTTAACCTTTTAGATAAGTACTGTTAAATAATGAACTTTAAAATATAGATGAACTTTTAATGCGTGGATACATAATGATGGCCAGGTACAGGTTTAATGGTTTTGGCATGCGTCAGAAAGCATAACTCCTGTGACACCTAGAGAAGACTGCTTTGGACCAAAATGATTTAAACTGTGGTATTCTACCAGATAAATACCAAGAGTAAGGTGTGTCTTATTGCTGCAGAGTATAAATAGACTTCAGAAGCAGTCTGGAGTGCCAGAGACCTGCAATGAAGTCCCGCCTTGGGGAGGGGTGGAGATTTTCACAGGTCCTTAACAGTTTTTGTATTTAGGAACCAGAAGGTAAACAAACATACTCCTTGGAAGACATATTTCCTCCTCCAGAAATGGCTGCGTGGCATTTTTTTTGTTGGGCTGTTGGGTAGACCAAAATGAGCCATGGGCCGATGGTCCTTCAGTAGGCGTTATGTTTTGTTTTGTTTTGTTTGTTTTGTTTTTCAAGACAGAGTTTCTCTGTATAGCCCTGGCTATCCTGGAACTCTGTATACCAGGCTGGCCTCAAACTCAGAAATCTGCTTGCCTCTGCCTCCCAAGTGCTGGGATTAAAGGCATGCACCACCACTGCCCGGCTGGCGTTATGTTTTTAATTGTTCTTTATGCTGCATATTTTTAGTGCTTCGCTGAGAAATCAATCTATTCATTTTCATTATGCAGAACCCAACAAAAATACGACTTTAGAGAGTATGACTGCCTAATGAGAACAAACACAGAATGGCAGATAAATGAGGCACTTGGCTATCAAGACATTAAACTTCACACAACCGGGAAGAAGGCCAGATTTTAGCTTTTGGAATATGGTGCGGCGTGCCTCCAATCTCAGATCTGTGATAGTAAAGACAGCAGGGGGAAGCATTTGGGTCCAGCCTGGGCTATGTGGTAAGGCTCCCTGACCTGCAAAGGCAAAAGCTCTTACCTTAGTCAACTGTATTTGTGTTAGTCCAACAAGATGAGTTCGTATATGTTCAAGAATGAGAACATTTGGAGTTCTTATTACATGTGGTGACCCAATTCTATACTTAGGGGGCACGTAGGAAAAGTGTTACGGGTTCCAGGCCAGCAGGATCTACAGAGTGTGTTCCAGGCCAACTGGCTGCCTAGAGAAGCAATGTCTCAATAAACAGACAGACAATACATTTGCAATTTTGGGTCTAGTTGTGTGACTCGACTCTAGAGTCTAGCATGGACAAGGCCTTGGGTCCAATCCTTAGCACAGAAAACAAAAGAAAATTAGGATCTTACATGCTAGCTGTATAGTATAGTAGGAATGTCGGGGCCTCAGCCACAAATGCATCTCCTGCAGGAGGACCCAGTTGAGGACTGCCTGAGAGACCAAGGAAGGATTGCTGGTGCAGACAATGCCAGCCAATCAGGAACTGCTGTTTAGAAGAGATGCTTTCTTGGGACCAATGGGGCCAGGGTGGAGGGCATTAAAGGAGCCTGCAGCTGTATTCAGATGAGCTTGCTTACCTGCTCTCAAGGAGTCTGTGTCCTTAACTCTGAAATAACTCCCCTCCAACCCCCAAGGGTATGGTAGGGAAGGACAGGCAAAGTACGGGTTATTTCTTTCATTGGACTTATGTGTCCCTAAATGTAGTTATGTGCACCAGGTGTGTGGAGGAGTCCTCAGAGGTCAGAAGAGGGCATCAGACACCCTGGAAGTGGAGTTACAGGCAGTCATGAGCTCCCATGTGGGCGCTGGGAACTGAACCCAGTTCCTCTGCAAGAACCTTCCTCCAGCCATCTCTCCAGCCCTAGAGACTATATTTATGGGAATATTTGGTCATTTGGAGAAATGGAGTTTTATGTACCTTGATGTCTCCTGCCTTCCCCCTCCTGCTTTGAAACATTCTGTCATTTGGTGGTCACCTCAGCCAGAAGCCATTTTCACGTGACTTTAACGGACTGCCTGCCTTATGTGTCTGAATGTCTGTTCTTCATGAGACAGCAGGTGAAGGATGCAGTGTGAGTTGCCCCACCTACTGTTAGGAGAAAGAGCTCTGCAGGATGATGCTGGTGAGCAGGGAACTGAGCAGTATTGCATCAGAGAAAGAAAACCTCAGGGTCGTCACTGCTGGCCTGGTCTCACCCGCAGAGCAGGTTCCTTTGAGACAAGGGAGGGACATCTCCCCCAAGTTTGCTGTGTGTGTACACTTTGGATGGATTCATGGACATCCAAAATGTCCTTGGAATCAGAATCAGGGGCTTGAAGAATGGTACACACCTTTGACGCTATCACTCAGAAAGCAGAGGCAGGTGGATCTTCGTAAATTGGAGGCTAGCCTGGTCTAACAGGGTTTTCGGGCAGTTAGGACTACACAGAGAAACCCAGTCTCCAAAGAACTAAAAAGAAATCCTAAGTGTCTTAGTCAGGGTTTCACTTCCTGCACAAACATCATGACCAAGAAGCAAGTTGGGGAGGAAAGGTTTTATTCAGCTTACTTCCACATTGCTGTTCATCACCAAAGGAAGTCAGGACTGGAACTCAAGCAGGTCAGGAAGCAGGAGCTGATGCAGAGGCCATGGAGGGATGTTCCTTACTGGTTTGCTTCCCCTGGCTTGCTCAGCCTGCTCTCTTATAGAACCCAAGACTTCCAGCCCAGAGATGGCACCACCCACAAGGGGCCCTACCCCCTTGATCACTAATTGAGAAAATGCCCCACAGCTGGATCTCATGGAGGCACTTCCCCAACTGAAACTCCCTTCTCTGTGGTAACTCCAGCCTGTGTTAAGTTGGCACACAAAACCAGCCAGTCCACTAAGTAAGATACTCCCTTTTGGCAGCAAACACCCTTGCCCACAGCAGCCATAGGGCACATTCTTTAACTCTTGGACCTATGTGTGAGCACGTCTGGAGCCTGGGCTGGTTTGACTCACAGGTGTTGGTCACTTGCCATCCGTGTCCCCATGCATTCATTCTGTCTGTGGCTCTGTGATTCTAGGAAGCCCCACCACAAGCCCACTCAGGGACTCAGGGCTTAGGCTATGCCATGCTGAAGGGGAACACTTCTCACTGTGCAGCCTCATTTGGATCCATAGCCAGTTCTCCTGGGGAGCCTTTTTTTTTTTTTTTTTTTTGAAGGGCTGGAAGATCAAAATGAATTTCAAAGTAGCCCTCAGACGTTTCTTCCTTTCCCTCTCATCCCGCATGACTGTACCCTAGAATTTTCAAGAGTCCACAGGCCCTGAGATGAAGTCATTGCTCTGACAAGCTGTTGAGACCTGTGCTCTGTCTACTCAAACCCTGCTTTTGACCTGCTAGCGTGCCTTGTAATTTTGTGTTGAAAGCCAGACACGGAGCGGGGAGAAGGGATTGTGGTAGGTAGGCCTCTAGGAATGCGCTGCTAAGTGTGGGGACGGGACGGTTCTGCTGTCTTGTAATTAGGGCTCCATCTTGCAGTGAGCCAGTACCTTGGGCTGTGATATTCTTATGGATCTCTCAGAACTTTCGCCAGGTCCGTGAGGCACCAGTGAAATGGCTTCTTTACAAAAAACAAAAACAAAAAAAACAAACAAAAGAAGCCCTTATTTTTAGTGACTGGAGAGTTGGCTCAGCCATTAAGAGCATCATTTACTGCTCTTGTAGAGGACCTGAGTTCAATCCCTGCCACTTACAGGGCAGCTCACAGCCTTCTATAACGCCAGCTCTAGGGAACTGTCGCCCCCTTCTGGCCTCCTGGGGAACTTCCAGGGCTGAGGCTGCCGTTTAGAAAAGAATGCATGGCCAGCAGCATTCCCCAGATCCTAGAACTCAAAAGCAAAGCCTCTTGTAACCGAGCCTGCAGTTCCTTGTAGATTTTTCTACCCTGGGCTGGCTCAGGTGGTGTTCCTGTGCAGGTAGGCCCCTACGTCTGGGTGTCAGCCTTCCCAGTTGTGGGTGAGCAGCTGGCCTGAAATCTCTCTACTCTGGTGGATCCAAGACAAATGGCTAAATTTGAGTTTGGCTACCCCCCCCCCCCCCCCCCCCCCCCCCCCGCCGTTCCCGTTTGGGGGGAATTGTTTCTCAACTCCTTGTGTGCCACAATAAAAACAGGAAGTGGATACATGCAAATTAAATTCCACTCATTTGGCTGTCTGGGTGGCATTTCCTTTTGTATTACAGCTATTAAGCAACTGTCCTGCTGGGTTGGTTTGTTGTTGTTGTTGTTGTTGTTATTGTTGTTTTGTTTATTTCAACACAACCTCCAGTCTTCTGGGAAGAGAAACCACGGATTAGGAAAAGGCCCCCATCAGATTATCTTTAGGCAAGTCTACAGGGCATTTTCTTGATTTTTGATTGATGTGGGAGGGCCTAGCCCATTTTGGGCAGTGCCCCCTTTGGACAGGTGGTCTTGGGCTGTCTCAGAAAGCAGGCTGAACAAGCCATGGGGAGCGAGCCAGTAAGCAGCGGCCTTCCATGGCATCTGCTTTGGCTCCTGCCTCAGCTCCTGCCTCCAGGCTTCTGCTCAGAGCTCCTGTCCTGCCCTGCCCTTTCTATATGATAGACTGTAAGCTAAATAAGCCCTTGCCTCTTCCAATTGCTTTGGTTATGGTGTTTTATTACAACAATAGAAAACCCACTAGGACAGCTGAAGATTGTAACTTCGTAGTAGAACTCTTGCCTAACATGCCTAAGGCCCAAGCTGGTCCCCAACTCATGATGTAGCTGGAGAAGACATTGAACTTCTCATCTTGTCTTCGTCTTCCAAGTACTGGATGCCTACCATGTGTGTGCATGTGTGCACACCGTTTGTGTGCAGTGCCGGATGAGGTCAGAAGAGGTATCTCTTCACTGAGCCATCCTTTCAGCTATCTCAGGCCCTTTTTGAACTTTTAATTTTGAGACAGGGTCATCAAGTCATCCACGCTGGCCTTGAATGCATGATACTCTTGCCTCAGCCTCCCTATGGGCTAAGGTCTGGGCAGGTGTTCACAATATAAAAATAAACGAATAAATAAATAAAGTTATTTCCCATAAAATCTGAGCATAGACGTGTACGGCGTAATCAAGAGGAGGCTTAAGGACCAGCTAAGCTTGCAAGCCTCTTGCATGGAAGCTGTGCTATAACAAGTTCACAGAAAACCAACACTATCCTTCTACCTCCACACTGGAGCTGAGCTGTGGTCCCTGCATGAGTGTGCACACACTGTAATAATAAGTTTGTTTGTTTTAAAGAGAGAGGAAGAGAAGACTTGAGGAGAAATAAAACCCACCTTATTTGTATTCAAATGGGAGGGATCCAACAGAGAGAGAAAAAAGGAAAAAACACAAAACAAAACAAAACCTGCCTGGAGCCTGGAGAGGGAGGGTTTCTGAGCCCCAGTGGTGTCCTTGAGTAATGAGAGGGGATGGGAGCGAATGAAAGAGCAGAGGGCTGGGTTTTGATGGAGCGTAGATGATTCATCCCTAATTGCAAGCAGGAAGCCAGAGTGTGGGTTTAGAGAAGGATAGATGGGTGGGGGGCTGGAGGAGTCCCTGCAATTTCTCTGCTGATTGCGTCAATATTCACGACGAACTCGGAAAGAAATCCATCAACAGAGAGGGAGAGCGAACGGGAGGAAGCCTGGGGAGGGAGGCTTGAGCGGAAAGCCGAGGTTGTGAAATAACTGGCTGGAAAATGAGGAAAGAAATTAGCCGGGAGAAGTGGTGTTGTGTGATTGCCAGGAGGCATTGTGGGCCCACTTGAGGTTTGTGGTCACGCATTTGAAAGTGAAAATGGCCAGCCGCATTTGGGTGACAGGGGCAGGTGCCTTCCAGTAGCAACTGGAATTCCCATCAAGCTGTGGGTTTTGCACAGGGAGTGTCAAGAGGAGGGCATTGCTAAGGGCGTGGACTAGGGAACTAGCACGGGGGAGACCACAGGATGTAAACGGGCCTTGGGGAGGAGGACGTCCATTATTTGTGTCATGATTCGGGTTTGTTTTAGGAGGATGATAATCGTTCTCTACTGGGGAAAAAAACCTAAGCCGGGTGCACAGCGTGCCTGGCGTCTTAAAGCACAGCAAATTCAAGGCCAGGCCGGTGCACGTGAGACCGTGTTTTAAAAGGAGGGAAGGACAGGGAAGCTGGGTCCGCCTGTGCCTTTATCCCCAATTTGGTCTCTGGCTAAAATCAACATGGTGGAAAGAAAGAATCAACTGCCACAAATGCCCTCTGATCCTTTCTTCTGTGTCCTGGTCTGTAGGCTCTCAATAAGCAAGCATATCACACACACACACACACACACACACACACACACACACACACACACACACACACACACACACACACACACACATACACACACACACACACACACATACACACAAATAAATGCTAAAGTTACTATTTTTGATTTAAAAAAAAAAAAAGAGGCCGGGGAACTGGCTCTGCGGGTAAAAGTGCTTATCATGCAAACCTGGCGCCCTGAGTTGGAACAGTGAAAAGCTCCTTGAGGTTGGATATGGTGGTACATGCCTTTAGTCCTGACACTGAGAAGCCAGAGGAAAACTGATCTCTGTGAGTTCCAGGCCGGACTGATCTACACAAATGAGACTCTGTTTCAGCAAGATAAACCAAAACCCTCAAACCAAAATATAGATTCCAAAGCACAGTGGGAGAGCGCTTGCCTCCCATGCATACAGCACAGTGGTCTGATGCTTGCCTCCCCCCGCAATACATGAAATCCTGGATTCAATTTTCAGCACTATAGGACAAAGAATAGTACTGGATCCTTTTATCTCAACATTCAGGAGTTGGAGAAAGATCAGAAGTTCAAGGTCACCTTTAGCTACATTCTGAGTCCCAACTAGCACTGAGTGCCACCATGGCTAGTTTCATAGGTGCAAGGATGAAACCCAGAGAGCTTCATGCTGTTGGGCCAGCACTCCAACACTAAGCTACAGCCCCAGCCTCTCTAATTGTAATCTTTTTTTATTGAAAAGATTATTTTTAATGTGTATAAGTGGTTTTTTTCTGCATGTAAACATGCATACCATGTACATGCTTGGTGCTCTTGGAGGTTTAGGTGTGTTGGCATGCCCTGGAACTTAGACAGTTGTGAGAACTCAAGTTGTCTGCAACTGAACCAGCTCTCCAGCCTCTGTCATTATTGTTGTTGTTGTTGTTGTTGTTGTTGTTGTTATTTTGATGCAGCTGCCAATGCTCTTTCCAAGCACACTGCAGTTACGAATACTATGTCGGTCTATGGTTTGAGCATGGCTTGTCCTCTTTGAAACTCTTGTGGAAATTTGGTCATCCAGGAAGTGGAGTTGTCAGGGGGTAATCAGGTCATCAAGGAGGGTCAATGTCCTTGAAGAAGGGTGTCGCTCTCCTAGGAGGAGAGTGCTAATAAGAAGGGGCTTCCCCGGCCGCACCTTTCCTTGCTGTGTTTCCACGACCTCTAAGCTCTCCCAATGAGTCCAGGCAGCATGCACGAGCCTTTACCAGAGGCCGAGCAGATGCAGGCAGTATCATACTTTTGGATTTCTGGAGTCCAGAGCTGAGAGTTGTAAGCAAGCATGCCGGCCTCTCCTTTGGCCTTCTCTTGCTTTGTACGTGCTGGTAAGAGGCAAGTCAAGGCACAGCTTATCTCTATTAGCATTGTTTTCATCTGTGTGTGTGTGTGTGTGCGCGCGCGCGCGCGCGCGCGCGTGCCTGTGTGAGTTTGAGTGTGCGTGCGTGCCTGTGAGAGTGTGCTTGTGCGCATGTGTGTTCGAGTGTGGCTGCGCATGTGGCTGGAGGTGGAAGGACAACCCCAGGTGATAATCCTCAGCTTCCACATTGAGAGAGGTTCTCATTAATGCTGCATAAGCTGGGCTAGCTGGCCTGAGAGCTTCACAGTATATTTCTGTCTCTGCCTCACTTCTCGGTGTAGGAGCTTTGGGGTTACAGATGCCTGCTGCCACACCTTGCTTTGCATGGGTGCTGGAGATCTGAACTCCAGTCCCCATGCTTGTGTGTAGGAGGCACTAAACACTGAGCCATACCCCAACCACAAACCTCTACTCTTAATCTATGGCCCTATCTCAAATATTTGTATAGCAGCGGAGAAGGGAACCATTCCGCCCCAGCCTGGCCTCCTCGGGAAGCTGCCTTGCTCTTGGTAGAAGCTGTTGCCCTGAGAAAGCTTTGCATATATGACAGTCTTCAGTGACCAGGACAGGGCTTAACTGATTTAGTTTCTCTCTTTCAGGAATTTTAACTAGGAAATGCCCAAGTCATGAGGCATTTGGCAGAAGCCGCTTAAGCTGACAAGCCGCAAGCTACAGGAAAACCAAAGAAGCCAAGAGAGACCACATGAAAGGCACGGTTCGGAGGAAGCTGAGGCCATGAGAGAGCTGGGGCTGTGGAGGAGAGCTGTCTGGGGAAGGGCCTGCTGGGGGAAGGTGAATTAGTGTCATAGCAGCAGGCTGTGTTCTTGCCCTTCCTGTGCCCCAGCTTCTAGTCTCTGCTCTTCCTGAGGTCAGAGTGTAGCTTCATCAGGCTCCAGGGGGAAAGACACGCATTGCAAATCTGTTATTTTTTAGCAATGTTTTGGGTGGGGGTGCGCGAGTTCCACGGCTCTTGTATGGAGGTCAGAGTCCAACCTGTGGGAATTGGCTCTCTCCTCTGCAATATGGGTCCCAGGGATCGAACACAGGTCTTCCAGCTTGCTAGTCAGCACATTTCCCCACTTTCCCTTGAAAAAAGATTCCTTACCTTACTTATTTCCTTTTCTTCCTCTCCCCTTTTCATACTTAACATTTTATAGGGCTGGAGAGATGGCTCGCAGTTGAGAGAATGTCCTGCTTCTGCAGAGGGCGCGATGGTTGATTCCTAGCACCCATGTTGGCTGGCTCCAGGGGACTCTAAGGGACCCCTCTGATCTCCAAGGAGATGCTCTCACACATACATGCTCTCACACAGACACGGATGCATATTTATGCTTAAAAATAAAAGTAAATGAAAATATTCTTACAGAGCCAGGTGTGGTGGTGCACACCACCTTTAATCCCAACACTTGTGTAGCAGAGCCGGCCTGGTAGAGAGTTGAGGTATCTTGAAAAACCAATAAGTACATTTGTTATTATGTTTACTTATTTATTAGTGAGGCATGGCTGTGGCAATCGGAGGACAGCTTGCAGCGCCCTGTGATCTCAGGTTGTTCAGCTTGGGGACAAGCTTCTTTTACTTGCTGAGACATCTAGGCAGCCTCTCCCCCGCTTTAAGACAGGCCCTTACTACAGAGCAGGCTGGCTTTGAGCCTACAGAGATCCACCTACCTCTACCTCCCACATACTGGGATTAAAAGCACACACCATCATGCCCAGTCAAAAATAAATTGTAAAAAGAATTATTATTAGCGATGGGGAGGGCGGGGCAGATTGTGTACCACGGAGATTGATCGAGTCCCTGTGGGCTCAGCTCTCCTCTCTCAGCATAAGGTAGGTTCTGTGGATTGAATTCAGGTTGCCAGGTTTCTGCAGCAAGCACCTTGACCCACCTGCTGAGACTCCTCCCTTGCTGTATTTATTTATTTTGAGTTAGGGTCTTGTGGAGTCCAAACGGGTCAGGGGTTTACGAAGTAGCTGAGGATGACCTTGAACTACTGATCCTCTTGTCTCTGGAGGATAGAGGCACTACCGTGCCTGGTACAGGGTACTGGGGCTGAACCCAGGGCTTTGTGTGTGCTGAGTAAGTGCCTTACAACTGAGCTGTTTGCAGGCCAGCAATTCTGGTGTTCCTACATCTCTTCACCTTCTGTATCTACCTTTAAACTATTATAAAGAACAGCCAGGCAGTGGTGGAACAGCGCTTGGGAGGCAGAGGCAGGTGGATTTCTGAGTTCGAGGCCAGCCTGGTCTACAGAGTGAGTTCCAGGACAGCCAAGGCTACACAGAGAAACCCTGTCTCGAAAAAAGAGTAATAATTTTAGCCCCTAGAATCCCCACTGCTCTGCCTGGTTATCTTGTTCTTTCTACCCATGTTTTACTGTCTTTTCTATCTTCTTCACCCTGTTCACTTGTGCCCATTGCCCCAAATAAGTCAGTAAAACGTGTGCCACTCATGATGGCACATACTTTAATCTTAGCACTCAGGAGGCAGAGGCAGGCAGTTAGATCCTTAGAGTCTGAGGCTAGCCTGAATAGCCTCTCTACAGAGAAACTTCCAGGACAGCCAGGTCTATGTGTGTGACCTTTTCTCAAACAATCGAAGCCCTACAGGATTCCACGGCTTCTTTTGCCCTCCTCCAGCACCAGACACACAGTGGCAGAGACACCTTTACACAGAAGATAAATACAATTTGTAAAAATGTAAGGGACTGTCTGGCTGCGGCTCAGGGTTGGCGCACTTCCTAGCAGGTGTGGGGCTCTGAGATCATGCTCCAGCGCCGCACACACAGCACTCATTTGGTACAATTGTGCTTGGGATTGAGCAGAATGGAGGACACTGGCCTAGATTTGACCAACCTGGACATTACAGCTTGCTTGTCTGGCAGAGCTGAGTTTTGGTGCTCCTACCCCATCAGAGAGTTGTTCTGCCCTGTCAGGTGATCAGTTACATTCTGAGTTCCTTAAACAGGATTGTAGAAAATCCTGTTAAGGGAGGAAGATTCCTCCTAAAAGCCCCTTTGTCTTGCTTGTTTGGCTTTTAGAGAAAGTACGGTTTGTGCACAGTTGTGAGCACCAATTATCATGCCCCTTTTATCCCTAGAAAACAACACCTTCAACGCAAGCAATCTACCAGACAGGGGGAAAATATTTATCTTTAAATGCAGCTTCCCTGAGGGTGGAATTCTCGAGCTCGCTGGCTCTCTCAGTTAACAGTGGACAGCTGTTTTTAACAGGAAGCATGGAATCGCATGGCTCCCCCCAAAAAAAACGGCAGGAAGACAGAGGGAGGAGGGTTCCTAATTATCAAACTTGGATGGGGGCCAAGACAATGAACCTCCTTGTCTCCGCCCCTCAGTTCTTACACAAGTCCTGTGAGACTCTTAATAACCACAAGTGGTCAGGTGGGCTGGATCTCATCTAGAAGGCATCCTCGTGACTCGAGTTCAATGTGACTCAGGAGGAGAGCATCAGGCCACCCCAGCTGAGCATGCTGGCAAACAGACCGTAAAATAAAATTCAGCAGAGTGAGCGATTGAACTGGGAACCTCAGCTGCTCTGCACAATCAGACACATACAAACAAAGAAAAGGGTTTTCTCATGCCTCTTCTAAAAAACATTTTTAGTTTTTTTCGATAGGTTCCCATTAATCCCATGCCAACCTCCCACTCACTATGGTGGCTGAACTAATATAATAATCTTCTTGCCTCCAAGTGCTGGAATCGCATGCATGCTCCGCCAAGCCCAGCTTACGTTTATGATTGTGTGTGTGTGTGTTTGCTCACATGCCATGGAGTTGCATGGGCATGGAGGTCAAAGAGTCCCTGTGGATGTAGCTTCTACCTTTTCAGCGTCCGGGTCCCAGGGTGAGTGGTGGTGGTGTGGAACCCTATTCCTTAGGCTTGGTAGCAAGTGCCTTTATCTAGTGAACCATCTCACTAGCCCACATCTTCCTTTAGAAAAGTAATCTTACCTTTACTGAAGCAAGTACAATGAGCACCCATCTCTCCCTTGCAGTGCAGGGCAGGGTCAGGCTTCCAGGGGTCACTTGTCTGACTTGTGAGCCAGAGGGACTAGAGAGGAAGGAATTAAGTTAAATCCCGCTGTGACTACAAAGACATAAGGCAAGTGGGCAGCGAGTGCTCTAGTTTCAACCTGAAAAAGTGCAACCGGAGGTAAAGAGAGCACATTATTGGCTTGGGTTTTCACGACATAAACTTGGAAGCCAATTCTGTGGGAAAGGCCCGGAAACAAGCTTCATTCTGTTACAAGGGTTGCTGAGGACTCGCTCTAGTTCTGCTTAGGGCGTTTTAGGGGAAAATAATTTACATGTTCCATAGCTTGAGTACTTCTGGAAGATTAGGAAGGCTAGTTACCAGCCATATGTTCAAAGAACTTGCATTCTTTCTTTCTTTTTTAATTATAAAAATTATCCATGCTTGAGATAAAAAGGAAGGGGAAAAAATGAACAGAGCAGACTCTAATGAAGTCAGAAGTCACTCCTCGTTTTGCACTCAGGACGTGTTCGTTCGTTCCTCGCCCAGTGGGCTCGTTGGAAGCATTCTGTGAGGACGTTCTGAAGCATGCCCAGACTTGCCCTTTCCTATTTATTTTCCCTGGGTGGTGTGTGTGTAGCAGGTGTCTTACACACGTGGAGGTCAGAGGACAGACAACCTCAGGTTCTCCACTCACCCTGTGGGCTCTGGTTCTAAGACTTAAAGCAAGCGCCTCAACCCTGAGCCACTTCACAGCCAGCCGGGAGTGAGCTGCACTCCTGCCCTTCCTACGGATGGACTCCATACTTGTTCTTTTTAAAAAACGCAAATAGAAGCCAGGCGTGGGGACACATGCCTTTAATCCCAACGCTTGGGAGGCAGAGGCAGGCGGTTAGCTATGTGTCTGAGCCCATCCTGTTCTGCATGGCAAGCTCCACACCAGCCGGGGGGGCTACATAGTGAAATCTCTTCTCAAAAAACAAACAAAAATTTTTTCTTTTTGATTTATTTATTTTTTTATGTATGTAAGTACACTGTCACTGTTTTTAGTCACACCAGAAGAGAACATTGGATCCCATTCCAGATGGTTGTGAGCCACCATGTGGTTGCTGGGAATTGAACTCAGGACCTTCCTCTGAAAGAACAGTCAGTGTTCTTAAACCGCTGAGCCATCTCTCCAGCCACTTTCTTTCTTTCTTTCTTTCTTTCTTTCTTTCTTTCTTTCTTTCTTTTTGTTAATTAAAGAAATTGTTTGGGGGCTGGAGAGATGGCTCAGTAGTTTAAGAGCACTAACTGCTCTTCCAGAGGTCCTGAGTTCAATTCCCAGCAACCACATGGTGGCTCACAACCATCGGTAATGGGATCTGATGCCCTCTTCTGGTGTGTCTGAAGACAGTGACAGTGTACTCATATACATAAAATAAATAATTCTTTAAAAAAAGGAAAATAAATAAAATTAATAAACAAGCAAACAAAAAAATCCAACTAGACTCAGGCACACTGGCACACCCTCAGGCTACCAGGGACTACATGAAACCTCACTCAAAAGCCAAGCTCACTCAAGGGAAGTGGTCTGCAACGTGACTCACTTACCAAGTGACCAGTGTTCTTTATCAATTGGGATTTATCTTATGCTACCAGTCACCTTTCTCTTTGCTTTGGTAAAGGACCCTGACCACTGACCTCTGGGGAGAGAGGGTTTATCATGACCCATAGTTCCTCGAGCATAGGCGGGCGTAATGCTGGGATTTCATGGCGGTAGGAGCTTGAGGCAGAGGCTTGAGCTACCTCCACAGTCAGGAAGCAGAGAGAGATGGTGCTCACTTTCTCTGTTTTATTCAGTTCAGCATCCCAGACAATGGGTGGGTCAATGCTACCCATTGGCAGGTCTTCCCACCACAGTGAACCTAATTTCAATGATCCCTGTCAGCGAAAGCCAGGTTTGCCCCCTAGGTGGTACTCAGGAGGCAGTGCTGACCACCAGGGCATCACTAACCCTGCACCTTTCACAGGTGATGCTAGATCTTGTCACGTGGATGATCGATACTGATCATCCTTCCTTCCTTCCTTCCTTTCTTTTAATTTAGATAGGGTTTCCACACGCTGGCCCAGGCTGGTCTTAAGTTTGTGATTCTCTTATCTTAGCTTCCCAAGTGCTGGTATTGCAGGTGTGAGCTACCATATTCAGCTTAAAATAAATGTTAGTGTGCTTCCAAAACGGTGGGTTTCATTATATTTTCTCTTTAAGAGATTATTTAATTTTACCTGTATATATATATGTGCCTGAGTATATGTATTTGTGTTACATTCACGCAGGAGCTCTTGGAGGTCAGAAGGGGGCACTCAGTCTCCTGGAACTGCGGTTATAGGCTGTTTCGAGGTGCCATGCATGTGCCAAGGACTGAACTCTGGTTGTCTGCAAAAGGAGTAATGTCCTTACATCCCGAGTCTTCTCTCTAGCCCCCCATTATGGCTCCTTCTTTCTCTCTCTTAAGAACTCCTTCAGATGTATTTATTTTTACGTACATAAGTGTTTTGCCTACACATATGTATGTGCACCCCAGGCATACTAGTGTCCCCAGGGCTCAGAAGAGGGTGTCAAAACCTCTGAAACTGGCGTTACAGATGATTGTGAACTGTCATGTGCGTGCCCGGAACTGGACCCAGGTCCTCTGCAAGAATGGATAATCTTAGGCTGGAGAGATGGCTCAGGGGGTAAGAGCACTGACTGCTCTTCCAAAGGTCCTGAGTTCAAGTCCCAGCAACCACATGGTGGCTCACAACCACTTGTAATGGGATCTGATGCCCTCTTTTGGTGTGTCTGCCTAAATTCAGTTCCCAAGAATGGATAATTTTAGCCACTGAGGCATCTCTCTGGCCCCTCCCTCATCATGACATTTTCATACAGGTACACCTGTCCTTTGATTATATTTACCCAGCCCTCTTCATATCCCCGCCTTCTCATGTTCTTCCAGCTGGTCCCTTTCTTTCTGCTAAATACTCTCCTTTCTACTTCCATGTCATATATGTCTCTCTTTGTGTGTTTGTGTGTGTATGCGCACGTGCGCGTGTGTAGGATCACACCTCTGATTTGATTCCTATATATACAAAAGTAGTTTTAAGGCAATGACTCTTGGAGAGGCAACTCAGCACTTAAGAGCATCAGCTGCTCTCCCAGAGGGTCCAGGTTTGATTTCCATGCGGCAGCCCACAACTGTCTGTAACTCCAGTCTCAGGCAATTTGACAGTTTTCTCCAGCCTCTGCAGGTACCAGGCATGCAAGTGGTCCACAGACATATGCATAGACAAAACATCCATATGTACAGCAATAAAGTGAAAAAAGTCTTTAAAAATCACTTCTGGGCTGGAGAGATGGCTCAGTGGGTAAGAGCACTGACTGCTCTTCCAAGGGTCCTGAGTTCAAATCCCAGCAACCACATGGTGGCTTACAACCACCCATAAGATCTGATACCCTCTTCTGGTGTGTCTGAAAACAGCTACAGTTCTTTGGGCTGGAGCAAGCAAGGCCTACTAGAGAGAGCAGAGGTCTTAAAAGTCAATTCGCAACAACCAGATGAAGGCTTACAACTATCTGTACAGCTACAGTGTGTACTCATATACATAAAATAAATAAATAAATCTTTAAAAAAAATCACTTCTTAGGGATGTGCGATGTTCCTTTTTAGCTACATGGGGAGTTCAAAGCCAGCTTGGGCTAAGTGATTCCAACAACAACAATGATAATAACAACAGAGCTGGCCTGTATTAAGGTTATAGAACTAACAAAAGTCTTTGATGTTTTTAGATTCAATAACAACAATCATTCCCATTTCCTAAAGCTTGCTAACAAAAAAATGAGGAAAAATGTTTTACTTTCACATGAAAAAAAAAATGCCTACTAGATGTTCGACCTTTTTAACCTTCTGCAAACTATTTAACTTCTTTAACTCCTAGTTCCTTGACCTTTAAAATGTGGGTGATAATAACACACTTCATGGCTGTTGTCAGGACTGAGTGGGCAAAAGAACGTAACAGGCTGGCCATGGCACTTGGGGCACAGTGAGCTTTCAATCATGGCTTCATAGTTGTTCTTATTAGAAAGGTTATTTCATAGCCGTGCGGTGGTGGTGCACGCCTTTAATCCCAGCGCTTGGGAGGCAGAGGCAGGAGGATTTCTGAGTTCAAGGCCAGCCTGGTCTACAGAGTGAGTTCCAGGACAGCCAGGGCTACACAGAGAAACCCTGTCTCAAAAACAAAACAAAACAAAAAAAAAACAAAAGAAAGGTTATTTCATTATCAGAGTCTGAGGCCCTAGGAGGGAAGTCTGTGCCATTTGGCTCTGTAGTTGGACCACAGTTCTTGCTTCTTGCGTGGACCTGTTAAATAGGCCTACTCTGCTGATTTTATGACCCTGTAGTGTATTGTGCTTTATAATTATGTGGAATTTGGATACTTCCACCTACATGCACATCTATATGCATGTAGACCCCAATTCCCAGCTCTTAGGAGGTGGAGGCAGGAGGATCAGAACTTCAGTGTCTGTCCATGAGGTGGCTCAGGGAGTAAAATTATTCACTTGGCTGTGCCAGACTAAGTTCAGATCTCTGCCTTATGTAATTTTTTATTGTTGTGATAACACATCTTATAGAAGAAAGAGTTTACTAGGCTTGTGGCTTCAGAGGTTTAGAGTCCATCATGGCGGAGCAAAGGCAGGTACATAGGAGCAGCTGAGAGGGCGGGCGCACCTTGATCCATAATAGGAAGCAAAGAGGGAGCACGCTGGGAACAGAGAGACTTCTGAAACCTCAAAGCTCACCCCCAGTGACACACCTCCTCCAAGAAGGCCACACCTCCTAATCCTTCCCAAACAGTTCAAACTGGGGACCAAGTATTCAAATATATGTGTCTATGGGGGCCATTCTCATTCAAACCACCACACTTCCAGAACCCACGTAATAGCTAAGTTTGTCCTCTGACTTTCACATTCATGGTGTGGTATGCATGTACCCTAACACATAAATACATACATGCATATACAAGAAGTAAATACTTATTTATTTATTGGATTTTTATTGAGACAGTCTCTGTGTAGCCCTGGTTGTTCTGGGACTCACTGTGTAGACCAGGTGGGCCTTGATTCACAGAGACCCACCTGCCTCTGCTTCCCTAATGCTGTGATTAAAGATATGCCCTTTATGCCTGGCCAGTAAATACATATTTCAAAAAGGAATTTCAAGGCTTTCCTTCCTGACACCAGCCTGGACTACAAGAGACCCGACTAACAAAAAAAAGCATACCTATATACATAGGTCTTGATAGGTAATCCAGCCATCTAACTAGCTTTATCTTTCATTATTCTTATATGATGTTAATTAGCTCCATCCCTACCTACCAGGTTGAGTGCAGTTTACTCACTGAGAAATTACTGCAAAATTTAGTCAGCTATAAAAAAAAAAATTATTAGCTAGCTTCCCCATTTCTCTTTTTAGCCATCATTAATTTATATTTTATTTATATGTATGTTTGTATTCCTAATTTGTGTATGCACACATGTGTGTGGTTGGTGCTACAGAGGCTGAAGAGTATGTCAGAGAGCTAGGAGCTGAAGTTCTCTGCACTTGTGCCCTGGCCTACATGGATGCTGGGAACTGGACTCCAGACCTTTTGGAGAGCAGCAAATGTTTTTAAACACCGAGCCAGCTCTTTATCCCCAAGTTCTGATTTTATTTGAAAGTGAAGAATTTTTTTCTTGTTGGAAGGGAGTAGGAAGGCTTAGTTGTGGGCCTTCAGGCCTCAGCAGGTAAAGGGGCACTTACTGCCAAGCTTAACCACCTACTTGCACTGCAAACCTGCAGTCCCTGGAGTTGAGCAGAGACCCAAGACTCTGAAAGCCTTCCCATGATCACTGTAGCAGGCACATACATACCCCTTATGAAGAAAAAACTGTTAAATTAAAAGAAGACCCCATTTCCTTTTAGATCTCTTGGGCCACACAGTTCAATGACATCTGTTAATTGAAATTATTCTTAAAAGGAACTTTTGGATGTGGAAATTATAATCTGAATAGACATTCCAAAGAGAAAAATTCTCCTTTTATTTGAAATAGATGGGTGAATTATTTTAAGCTTTGCTCTAGCCCTTAATTATTCTATTATATATAGACCTTAACTCCTCTGAGAAGAGTGTATGGTTTAAGGACACCAAGAAGCATTTACAGAATATTAACAAACTAACAATAGGCTGATGATTTGCCCTGGACTCATGCCAGCATCTGTGAAAGAACTCAATAAACATGATATGCATTTCAAAAACTGGTAATTATAATTAAAATTCCAAACCCCATGATCCTATAAATTATATGAAGTAGAATGGGAGCATTTGGCTTATCATATGTGGTATGCAGGGTGATTACGTCTTTGAGCGTAGTGGGAATATAGTAATACTTTTTACAGGTGAGAGTTGACTTTTCCCTTTTTTGTTGGCATTTTTGAGACAGAGTTTCCAAAGGCGGCTCTGACTGGCCTGAGACTCACGTTGTAGACCAGGTGGGCCTTCACCTTTAGTTAAGATCTTCTTGCCTCTGGCGCTCTAGTGCTAAGATAACAAGAGCCACCAGGTCTATGCCTCCCCTCCCCCAACACAGCAGATCTGCTTTCTCTAAAAAAACTCTCTGTCGTTATGGTCTGTTCTTTATTACTTTTTTTTTTTTTTTAAATCATATGTATGTGTGTGTAGGTTTGTGCACATGGAGGCTGGAGGAGGGTTGGATTTCTCAGAGCTGTGGTTACAGGCCGCTTTAGCAACCGATGTGGGTGCTGGTAACCAAAGTGGGGTCTTCTGCGAAGAACAGTATGTGCTCCTAACCACTGAGCCATCTCTCGTGCCCTGTTTTTATTACTTCATGAGGCCTTTTATTATTCTCATCAAATAAGCAGCGCAATTTACCAACTCGCCTTTCTTTTCTTCCTTTCTCTCTCTCTCTTTCTTTTTTTCAATTCAGTTTTGGTCAAACATTATTTTTAAAAATTATGAACTGCCCATCAGAACAAATACTTCGAATCCACTCTGTAGCTCCCCTTGGACCACAAGGGATAGGAATCTGTCTCTTTCTTGACTGAAAAAACCAATTATGACTCTGGTAATAACAAGAGCAAGTGGACAGTCGCCAAGCTCACCCCTAAGACCTGCCCGCTTGAGGTAGACCATCCCGGGAGTGTCAGTCCAGGGCTGGCCGCTGGGAGCTCTGCCTGAGGCCGGGCAGGGCAGACCAGGCACAAAGCCGCGCCTGGGGCGGGGAGCCCATCTCCCTGGTTCCGGCCGCCGCCCGGAGCGTGCACCAAGGGCTCGGCCGCACCGCCACCAAAGCCCGGCCTCTCCCCTTGCCTTGCCTACGGCTCATTTTATTAAAAAGGGGAAAAAAAAAAAAAAAAAAAAAAAAAAAAAAAGAAAATGGAAGAGAGAGCTGGAGCAAACACCCCGCCCTCAGGCCCGCCTTCCGCCTCCTATTGGCCCGCCCTCTACTGGCGTCACGTCAGGACACACCAATAGCGACGCTCGATACTGCGAGGTGGGCCGGGCCCAAGCGCGGAGTGGGCGGCGGGTCGGCGCAGCAGCCCCGCGGCTCCGCCACCATCGCGGAGGTGCCGCTGCTCCCACAGACGCTCGCGAGCCGACCCCCGCGCTCCGCAGCCTCTCGCCCCGCCGGGCCTCGGTCCCCGCCTCCTTCCCCGCGCCTCGTCCCCTCACGCGCTCCCCACCTTGTCTCCGCCTCATTTTCTCTCCTAGTTGAGGGGTAGGAAAGAAAAAAAAAACCCTACCATTCTCCGGTGGGAGCCACTCGCCCTCTGGGAAAAAAAAATCCACAAAACCAGACATGGTCGTGGGCTTCCACTGCTGAAGGCTTGGCCCACCCGAGGAGGTCGAAGTCCCGGCAGGGCAGCCCCGCAGCCCCCCGCTGCCGCATCCCCGCGGGCCGGCTCCTTCGGCCCCGCGCCCACCGCCCGCGGCCCGCTGCCGGCCCCCGCGGCCTCCCACCTGGTCCCTGCACTTTCACCGGAGCCCGGCCGCCACCCCTCTCATTGATGGTGTAGCGCCTGAGGGGAAGGTAAGTGTCCGAGTTGTGGGCGCCTCACCACGCCGCGGGGCTGCCCTCCTCGGCCCCTCCTTCCGGGGTCCGAGTGCTCTGGGTGGGCGGTGGGGCTCGGCGGAATGCCGAGGAGGGTGAGAGTGCTGGCGAGCCCTCGGGGACCCTGGGCGGCCAGGTGACTGGACTCCGCGCCTCTTGACCCCTGCTCTCTCTTGGCTTCTTAGACACGCTCTGGAGCTAGCGTGAGGTTAAAGTGTTCCATGCCGCTAGCTGAGCAGCTCAACTAGGAGAGAGAGGCAAGGACCCGAAGCTGTGCATTTCTTGGATATTTGCGAACGTGGGGTCTGGGAACTGACTCATTAAAGTCTCATTTTCACATTAGGAGGAAGATTCCTCCTTTGTGTTCTCAAGTCTCTCTTCTCAGGCTCTGTGAGTCCAAAATTAGGGAATCAAATACCTCTTGCAGCGGTGTAGAATTCTGTCATTATTTAAGTTCTGCTGTCTGAAAGAGGGTGCCTTCTTTCTTTCTTTCTTTCTTTTTTTTTTTAGGGTTATGGGAGAAGGTAGTTTTACATCGAATGGGGTGGGTGTTGTGTTGAGGGAGTCTTGCAGGTTTCCTTTGGAACTGTTTGCTTGAGAAGTTGTTGAAAGGAAAATAAAATGATTCATTGTTGAATAGTCATTATCCTCTGTCTCTTTTCCAAGGTTTGCTTACTTTTTTTTTTTTATTACAGACTTCAAACATTGATTTCAGCAGAATGTGCCCTTGAGAAACTGGGTGCTTTAAATGTTTCAGTATGTGCTGCTATTTTAAGGTGGCTCTGAAAAAGTAGTTTTGTATGAATCTTGAAATAACCTTCTGCAAAGCAGTTCTTAAGACAAAACCAAACAAGACAGATTAACTAGTGAGTGTGAACTTGCTGGGTTCCAACACAGTCAGTCAGTGCAGCTCAAACGAATGCAGCCTAGGTTTAGATTTCAAATAGCTTTTATAATTGCTTTCCATTTAAAGAGAGACCTTTTTGTCTGGTGTACACTGGTTTCTTTAGTCTCAGGCCGGTGGGGGAGGGGAGAGAGAGGATGGATCTATACAATAATAAAATCATCTTTGGCTAGATATTTCCTTCCATGGATTTGCTTGCTGAGTTAATTCCACTCTAAATTACAAACCATTTTTGATTTTGATGGCCTGGTCTGGGTGAAAGCTTGGCATCCAATTCTCACTGTTGTTGAGGTCGAAGGGAAGAGGCAGAGGCAGACTCACACAGAGAGATACACACACTACACACACCACACACACACACACACACACACACACACACACACACACACACACACACACACACACAGAGACACAGAGCCAGGCAGAGGGGCTCATTGTTCTTCCATACAGACATTCATTCTCTCTCTCTCCCATATTTGGGACTAGGTTTGCACAGACAAACACAGCGCTTTTGGGGAGGGAGGAGGAAGGTGGGGGATGGGAGGTGCTTTTCTCGTTCAGTTTTCTTTCACCCATTTTCACGTCTGTCTTTTCTTTTGCAACCTTGCAAGGCAGATGAGTACACGGGACAGGAAAGGACACTGTGGATGGAGCTCAGGAGACTCCTGTCTCCCTTCCTGCCTCTGCAGCCCTGCTTTCTGCTTTTTTCCATCTGTGTAAAGATAAACTCTGTCATGGCCTTACTCTCTGCTCTCCATTCCTTGAAACCCCTGACTTTGTTAGGGACAGATCTGTTCACTTGATTTTTATTTTGCTGAGTGTGAGAGTGTGACCAGGGCCTTTCTAAGTAGAAATAGGTTGTCTCAGTTAAAATGATAAAGACTGTTTTTGAGGTTAATATGTAGCAGTATTGTGTGTGTGTGTGTGTGTGTGTGTGTGTGTGTGTAAGTGAGAGGGGGGGAGAGAGAAATATTGATTTGATTTGATCAAATCAAGGCCCTTGGTCCTTGACTTATCAATACAGTTTTTTCCCTCAGTAGTGGTTTAAGAAAAGATCGGGCTTTCTGGTTGGGGCTGAGGTATTTGGAATGCTGGATGGGGCTGAGAGTCCACCTGGCATAATCCTGCTCTGGGCCAAGGATGGAGGTTAGTGTGGCTTGCAGAATAGCACCTTCTACTGGTTAATTGCTTTGACGAGCCAGTCAAGAGGATGGGGGAGGGGATTAACGGCTGAGGCTTAATGATTTTCTTTTAAACACAGCCGCTGTGCCTTTCTGCAAATGCCACTTCCCCAGGCTGCTAATACAGATGCCCTTTGACAGGCACACTTGCATCGCAGCCTTATTATGTTATTGGCTGTGTCTTGACATTAATTTGTTCTGTTATCAGGGGTATTTTCACATTGTGACTTTCAAGGACTCCTTTGAATTGATGCTCTTTCTTTATGTGAGAAATGTAGTTTGTCTTAAAATAGAGAACAAAATAGGGGCTTATTTGCATTCCAGGTGTAGGAAATTGTATACACCAGCAGCTCTTTAAGAAATTTTTAGTTTCGTTAAAAAAAAAAAAAAACTTACAGAAAGTAAAATCCTAGCATTAGAGATTTCCTCTGGGATTTAAACACCCACTCCCTGGCAAAGAGGCTGAGGAGAAGTTTGGTTGAAAATCAGTAGGTAATGGTACTGTATTCTAATACTGTTTTCAATAATCATACCAGTATTAATAAACAGAAGCCTGATAGAATGGCTTGTGGCTTCAATTTTTTATATAAACTGGAGGCTAGCAAAAATTTGACTGTGTATACAGATTAACACAGAAGATTGTGGATTCCTCCTCAGAGTCTTCTGAATTTATGTGCAATTTCATAAATAATCTGTTGATAAATGCCTCACAGGAATTTATCATCATGGGTTCAATGACCAATTAGAGAGGTTTGCAGCTATAAATGTCTATTCTAGACTGGTCTGGTCATTCTTTTTTTTTTTTTTTTTTTTTT
>NW_022196900.1:109460732-109483341 GCF_008632895.1 Mastomys coucha
TCTCTGTATAGCCCTGGCTGTCCTGGAACTCACTCTGTAGACCAGGCTGTCCTCGAACTTAGAAATCCTCCTGCCTCTGCCTCCCAAGCGCTGGGATTAAAGGCGTGCGCCACCACCGCCCGGCTAGACTGGTCATTCTTAAGAAAGCCGTTGCTAATTCATTTTAGTTCTGAAAGCTTGACGCATATTCCCTAAGGTTGAGTGCCTTTCACAGTGCAGCGCAAACAGTACAAATGTATTTATTTAGTGGGAATATACTCATGTACCTTCAGTTCAGTGTAGGCTCTGTCAGTGTTTTGTTGAAAACAGAGTAGAGTATCCAGAAGCCAATTTGAGCCAAAAAGGTTAACTAAATCAAGAAATAAAATATTCCAGTACTTTTTCACTTAGTGGGTAGTAAACCAAGTTTTTCCACAGCCAGGTCCCGCAGTAATAACCCATAATATTGAGCTGATACTGAAGAGCAGGGTTAGGCACTGGAAGAGCAGGTGTCCTGAGCATGAGCTGCACCCTGAGACCTGTGTATGGTGAGCACCGTTGTGGACATCCTGAGCACATACTGCTTTAAAATTGGGTTTGAATTTTTCACATCTTGTTCAAATCTCAGTAGTCAGTGAAACATTTAGGTAGTAAAATAAGTTGTGTATATAGGGTTCCTTTGGGAACTGTGCGCTTTCCTGCTAACTGCTTTTGGCAGCTACTTTTACAATTGATTTAAAGGTTAAGATAGCAGGAAATTCATTTTTTTAAGTGACTCGTTAGTGTAACCTAGCTGTGCACTTCATCTCTCCCTCTTCTTCTCCTTGCACACCCCTCCTCCAAATACACACGGAGGGAGAGAGGACACTACATTGTTGCTCTGTATAAGTTTTCTGATAACGCTGTACTCTAGTTGATCATAGGATTTTAACCTCCAGAAGTTTTTCTTGAGTTGTGTGTAATTATTTATTATTGGGACCCTAATAGTTATTCCACAGTTGAAGCTTTGCATGTCCTATTTAAGTGTGATTTTTGGCAAGCATGTTAGTTTGTGCTTAGCTTGTCTAACACGATTCTAGTGTTTTTTAAGTGAGAAATTTGCATTTAAATATTCATTACAGTATTACTAAGATCGATTATGTCATTTCAATGTACATCTGACTACAAATAATTTAAAGACACCCAAATATTTACCAGCTTGGAGTTTTGGTTGGATTTTTTACAATTAAATAATGAATACATGCATACATACATTTTTTTTTTGAAGGCAGGGTTTGGCTATGAAGCCCATGTTGATCTCAAAGTCCTGGCAAGTCTGCTTCGGCCTCCTGAGTGCTGAGATTATAAGTGTGTGTTTCCATGTTGACCTGGAATTGTGACATTGGTGTGCCAAGTAATTAAGATATAATTCGTGTCTTATATTAGGTAACTAGGTCAGATAAAACTGCTAACATAACTTCCTTAAAATTTTTTTATTTTGGGCTGGAGAGATGGCTCAGTGGCTAAGAGTACTGAGTGTTTTTCCAGAGGACCCAGATACAATTTCCAGTTTCCACATGGTGGCTTCCTACCATCTCTAACTCCAGCTCTCGGGAATCCAACACCCTCTTCACACCCTCTTAAAACACTGCACTCAAACACACAGAGGCAAAGCACCCAAACACATTTGATACAAAAAGCTGAAGACTTTTTTTTTTTTTTTCTTTCTTTCGAGACAGGGTTTCTCTGTGTAGCCCTGGCTGTCCTGGAACTCACTCTGTAGACCAGGCTGTCCTGGAACTCAGAAATCCGCCTGCCTCTGCCTCCCAAGCGCTGGGATTAAAGGCGTGCGTCACCACGCCCGGCTGAAGACTTTTTTTTTTAAAGATTCAGATTTCATTACGGGTGGTTGTGAGCCACCATGTGGTTGCTGGGATTTGAACTCATGACCTTCGGAAAAGCAGTCGGTGCTCTTACCCACTGAGCTATCTCACCAGCCCCCTGAAGACATTTTTTTAAAAAATTATTTTTCCAGGCTGTGGTGGCGCAGGCCTTTAATCCCAGCACTTGTGAGGCAGAGGCAGGCGGATTTCTGAGTTCAAGGCCATCCTGGTCTACAGAGTGAGTCCAGGACAGCCAGGACTACACAGAGAAACCCTGTCTCGAAAAACAAAAACAAAGAAATCAAGAAATAAAACAAAAACAAAAAAACAAAATTATTTTATTTAGGTGCGGTGGAACTTGGTTTTAATCCCATGAGACAGAGGCGGTGGCAGTCGACCTCTCTGGTCTACATAGTTCCATGCTAGTCATGTTACCTGTGCAACTTTCTCTCAAAAAGTTTATCTTATTTATTAGACTGTGTGGAGTCATGGCGGGATACTCACTTATTTGTGTGGTCATGTGTATATCTGTGGAGGTCAGGAACAACCTTTGGAAGTCAGTTTTTTCTGCCTTGTATGTCCTGGGGATCTGACTCAGTCTATTAGGACTACTGGGCAAGCAAGCTCAGTTACCAGATGAGCCATCTTGATGGTCCATGAAAGGTTTTTTTTTATATATATATTTATTTATTTATTATATGTAAGTACACTGTAGCTGTCTTCAGACACCCCAGAAGAAGGGGTCAGATCTCATTGCGGATGGTTGTGAGCCACCATGTGGTTGCTGGGATTTGAACTCATGACCTTCAGAAGAGCAGTCGGCACTCTTAACCACTGAGCCATCTCTCCAGCCCTCATGAAAGGTTTTTTATGTGTGCAATTAAAGGATCTGTTTGTGACAGTGTAAAAAGAAAAAATTATTTTTTTTCTTTTTGAGGCAGGGCCTTGTGTAGCCAGGCTAGTGTCAGACTCAGTGTGTAGCTCAGGATGCCTATGAACTCTTGCACTTTTTGTGCCAGAATTACATCATTAGATTTGTTGTGGTTGCTGTTTTGAGACAGGGTTTCTCTGTGTAGCCCTGGCTGTCCTGGAACTCACTCTGTAGACCAGGCCAGCCTCAAACTCAGAAATCTATCTGCTTCCCAGAGGTGGATTAAAAGTGTGTGCTACCCACCTGCCTGTAATTGTTTTTAATTTGGTAAAATTTGCTAATATATTAGCAACCATAAGCAATGTCTTTTCTGTGAAAACTTTCTCTATGTGGTTACATTACAAAATAGTATTTCTAGTTCATAAAACACTTGTTTGAGGACTATTTGTCTTGACGTTGAAGGCATGGTCATGTCCTAATTTTAAACTAGTTATTATGTGACTTTTAAGGTCTTTGGTTAGGATATTGTGATTGCTCTGAACTAAAACATTCAAAGTCATTTCAGATACTGGGGAAAAGTGGGAAAGAAAAGGAAGCTCAGTCGTTTAGTCAGTCCTCCCAGGAGACTAGGACGAGGTTTAGCAGCGCCTCTCAGTGCTGGAACACTGTCAGTGGTGCTGAGCCTCTGGGCTTTAGCAACCTACTACTATGTTTCGTCTCCTTAGCAGAATTTCTGAGCTTACTACCCTAGAGAAGGGCTGTGGCTAGCAGGACTCCATTCTAAAGGGGACAGTGTTTGCTCTGTTGGCTTGAACTCACCACAGCAGCCGGGGCGTCAGAGGCAGTGTGCATAGGCAGGAATGCAGGCTTGTGTCTGCATGTATAAACTGTCTACTGCTCGTATAAACTGCTTGGGGCAGTTTGGGAAATCTCCCTTTGTGGCAGAACTTGGTGGCACCTGGAAGTGTATCCACCTTAGAGCAGTTCTGATTAATGAGTAATGGTGCAGGGGCTCTGGCTAAGTAGGTTTAAGTATATTTCATGTATGAAAGCATCATTTAAATGGATATGTGTGTGTGTATATAATAATTTATTTTTGTTTTGTGTACAATGGTGTTTTGACTGCATATGTCTGTATGAGGGAGTTGGATCCCTTGAAACAGTAGTTATAGATAGTTATGAGCTGCTATGTGGTTGCTGGGAATTGAACCTGGGTTCTCTGAAAGAGCAGTGCTTTTAACTGCTGAGCCATCTCTCCAGCCCCCATTTATGTATATTTTAACTGGTGCCCCTTAGTTCATTTTTCAGTGATGTTGGTGGTAGACTTCAGGGCTTGGCTTGTGTTTAAGCATGTGTCCCACTACTGAGCTCCTGGTTACTCCTTACACCCAGAGTCAGTGTGGGTCACAGACGGATTGAAATCATGTTAACCTGCTGTCCTGTTCTCTGACAGGCTGCTACATAACGCTAGCTGATCAGGCTAGGCAGTAGTAGTCCAGCTTTGATTTTTAGTGAAGGAAGTCACTTTGCTCAGAGCGTTGGATAGCCAGGGCCCTCCTCCTAATTCCTCGCCCTTAACTCAGCTCTTTATCTCTGCTTCCTTTGTGTGATTATGCTGTGTTTCCACTTCCACTGAGGACTCTATCTGTAATTAAAATTTCCCTAGAGACATCTGATAGTCCCTTAGTTATTGCTAGTGTTGGCTAAGGGCTTAGGGTCAACCCTCCAGATGGGTTACACTTCGGCTAGGTCCTCACCTCTCTCTGTCAGCTCATGTGCAGGGACATGGTAGTGAAAGTCATTCTGTACATATGGTCTAGGGAAAGGGATTTCTCTGTTTTTTGTTAGAGCTCCATTGATTTTTTTTCCCCCATCTTTATTTCTGTTGACATCTAGTATGGCTGCTGTTGGCTTTTCTAGCTTATTTTGTTTAATAATTACTATGTTTTAAGAAGTTACATAGTCATCACTAATCACACACTATCTTTAGGTGAGACCTTTTGCTGCCTTGTCTTACCTTTTGCTTTTTCTTTTTTCTGTAAATCTCTTCACCTGCATGCTTGTTTACCTACTTGCTTTTCTAAGTTAGTGTTTCCCTAACTGGACTAAAGGCATCCTATTAAACTGCAAGGTTGTTGGTTTTTTTTTTTTTTTCCGACAGGGTTTCTCTGTGTAGCCGGGCTGGCCTCGAACTCAGAAATCTGCCTGCCTCTGCCTCCCAAGCGCTGGGATTAAAGGCGTGCGCCACCACCGCCTGGCCTAACTGCAAGGTTGTTAAGTATTCTGCAATCAGATTGATTTATAGTGTATATTAGCCCATTAAATTCTTAGAAATGGCATGGTGTCCAGTTGGGATTTTTTGAGACAGGGTCTCATTGTCTAGGCTAGGTGGGCCGCCAAACTCACCCTCTCAAGAATAGCATTCTCCTACTCTTTAAGAATGTGCATAACTTTATTGTATACTAATGTTCTGTAGGACATATTCTGAGTTACATATGTAAAATTTAACACTGTTTTGACCTGAGACTGCAGGCGGATTTCTGAGTTCGAGGCCAGCCTGGTCTATAGAGTGAGTTCCAGGACAGCCAGGGCTACACAGAGAAACCCTGTCTCAAAAAAAGAAACAAAAAAACCCACCCCCCCTCCAAAAAAAAAAAGCATCACAGAGTTTGTGAGGGGTCGGGGAGATGGCTTCACCAGCTGATCTTTGAGGGGTCCTAGGTTCAATTCTCAGCACCCACATGGTGGGCAATAACTATAACCCTAGTGTTCCAGAGGATCTATCTAGTGCCCTATTCTGGTCCCTGCAGGCATTGCATGCACATGGTATACAGACATACATGCAGGCAAAACACACATAAATGAAAATGAAAATCTCAAAACAAAGCTTTACAAATTGCGAGTTTAATTTTAAACTACCACAGGAATTCAGAGGAGAGTTATGGCAGGTTAGATAGGAATTCAGAGGAGAGTTATGGCAGGTTAGATGGGAATTCAGAGGAGAGTTATGGCAGGTTAGATGGCTTTCTTTTCTCCTCGGATTGTTATTGTGAGGCACTTGCCTCATAGTAACTGGAACTAGTTATTGCTGGTTCTCAGGAGAGGAGCCCAACTAAAACCTCTCACTAGTCATCATTTTCTTTCTACTCTTGCCTTGTTGAAGCATCATTTTTTTTTTTTTGTTCCTGGATTATTTCTTTATATATATGGTGTGTGTGTTTGCTGTGTTGTGGGCTTATATACATTTTGTGTGCTTGTGGTTGGAGTCCAGAGGTGCTTCCCTTAATTGCTCTCTGCTTTATTACTAAGGCGGAACCTCTCTCTGAACCCAGAGCTAGCTGATTTAGCTAGGCTAGCTAGTCATCTTGCTCTACCAGCTTTTTATATGAGTGCTGGAGGGTCAAGATGCTTTGACTGTGCAAGCAAAGAGCTAATTCCTGTTCTGTTTTCTGCCATCCACATGCACACACGGGCTCCTAAACCCTCTTTCCTCCTCCTCCTCCTATTTCCCTACCCCCAACCAAACCAACCCAACCGGTATTGTTTCCTACTTCCTATTTCCTAGTACCTGTTTTTTTTTTTCCCCTGAGGGTTTCTCTCTGTAGCCCTGGCTGACTTGGAAGTTGCTCTGTAGACCAGACTGGCTTCAAACTCAGAGATCTACCTGCCTCTACCTCCTGCCTTAGGCAGGGTTTCTATTCCTGCACAGAACATCAAGACCAAGAAGCAAGTTGGGGAGGAAGGGGTTTATTCATCTTACACTTCCACATTGCTATTCATCACCAAAGGAAGTCAGGGCTAGGCAGTGGTGGTGCACGCCTTTAATCCTAGCACTTGGGAGGCAGAGGCAGGCAGATTTCTGAGTTTGATGCCCGCCTGGTCTACAGAGCAAATTCCAAGTCAGCCAGGGCTACACAGAGAAACCCTGTCTCGAAAAACAAACAAAAAAACCCCAAACCAACCAACCAAACAAACAAAACAACCAAAAAAACAAAACAACCCCAAAATGAAGGCAGTCAGGACTGGAACTCAGCAGGTCAGGAAGCAGGAGCTGATGCAGAGACCATGGAAGGATGGCCTCTTACTGGCTTGCTTCCCCTGCCTTGCTCAGTTTCTTGCTTGGTTTCTTATAGAAATCAAGTCCAGGGATGGCACCACCCACCATGGGCCCTCCCACCCTCGATCACTAATTGAGAAAATGCTTTATAGCTGATCTCATGGAGGCATTTCCTCAAGGGGTAAAGACACAAAACCAGCCAGTCCACTTCCCAAGTCCTGCTTTAAAGGCACATGCCACCACACTGGGTTCCTAGCACCCATTCTGAAGTTCTTTAACCTTCTTAGCCATTTTCTTGCTTTATGTTTTCTTTCTATTTTTGGTTTTTCAAGACAGGGTTTCTCTGTATAGCCCTGGCTGTCCTGGAACTCACTCTGTAGACCAGGCTGGCCTCGAACTCAGAAATCCACCTGCCTCTGCCTCCCAAGTACTGGAATTAAAGGCGTGAGCCACCACTGTCTGGTTGCTTTATGCCTTCCTAATGTTTATTTTATATTACACTTGATCTTAGCCAGAAGGCTGAGAAACAATGTTTATTTTATATTAAAAATTGTATTTTAGCTCAGTATAGTGGCATATACATGGAATCCTAGCATGTGGTAGACAAAGCAGGAAAATTGATGCCAGTTTGAGGCCTCCCTGGTCTTCATAATGAGTTCTTGGCCAGCCAAGGCCACCATAACAAGGTCCTGCTTCAACAAAAATAAAAAGACCAAACCAAATCAAGCCAAACCTCAAACCAGGAAAAACATTGTATTTTGGTGTTAAGTATTTCCTTCCACTAGATTAGAAACCCTTAAAGGCAGAGTTTTCTTTGAATTATGTCAGTATACAGACTCGTATTTAAAATTAGATGTATTCTAGAGTTGTTTGAATCAAGAATGGGAAAAATGCTGTCAGTTGAGCTACGTTAGACCCCTCTCTAATTTAGTGGTATGCACATAGAGAGCTTGTGTGCCTTTTCATCATGCAATATGGCCAATCCATTTTGGCTGCCTTCCTTTCTCGGCTCTACATTTCCTTGAAAACATGTTTGAGGACAGATCTTAAAAGCAAATTATTTTCTCCTAAAGGAACATTGTTACAGGCAGTATTTTGCTTAATGATGTAGTATGAACAATCTTAGTCATTGCCAGCAGCACAGGAAAAGCTGATGTCGTCATGGGCCTGCAGTCAGGATGGCCAATCTGTGTTCTAATTCCAAGTAGGTGGGACCATTTTTAATCTTTGTTTGTAATATGTATCATATACCAAAATATTATTCCATTTCATCATTTTCACCAGAAATGTGTTGTGTTCACTTAAATTTCCTGTGTTTGTTTGTGGTTATGGGTGGGGGGGTTGGGTATATTGCATATGTGTTTGTGTATGGAGGCTGGAAGTTAACTTGGTTGTTTTTCACTGTTTTTATTTTTTTTTAATTTTTCATTAATTCATTCATTATGTGTGTAGGTGAATGCATGGCATGCTGGTGTGTAAGTTAGAGTTGGCTTAGCCTTCCTTCACGTGGGATCCATGGATCTGCTTCAGTTTGTCAGTGTCGCTGGGCTATCTCACTGGCCCCCACATTGTTTTCTTTTCCTCTTGATGCAAGGTCTTACTGTGTAATTATGTCTGGCCTGCCTTGTCTCCCAAGTGCCATTGTATATCCGTGCCATGCCTGCAGAGGTTAGAAGAGGAACTGGATTCCCTGGAACTGTAGTTATGAGCCACCTCATGTAGGGTCTAGGAAGGGACTTGTATTCTTTATAAGAGCAGCAAGCGCCTAGCTGAGCCACCTTCCCAGCCCCGTGAGAATGTTAAGGTCTTTATGGGTCCTTTAAAAGTTTTGCCATGCATAAATAATTTTGGGGACACATCTGCTTAGAATATATGTGTTATAAGTTTTCTTTACTCCTTCCTTCCTCCTTCCTTCCTTCCTTCCTTCCTCCTTCCTTCCTTCCTTCCTTTCCTTCTTTCCTTCCTCCTTCCTTCCTCCTTCCTTCCTTCCTTCCTCCTTCCTTCCCCCTTCCTTCCTTCCTCCTTCCTTCCTCCTTCCTTCCTCCTTCCTCCTTCCTTCCTCCTTCCTTCCTTCCTCCTTCCTTCCTCCTTCCTTCCTTCCTCCTTCCTTCCTTCCTCTTTCCTTCCTTCCTTCCTCCTTCCTTCCTCCTTCCTTCCTCCTTCCTCCTTCCTTCCTCCTTCCTTCCTCCTTCCTCCTTCCTTCTTCCTTCCTTCTTCTTTTCTTTTGGTTGTGTTTTTTTTGTTTTGTTTTGTTTTTTCGAGACAGAGTTTCTCT
Organism: Mastomys coucha; assembly: GCF_008632895.1. Taxonomy (NCBI): domain Eukaryota; kingdom Metazoa; phylum Chordata; class Mammalia; order Rodentia; family Muridae; genus Mastomys; species Mastomys coucha. The sequence continues at coordinate 109,469,777 of NW_022196900.1, forward strand.
GTGTAGCCCTGGCTGTCCTGGAACTCATTCTGTAGACCAGGCTGGCCTCGAACTCAGAAATCTGCCTGCCTCTGCCTCCCAAGTGCTGGGATTAAAGGCGTGCGCCACCACCGCCCGACAGCAAATACCTTTTCTTCTCATAGTTTATGAATCTTTGGTTTTACAAGATCAGATATTTAACTTTTGACAAGCTTCTTTACCCTAGCATACAAATAAACTCTGGACAGTTAGAGAGTTGTCATAAACTTTACTTTTACTTCTCTTTGTAAATTGTCAGCTTTGATCCTTGTAAGGTTCTGAATGTGCAATGAGGTTCTCATTTCTAAGGACATTTATTTGTTTATTTAGAGACAGTCTCATTTTGTAGTCCAAGCTGGCCTGGAACTTGCTAGGTAGATATGGTTGGTTTTGAACTCACTATTCTGATTCCTTCTGCTTCTATCTTTCTATGTCTCCAAGGTCTTCCTAAAACCATGTATTAAGGACTGTAAAGGGCTTAGTCACTAGGAGCACCTATTGCTCTTTCGAGGACCTGAGCTTGATTCCAAGGGCCCACATTGGAAAGCTCACAAGTGATAGAACTTGGGGCTGGAGAGATGGCTCAGCGGCTAAGAGCACTGTCTGCTCTTCCGGAGGTCCTGAGTTCAAATCCCAGCAACCACATGGTGGCTCACAACCATCTGTAATGAGATCTGATGCCCTCTTCTGGGGTGTCTGAAGACAGCTACGGTGTACTTACAAATAATAAATAAATAAATCTTAAAAAAAAGTGACATAACTTTAGCTATAGGGAATTCAGTGCCCACTTGTGGATTTCATGGGTACCTGCACCCATGTGAGCTTGTGTGTGTGTGTGTGTGTGTGTGTGTGTGTGTGTGTATGTGTTTGTGTCTATCTGCCTGCCATCAAATGCAAGCAAGTTCATGTGCTTGCACATACCTTTAACCTCAGCACTTGGGAGGTGGAGGCAAGCTGATTTTTGTTAGTTTGATGCCAGCCTGGTCTATAGACACAGTGAGTTCTAAGACTGTGTAAAGACACCTTGTCTCAAAAACAACCACCACAACAACTCTTTCAATAAATAAAGTATCTTGAAAAACATTCCTGTATTAAGAAACTTGTCATAATCTGGTTGACAACTGAGGTGGAAGTTATTTACAGGCATTGGTAACATCTCTTTGCACATGAATATTTTTTAGATTTTGCTCAGAAAGGTCTCTGTGTTTGTCCAGTACTATTCCCAAACCAACCTGGCCATTTACATAATCACCCGAGTTTAATCTCAGAATTTGGGAGGCAGAGACAGGTGGATCTCTGTGGACTCAAGGCCAGCTTGCTCTACATAGTAAGTTCCAGATAAACTGTAGTTACACAGTGAGATAGGTCTTCTAGAGGTCCTGAGTTCAATTCCGGGGACCAGTATGGTGGCTCTTAACCATTTGTACCTCTTGTTACAGGGGATTTGATGCCTCTTCTTGCCTTCATGGGCACCAGGCATAAACATGGTATATACACATATACAGGCAAAACCACTCAATACACATAAAAATTTAAAAAGTTAAACAATAAGGAACTGGTCATAGCAGCTCCTCTTGTAGCAGGCAGCGTGTACAAGGGAGGGGACAGAGAGCGGTCCCTAACCTTTTATACTTATGTATTATGTCACATGTAACCATGAGCTAGTTAAATACACGATAAAAACCTGTCCTTTAATTTCTCTTTGGTTAGGTTTTTGCTCTTCCCTTTCTATATGCTTTAGTGACATAAGACTTTTAATTTGTGTATGAAATGGTGTCTACGAAATAACCAAGACACAAATTGCGCCCTTTGCAGCTGTTCCGATGATGAATTTCTCCATCACGGAAAGATAAGACTTATATACAACTGGATCTTCGTGAGGAAGTCACCTTGAGAGGTGGTGATGCTGTGGTTTAGGGAAAAGAATGATCTCTGGTTGGAGGAGTCAGGGAGGATTTGGTTTAGGAGGTTTAACCTGTGTTCTGAAGGATCAGCAGTATGTGGACTTGTGGTAAGCAGCTAAGAGGATTTTAGGCAGGAAATTGCACAGAGCAGAAGCATAGGCCCAGGATTCAGGGACATGCTGCGTGCTTTGGCTGCTTCTATGATGAGGATTATCAAATTGTGTTTTGATTTTTTTTTTCCTTCTTCCATCTCTTGTCCTAAATTCTTTTAAAAATGTCCTGTAGTAGATTCAGGCAGGCATAGTTCTTTCAACCCAGATAATTTATATTTGAAGCTGTGGCTGGTAGCTGGTCAAACCAGGTTGGAAGCATGTGGGAAAAGAAATGCTTGGGCTGACTTCTCAAAGGAAGTATACACTGGTCTGCCAGGACTTAGTGCACCAGAAGGGACAGTTGGATTCATAGTGTGGATCACTTTATTTAATAACTTCTTATTTTCAAATTATATACAAGTTATGGTTATATGTATTCATTGTAATCATACTGATGAAATTAAAAAAATAGGTGTGTTCATTCCTATTCAAAACTGTTGGTATGCTTTCTATGCGTGTTTACACATATTAGCCTTAGTTTTTGCCTTTTACTTAATGTATTTTTGTTTAGGTTGGTGTTTTTGTGTTTATGTGGTACTGGGTGTGCCACACAATACCTCATGGATATTAGGCAAGCACTTTATCAGTGGCACTGCATCCCTAGCCCCATTTAATATTTCAAGTACATATTTTCCAATTCAGTTCTTATAATTATACCTCATGTAAGTTTTTGATTTTTAAATAATTTCATTGTATGTTTATATACATTGATGGATATAGAAAATGCTTTTGATTTTTTTTTTCTTTTACTGTCCTCTTGTCTGTATCATTATATACTTGGACAGGTTTATAGGAACAATTTTCAGGTATTTTTCTTGAATTAATGGATGTGCATTTTTGTTCCAAAACCTTCTACTAAGGTAGGAATAGTAGTATGTTTCTGTAATCCTAGCATCCAAGGGGCAGAGGCAGAGGCAGAGGCAGAGGCAGAGACAGAGGCAGAGGATCTGTGCTAACTTGAGGTTAGCCTAGCCTATGTAAGTGAGAGTTCCAGGCCAGGCAGGGCTATATTGAGAGATTCTGCCAGAGCTCACTCACTTTGTCATGAGGTAACTCTGTAGACCAGGCTGGCCTCGAACTCAGAGAGCTCTCTGCCTCTGCCTCTCCCTCTTTAGTGCTGGGTGTTTTGCTTACCTGTCTGTCTGTGCATCACATACATGCCTGGTACTCCTGGAGTCTAGAACAGGGCTTTGGAGCTCTTGGAATTAGAGTTGTGGATGTGTGTGAACCACCATGTGGGTGCCCCATGTTCTCTGCAGGAGCAACAAGTGTTCATAACCAATGAATCTCTTGCACTCAAGAGACATTGTCTTAAGCAAAAACCAACAGTGCTTCCGGGCTTGTGCCAGCATTCAAGAGGCAGAGGCAGGCTTGTCTGTGATTTTGAGGCTAGCTTGAGGCTAGCCTGGTCTATGTAGTGAGTTCCAGGATAGCTAGGGCTATGTAGAGAGACCCTGTCTCACCTTCCACCCCCCAAAAAACACCACCAAAAGAGAAACCAAAAATCAACCAACCAACCAACCAACCAAAAACCCAAAACCAAAACAACCCAGATAACAACAAATAGAACCCTCCAAACACCACCCAAACCAAAATATAAACAAAAAACTGTATTATTCTGTAAGATTTCCTTACTTTCTCACCAACCTTAAATATTATATATCCCTTAGGTGAGTGTGCAGTATTTTACATTAATTTATATTTTTTGACCATGAGCAAAACTGATGATCTTTTTATACATGAGAATTTAAAGGCAAGCACTTTACTAATGGAGTTACATTCTTAGCTCAGTAATAGAGTGGAGGCTACATAGAATACTTAACCTGTGAGTACCATTTATCTATTGCAGTGGTTCTCAACCTTCCTAATGCTTCTACCTTTTAGTACAGTCTTTCATGTTGTGGTGACCCCAACCATAAATTAGTTTCATTGCTACTTCATAACTCTAATTTTGCTCTTGTTAAGAATCGTAATGCAAATATCTGATATGCAGGATATTTGATACTTGACTATTGTAAAGGGGTTGTTGGACTTCTGAAGGGGTTGAAACTCACAGATTGAGCTGATCTGTTTGTTTGTTTATTTAGATGGGTTTTTATGTAGTCCAGACTGACCTTGGACTTACTGTATAGCCAGATGTGGTCTTGATTTATGATCTTACTGCTCCACTTCTCGAGTGCTGAGAGTACAGGCATATTGACTGTGCTTGGCGGCTACTTTTATTTTTTAAAAAGCACTCAGGAAATGGCCAGGGTTGTGGCTCAGTGAGTGGGCATGTATTTAGCATGTACAAGGTTCTAGGACCAATACACAGCAGCAAAAATAAGTAAGTAAATAAAATCTCCAACGCTAAAACGCAGTATTTAGATAAAAACAACATTGAATGACAACTGCTAGGGTTTGATTGTGAACTTTCCTCTAGGCTTATGTGTTTGAACGTTTGCTCCCTACTTGGTGCACTGCTTTGGGAGATGTAGATCCTTTAGGGAGGTGTGGGCACTGCTGAAGAAGTTGTTAAGGGTGAGCCTTCCTAGCTCGAGCTCTGCCTCCTTTCTGCCTCGGAGAGATCCTTCTGACCCTCTGAATGTGCTAGCAGCTGTGTGCTCACTCCCCCATACGGACCAGGCTGGACCGTGCCTTCCACTGTGAGCCCAGCTACAGCCTCCTCTGAGTTGCTGCTTGTTAGGTTTCTGTGGCAGGACCATGAGAAATTTAGCCAGCATGACAGCCATTTCTTGATTATTCTACACATAAACATCACCAAGCCTGTGGTCTTCTCTTTCCAAACTCATTCAGAATGACAGCTCCATATGGGAACTGAGATGCCAAAGCCTTTTCTGGTTTTCCAGTCTGAGGCTTTTCTTGATAGAGAGGGCAGCCAGCCTGGTTGGGTTCTGAAATGGAGTTATGTGTGACAACTGCTTTGGAATCTTGAAGGTGCTTTGGTACTGGATAGGGAGTGGGTGGGGAGTGATTTTTTTTTTTTTTAAATAATTTATCGTTGAAACTGATTTTCAACTGCTCGAGGTGATAGAAAGTCCTGAACTTTTTCTGAAAGTAAGGACGTTTTCTGAGATGAGAAGATTTAAAAAAAAATAGGGTAAGTGGTTTAAAATTAGCTTTTTAAAAAAAGCACAGTGATTAAGTTCCCATGTTACTCTGGCCTTCTTATTTATTTATTTATACTAAAATTTGAGATTTCTTAGTCCTTAGTAAAGTGCTTGTGTTTCTAGTGAGTTGACTAAACTGCTCCACTTCATTCAACAGCTGCTGTCTGCCCACGACTTGTGTTTCCTTTGTGAGCCACACAGGTATCTAGTGTAGAAAATAGTTTATAAGTAGTTTATAAGTAGGAGTCAACTGTCCTTTAGCCTCAGCTCCCGTGTCATGTAGTCCTCCAGCAGCTCTAGTTAACTGCTCAGTGATCCTGTACAGAGGAGACTCTCCGCACTGTGTCTGCCTCTGATCAAGACTGTCCCACTCTGATGTGAGTGCCAGGTGTAGTGGCGCACACCTTTTGTCCAGGGTCTGGGAGACAGGCAGATAGAGCTCTGTGAATTCAAGGCTAGCCTGGTCTACATAGTGAGTTCCAAAATGGCGAGAGCTACATAGTGAGACCCTGTCTCCAGGAATAAAAGAAAAAAGTTGTTTGTTGAGTCTCGTCAGAAATGGATTCCTGTTAACTGATGGAACCAAGCATCTAACCCCCTTTCCTTTGTTGTGTATAGACCTAAATATTTAGTTACCAATTAAAAAAAAAAGATTTATTTGTTTTATTTATATGAGTACACTGTTACTGTCTTCAGACGCACCAGAAGAGGGCATTGGATCCCATTACAGATGGTTGTGAGCCACCATGTGGTTGCTGGGAATTGAACTCAGGACCTCCGGAAGAATAGTCAGTGCCCTTAACCACTGAGCCATCTCTCCAACCACCAATTTTTTTATTAGTAAAATATCCTTAAAGTTGTGTGCTTGACATTTTTTGTTTTTATTCCTTTCTATGAGTTATTTATTTTTAAAAAAGACTTTATATTTTAAGGTTAAGTGTATGTATAGGGGTGGCCCAGCATGTATGCATATATGTGCATGTGGTACAGCTGCCTCTGCAGGCCAGAAGGCTTGGAGCCCCTGGAGCTTTGAGCCTGGAAGCTTGTGTGTGCTAGGCAAGCTCTATCCCACTGAGTGGACCCCAGAGCACTTCATGGCTTTCTGTCCTTTGTAGTACCATGCCAGTCTCCTCTCATTTGTTCCAGTTTTGCTCTGTGTGCTGCCACGGTAGGTTTTTGTTTTGTTTTGTTTTGGAGTTTGTGTACATGGGTGTATTGATGTATTCATTTGGTGGTGTGCACATTTGCATATAGGTGCTTGTGTACATGTTTGCTTGTGTGGTGTGGAGGACAGATGTCTTCCTTGTTTTATTTTATTTAAATTCATTTCATGTGTATGAGTGTCTTGGCTGCATGTATATTTTTAAACCATGTGAATGCCTGGTGTCCTGGATGTCATAGAGGGTGTCAGATCCCCTGGAGTGAATTACAGATGGTTGTGAGCCACCATGTCAGTGCTGAGAATTGACCCTAGGTCTCCTGGAAGAGCAGCTGGCACTCAGCCACCAAGCCATTGCTCCAGCTCCTCTTTAATTTATTTTTTTGAAGCAGAGTTTATTAAAAGATTGTATTATTTATTCATTTTTATTTTATTTTATTAAAGATTTATTTATTTTATGTATGTGAATACACTGTTGCTGTTTTCCGAGGGCATCAGATCCCATTACAGATGGTTGTGAGCCACCATGTGGTTACCACTGAGTTATCTCTCCAGCCCTGTATTTTTTATTTTATTTATTTATTTTTTAATTTTTATTTACTTTTTTTTTTTTTTTTTTTTTTTTTTGTTTTGAGACATGGTTTCTCTGTATAGCCCTGGCGGTCCTGGAACTCACTCTGTAGACCAGGCTGGCCTCGAACTCAGAAATCCCCCTGTCTCTGCCTCCCAAACGCTGGGACTAAAGACGTACACCACCACCGCCCGGCTGTATTTTTTATTTTTAAAAAAGATTTAGTGTGTGTGTCTCTGTGTGTGGACGTACATGCATGCACATGCTCTCTTGCATACATGTATTGATGTACACTGTTTACATGGAGTGCCCAGAGGCCAGAAGAGCACGTGGATCCTCTGGACCTGGAGTTACAGGCAAAAGTGTGACACTGCTTACCCACTGCATAACTGCAGACAAAGTGCACTGCTGAGTCGCCCTTCTCAATCACTTTTACAGCGGCTCCCCATTCCCCAGGCTATGTCGTCATTAGTGTTAATTAGGCTGATTTGGGTCTGTGCACAAAGGGCCTCTGCCAACCTGCCACACAGGCTCACAGTTGAATGGAAGCACACAGAGAAGGCTTCGTGCTTGTCAAAGGCATTGGCAGCTGTGCTCTGCCACTGGGGATGAGAGCATCTTCAGCACTTCCTGGAAGACAGGGCTAACACTCAGTAGACCTCCAGCAGCAAGGGCTTTGGCCGTGGGCGGCTTCCATGTGAAGCTGTGTCTTGAATGTACCTCAGGATTTGGGGGGGCAGGGAGAGGGTGTGGCTTTGACTTATACCCTCTTCCACCTTAGTTCTTCATAGGAAGATTGAAGATGATTCTGATTTACACTGGGCCATTGGCATGATTATGTAGATCATTGTGCACTTGCGTTGCTGCAGCATAGTGTATAACTGCATTTGTACATAGTGTTTAGCTGCATTTGTACATATCTCTGTACTTGGAGGCTGTTCACTTGCCCAAATAAAAATAGTTGGCCAGAATGAAAAGACATTTCCTATGTAATATGCCCATTTGAGGTTGACTCTCAGAGATAGCATTTTGCAAGTTGTGCTGTTGATTAGACATGAGAAAAATCAGTTTTTTAAAAAAAATATTTTCTGTATAGCGAGTGTTTTGCTTGCAGGTATGCCTCTGTAGGGGCTGGAAGAGAGAGCTGGGTTCCCTGGAGCTGGAGTTCAGATAGTTGTGAGTTGCCTTGTGGGTGCCAGGAGTCAGACACTGGTTCTCTTCAAGGACGGTGAGTGCTCTAACCACAGAGCCATCGCTCCAATCACAAACTACTTTGAAAGCAAGGAAGCAGACAAACAAACACTGTCCATATTTGTGTATTATTGACGATCCACTGCCCTGAAGCATGACAGCCCTGTGCATTACAAACAGAAGCTTGGTCGGCCACCGAGTGGGCATGCAAGGGCCAGAGTCCATCTTCTCCTGGGCCTTTTCTCTGCTTTCCTAGTCACTACATGACATGAGGACAGCAGTACATAAGTACAGGTGAAAAAATAGCAGTGGAGTGGCTGGAGAGATGGCTCAGTGACTCTAGGTGTCTTCTCTTACTGCTCTCTAGCACACTTTTTGAGATAGGATCTCACTGAATTTGGAGCTCACTGATTGGGTTAGACTAGCTGATGAGGTCCAGGGGTCTTCTGGTCTCTGTTTGGTCATGTTGGGATTACAGATGTATGCCTGGCACCTGGAGATCTAAAACCATACTTGTGTGGCAAGCACACTACCAACTGACCCATCTTTTAATGTAATTTAAAAAATATTATTATGTATTTACTTTTCTCACATAAAGTGCTAGGAACTGAACCTAGGTCCTCTGCAAGAAAAGTATGAGCTCCTCTCAGCCACCTCTTCAGCTTCCTTATTGTCTATTATTATTGTGTGTTTGAACATTATGTCATCATGCACATGTGGAGGCTAGAGGACAACTTTGTAAGGTTGGTTCTGTCCTTCAAACTTTACGTTAGTTCTGGGGATCAAACTCAACTTACCAGGCTTGCTTGCATATGCCATTAGCCTTCTGGGCCATCTCACTGGGTCTCTCCTCAGACTTCTTCTTCTTCTTCTTCTTTTTTTTCCTCTTATGACCAGAGAGAGATATCAAAGGAGGCTGGGGGCAGGGTTCATATATTTCATTCTGGCCTTGAGCTTTTAGTTCCATTTCCTGAGTGCTAGGATTATATATTTATCCCCTCCCCTGCACTTCCAGTTTACGTGGTGCTAGGAATTGGATCCACGTTTTTTTTTAGCGCTTAGACAACCGCTCTAGTCCAGCTAAGCTATTATATTCCAGCTCCCTTCTTTTTGAGACCATGTTTCATTTACTTCATGATGGCTTTGAACTAGGGATCTTCTTAGCTTTAGTTCTCTCTCTGGGATTAGAGATGCCTACCACCATGGCTGGTTTTTTTTTTTTGTTTTTCTAGATAGGGTTTCTCTGTATAGCCCTGGCTGTCCTGGAACACACTCTGTAGAGACCAGGCTGGCCTCGAACTCAGAAATCCTCCTGCCTCTGCCTCCCAAGTGCTGGAATTAAAGGTGTGTGCCATCACTGCCCAGCAAAATTGGATGACTTGTTTTTTTTTAGATTTTATTTATTATTATATGTTAGTACACTGTAGCTGTCTAAAGACACTCCAGAAGAGGGTGTCAGATCTCATTATGGATGGTTGTGAGCTACCATGTGGTTGCTGGGATTTGGAAGAGCAGTCGGTACTCTTAACCACTGAGCCATCTCGCCAGCCCCATGGCTTGCTTTCTAAAAGGTATCCTATTCCCAGCATGGATGTGGCCCTGGGTTCAGTTTCCAGTGCTGGCAGAGGAAAAGCAAAGCATTTTAGAAGAGTGATAAAAAAGCCTTGTCTGTCTCTGCCAGCATCTTCAGGTATGTTTTTAGTCCCAGAACACTGTAAATATACAGTTTGTGGAGAAATATGGTGGGAGGTGATGGTGTTAATAGATTGAACTAGAAATGGGAATAGGTAAAAATTCTTCCTGTTGCCTCAGTCAGGCCTGTAAAAATACAGAGAGAGCTAGAGTTAGCCTGTAGCTGAAAGACTGGGTTTGGGGTTCAGTGAGGACACTGAGGTATATTGGTATGTGGATAAGAGACTTACTAAAGGAGTTATTAGCTCCAAAGATCTTTAGCTGCCACCATGATGGGGTTCTGGGGAGAGATCAGGTCTACATGGCAATGAGGACTCTTTCTCTTCTGTACCACATGATTGGTTCATGGCACACACTCTCAGTCAGGCTGTCTCTGCTTCAGACTGGCAGGGAGAAGGTCTGTTAGCCTGGGGTCTGTATGTAGACTTATCTGTAAGGTGGGGAGGGCAAGGGTCTGGAGGACAAGGTGCTCCTGCCTTACTACAGTGTGGCCCAGGAGAGACTGCAGACTCCCCACCCTAGTCAGACCCGAAAAAGGAAGCACCGAAGGCCCTCCCTCTCCCCCTTTTTCCTTCTGGGAGTCAAGATTAATTTGTAATTCGAGTACCTAGTGGATTCTTAATTGTTTGTATGTATGTATGTATGTATATATTTTTTTGTGTTGTTGTTTTTTTTGTTTTTTTTTTGAGACAGAGTTTCTCTGTGTAACCCCGGCTGTCCTGGAACTCACTCTGTAGAGCAGGCTGGCCTTGAACTCAGAAATATGCCTGCCTCTGACCCCCCAAGTCATAGGATTAAAGGCGTGCGCCATCATTGCCTGGCTTCATTTTCTCACTTTTGTTTAGGATATCTGGGGTAGTATGCTTTCCTTCTGATTTAAGTGAGCGTATTTTTATCACTCTTTAGAAGTGTGAGTGTAAGTGCTCATGAACTCCTCACACCTGCAAGTCCATTTTTGCTTACATCTTGTTCTTACAAGTTTCCAGGATGCTGATTGCCAGCCTTGTGGTGTGAGAGTGACTTTGAAATCCAAGGAATCATTTGAGGTGATCAAGTGACTGTGGAGGATGGAAACGTGAAGGCTGCAAAACATTTGCAGAGTACCACGTGCTGTCAGGGTACTAGCTGCCGACTCGGAGCCTTTGGGGTTCTCCAGCTTTTGATGCGGCTGTTATGACTGCAGGCCCTATCCCTGTCTGTGCTTCCCACCTTAGCAGTTCACTTTACGCTCCTGTATAAAAATAGATCCTTGCTTCTTTATGTTCTCACCCTTCACAGCTTCTTCAGACCCTCTTACATTTGAGGCAGATGCTTGGTATAAGACACCGCTAAAAAGCAGTTGATGTTTAGAGGGAGCGCTGGTGGCCCGAATGTTGCTAAAGCAAAGGACAGAGGAGTCTGACCTATTTGCATTCAGTATCTGAAGGAAGGTGGGAGGTGCCTGCTGACTTTAGCAAAAATGACAGTGACGCTGAGTTGTATCACCTACTTCTGAGCTTTTTTTGGTCTGGGTGGTGACAGTGACTGTCTAGGTGTAGCCATGTGTGTATGTACTACTGGAACCATACCACAGTCATCATGGGATCTCTTTTTAGAGTTGATTGGGGAGAACTTTAGCCTCCTGCCTAAGGTGTAACTGAAAAAGCAATGGTAGCCATAGATGTAATTGTACATAGAAAGTCCTGCTGTCTGTGTTCTGTTGAATTAGAGGCCAGTGCTTAGAAGTTTTGGTTTGAGTGGTCATTATAAGAAGAATCTGTAAGCTGGGTGGTGGTGGGGGCACATACCTTTCATTCCAGCACTTGGGAGACAGAGGCAGGCCAAACTCTGAATCTGAGGCCATTGAGGACAGCCTGGTCTACAGAGGGAGTTCCAGGACAGCTTGGGCTACACAGAGAAACTCTGTGTGGAAAAACTAAGAGTGTGAGAGAAGGGCCTGTAAAGTAATGGTGAGTATGGTTCCTAAACACAAATTGGATGTGTGTTTCTCAGAGATAGTTATATGTACTTGACCTTATGAACTTAGTGGCTGTGAGAAGTCAGTGAGAATGCATCTTTTCCATTGGTCTTTCTGTGTAAAGCTCTCTGTGTTCTGTTGAGGATGTTCAGATCTGTAATTCTGGCATGCGTTATATGTCCTTTTAATTTTAGGTGGGTTTACTCCCTCTTTTTGTTTACTCTGCTTGGCTTTTAAAGAGTAGCAGCTTGAAACAAGTTTTTTCCTTCCTGTGTGGTTCCTACTGAGGAGCCACAGGAAATTGTATGGTTAACTTGAAGAGAGATTCAGGAGAACCATCCCTCTGGATTTATTACATTGTGAGGAGGTGCTTGTCATCCTTTGAGGGTAGGTCAGGTGTGATAGTTGTTATCACAAAAGCCTTTAATTTCAGGCTGTATCTTCTGGGAGGTTTCCAAGTACCGCCTTTTCTGAGGCTGTTACGTGGTAGAGCACATCTGTAATCCTAGCACTTGGGAGGTAGAGGCAGGAGGATCAGGAATTTAAAATTATCCTTAGCTACATAGCAAGTTAGAGGCCAGTTGGGCAACATGCGACCCTGTCTCAAAAGGGAAAAAACATTTTTTTCCCTTTTAAGTTTTCATACTGCACTATTGCGGATTATGCTTTGCTTCCTATGCCAGAGGAGCACATAAATTCAGTCCTAGTTTTGGTACTTACATCTGTAGTTCCTGAAAAAACCAGCCAGACACTGAATGATGTCTGGTTTAGCCTTCAGTCCAGGACCAGTCAGGCTACAGGTATTGGATATATAGCTTTCAAATTTAATGCTAAATGTAGCAGATTATAAAAGAAATAAAAGTTACTACCTTTGACCTCACAACAGAAAAGGAAAGGGCTGCAGGAATGCAACATGAAATGCTGTCCAGGACAAAGACAGCTGATAGCTGTTTAACATAACGTACAATGCAGCTTAATTTCATATTAACTTTATGTAATCATTCACTCATTCACGGTTTTTCTTTTTCTTTTTTTGTTTTTTAGAGACAGGGTTTCTCTGTGTAGCCCTGGCTGTCCTGGAACTCATTCTGTAGACCAGGCTGGCCTCGAACTCAGAAATCCACCTGCCTCTGCCTCCCAAGTGCTGGGATTAAAGGCGTGCACCACCGCCGCCTGGCTAGGTATTTTCTTTAGTTACATTTCAGATGATATCCCCTTTCCCAGTTTCCCCTCTGAAAAAATCCCATTCCCTCCCCCTGCTCACCAACCTACCCTCTCCTGTTTCCTGGCCCTGGCATTCCCCTACACTGGGGCATAGAACCTTCACAGGACCAAAGGCCTCTCCTCCCATTGATGACTGACTAGGCCATCCTCTGCTACATATGCAGTTGGAGCCATGAGTCCCACCATGTGTACTCTTTGGTTGGTGGTTTAGTCCCTGGGAGCTCTAAGGGTACTAGTTAGTTCATATTCTTGTTCGTCCTAAGGGGCTGCAAACCCTTCAGCTCCTTGGGTTCTTTCTTGGCTCCTTCATTGGGGACCCTGTGCTCAGTCCAATGGATGGCTGTGAGCCTCTACTTTTGTATTAGTTGGGCTGGCAGAGCCTCTCAGGAGACAGCTATCAGGCTCCTGTCAGCCAGCTGTCACTTGCTGGTATCCTCAATAGTGTATAGGTTTGGTGATTGAATATGGGAAGGATTCCCAGGTAGGGCAGTCTCTGGATTGTCCTTCCTTTAGTCTCTACTCCATACTTTGTCTCTGCAACTCCTTCCATGGGTATTTTGTTCCCCCTTCTAAGAAGGAACGAAGTA
>NW_022196900.1:109483586-109489992 GCF_008632895.1 Mastomys coucha
TGGGTTACCTCACTCAGGATGATATTCTCCAGATCTATCCATTTCCCTAAGAATTTCATAAATTCATTTTTTTTAATCACTGAGTAGTAATCCATTGTGTAAATGTACCACATTTTCTGTATCCACGCCTCTGTTGAGGGACATCTGGGTTGTTTCCAGCTTCTGGCTATTATAAATAAGGCTTCTATGAACATAGTGGAGCATGCATCCTTATTACATGTTGGAGCATCTTCTGGGTATATGCCCAGGAGTGGTATAGCTGGGTCCTCAGGAAGTACTGTGTCCAATTTCCTGAGGAACTGCCAAACTGATTTCCAGAGTGGTTGTACCAGTTTGAATCCCACCAGCAATGAAGGAGTGTTCCTCTTTCTCTACAACCTCACCAGCATCTACTGTCACCTGAGTTTTTGATCTTAGCCATTCTGACTGGTGTGAGGTGGAATCTCAGAGTTGTTTTGATTTGCATTTCCCTGATGACTAAGGATGCTGAACATTTCTTTAAGTTCTCAGCCATTCAGTATTCCTCAGTTGAGAATTCTTTGTTTAATTCTGTACCCCATTTTTATTAGAGTTCTCTGGAGTCTGTAACTTCTTGTTCTCTGTATAAATAGATTTATTTTATTTATATGAATACACTGTAGCTGAGGGCATCAGATCTCGTTACAGATGGTTACTGGGAATTGAATTCAGGACCTCTATAAGAGCAGTCAGTGCTCTTAACCACTGAGCCATCTCTCTAGACCCCTCATTCGTGGTTTTTCTTTTCTCCTCTTTTCTTTCTCTCTCTTTCTTTCTTTCTTTCTTTCTTTCTTTCTTTCTTTCTTTCTTTCTCTCTTTCTTTCTTCCTTTTTTAAAAGATTTATTTATTTATTTTATGTATCTGAGTACACACTGTAGCTGTACAGATAGTTGTGAGCCTTCATCTGGTTGTTGGGAATTGACTTTTAGGACCGATAGATCCTGCTTGCTCAGTTCCTGCTTGCTCCAGCCCAAAGATTTATTTATTATTATAAATAAGTACACTGTAGCTGTTTTCAGATGGATGAGAAGAGGTCATCAGATCTCATTAAGGATGGTTGTGAGCCACCATGTGGTTGCTGGGATTTGAACTCAGGACCTTTGGAAGAGCAGTCTGTGCTCTTACCTGCTGAGCCATCTCACCAGCCCTCATTCATGGTTTTTCAAGACAGGGTCTCAATGTGTATTCCTGGCTGTCCTGGAACGTACTCTGTAGACCTTGAACTAGATCTACCTGTCTCTGCCACCTGAGTGCTGGGATTACCACTGCCCGGCTGATACTTTTGTTTTAATTAAAGATTTGTTTATGTATTTTATGTATATGGATGTTTTGCTTGCATGTATGTCTTACACAGGAGAAGAGGCCATCAAATTACATGAGAATTACATGAGACTACAGTTATAGATGGTTGTGAGCCATCCTATGGGTGCTGGAAATTGAGCTCCCAACCTTAGCAAGAATACCAGCATTTCCTGAGCCATCTTCCCAGCCTTGAGATTATTGCTGATTAAAGAAATGAACTAATGACTTAGGAAGCTAAGAATAGGTGAATACAGGAGACTGGGAAAACAGGCTAGGACAGTCAAGCATGTATCTGTCTGAGGTAGGAGAGTTACAGAGCCAAGCAAATAGAGCCTGCAACCAGGAACAGAGGCGTGAATTAGGTAGACCAAATCAGAGGGATTGAAATGCTAACAACAATTTTTGTTGGGGGCTGAGTGAATGGGGAAGAGGTAATGGAGTAAGGACTCAGCCAGAGCTTGTGGATGGAAAGTCAGCCTTCTGATTTATGGCTAAGTTTGCAGTGGGACAGGAAATGGCTGAGCAGGAGTTTTGAGTGCTTGTGTGGTATACTACAGTTGTTCTTTACCCTGCTCCTGTTGGTCAGACAGCAGAGGCTGAAGGAAAGAAAGGACAGATTGGCTTAGAGACAGACATATGCTCCTTTATGCAGAGTCAGCTCAAAACTACAATTTTATCGTGTCTTAGCTATCTCGTGTATGATTCTGTTTTCTCTTGTCTCTCATTCCAAATAACCTGTGTGCCCCTTGTCTGCTTCCAACTCTTTTTCTCTGTAGTTTACGCATCAAGCCTCAGTTCAGGCATTTCATTTAATGGCCTTTCTTTGTTTGGTCACCTCTCGGTGCTCTCTGATAGTGCTGGTACTGTCCTGTAACATTTCCTGTCATGCTGCACTGGTGAGAAGCAACTGCTCCCTGTAAACTTTGAGAGCACTGGGAGTACCTTTAAAGATAAGTAACTAATGAGCAAGTGTGAGTTAAGATTCCCAGCAGTCACGTAAAAGCCGGACTTGGTGGCACCTGTCTATAACTCCAGCTCTTTGGGTGGGGGTGGTAGTGAGTTTATGCATGTAGGAGAGCAGAGGCAGGCAATCCTGGGGGCTTGCTGGGATTTCATGAAGAGACCTTGCACATAATAAGGAGAACAGTGGAGAATAACACCTGGTGTTTATCTCTGGTTTCAACATGCACCCACATGAGCAAGTATTCATGTGTTTACAACCCCTCCCCACATATTTTAAATTAATAATACAGGAAAGCCATATAGCAAATTTACTTATAGGAGGTGTGCATGTTTGTATATTATTATTCACTTCAAAATGGATAGATTATAAAATAAAATAGCATTTGCTTTGCACAGATTTCATTTTGAATAAGAAAATGTATGCTTTACTTTTTGTTTGTTTGTTTTTTTTCGAGACGGGGGTTCTCAGTGTAGCATTGGCTGTCCTGGAACTCACTCTGTAGACCAGGCTGGCCTCGAACTCAGAAATCTGCCTGCCTCTGCCTCCCAAGTGCTGGGATTAAAGGCGTGCGCCACCACCGCCCAGCTATGCTTTACTTCTTAAACAAATTATAAGATGAGGCAACAGTGCTTGCTGAGAGAAGGCAGCAGTGCAGAGTGTGGGCTGTGCTACCCTGAGTCGGTTATTAAGGGCTGCTCTGATGATATGACACCGGAGAAGGCCTTAAGAGAGGCTGAGGAACCGTGCAGAGATCTGGGGTAGACCATTGCAGGCAGTGGGAAGATCAGTGCTAACATCCCCAGGTGGGAGCATGTTGCTGTGGTCAGGGAGCAGTAGAAAGAGCAGTAGTATTGAGAAAAAGAGAGGCAGGGCCCAGGGCAGAGGTCCCTGTGGACCACTTTAATCCTTCTGGCTGTCATTCTGCACATAATGGGAAGCCATTAGAAGGTTTCATCAGCTGCCAGGATCACACCTTGAGGTTAAACAGAGCTCTTTGGCCGCTGTGCAGTTCTATTGCTGCTGAGAGGAGTGGGAGCTAGGGGACTGCTCTGGAGGTCTTCATGGTAATCTGGGTGAAGTTGGATGGGGTTAGGGTGATGGTTGGCAGTGTAGAGGCAGCCGAGAGTGGTTAGATTTGGATTGTGATTTGATGTATCCTGAGAGATGCCAGTCTTAGTACCAGTTACAACTAGCTCAAGGGAAAGTGAATCAGTGTTGAAAGTGCCTTTCTGTTAGGAATGTTTTGTACATCTGTATCTTTGAAACTTCTTAGCTTGGGAGTGGAGTGCGGAAAGGTGAGGGCCAGGACTTTGCTGTACCGTGAACTCATCTTCTAATGCAGTGCTTCTCAGCCTCTGGGCTGTGACCTCTATAGGGGTCACATCTCACAATTCTGCATATCAGATGTTTACATTATGATTCATAACAGCAGCAAAATTATCGTTGTGAGGAAGCAACAAAATATGGTTGAGGGTCACCACAAAGTGAGGAGAGCTATATTAAATTGTAAATTTCTCATCTGTAATGGTCATTTCTTTAATGTAAAAGGCCTGTCTGTAGACTGTATGATTGGATAAGTAATATGCTGAATTTGGCATTTAGTGTGATTGTGTTCAACTAGACTGTTTAATGCTAACTGTGAAATAGGCTGCAGCAGAAATGAGGAAGGCAGTGGATGCCTCTCTACTGTTACAGAAATCCATTAGCAGCTTTGGCTGTGCTTAGCTGCTTCTCATTGTTACGCTTTATGGTTCATTCAAAAGCTGTATGCTAAGTGACATCCATTCTGTCGTGGTTTATCAAGGTGTTACAAACAGTGAGGTTGTATTATGAGAAAATGTGTGTTCACTTCACCTTAATGATGGCTGTTGTAAAGGTCGTGGTTCCTTTTGGGTCTGTTCCCCAGATTTAGAATAGATGTAGAGAAAGGCCTTGGGTAATGCTCTTGAGCTTGCAGAACTACACTGGATGCTTTGAGTACTTGACTCTGATGTCCACTGGTTTTTCTTGCCTTAGCTAGAGAGACACATTGAGTTAGCCCAGGTAGTTTATAAAGGGGAGCTGTCAAATTGGGTGAAGGTATTCTAGACCATTAAATTGAAGTGATCCTTCCACTCTTTCACCTCCTTCTTCTTTCTTGTCTTTTTAGAGTTGGTTTTGAGGGTATGGGGGGTACAAATTATTAAATCATAGTATTAATTGGGTGGGGGTGTTCAGGGACTTGTAAGAGAATCTGTAGAAGCTTCTTTCCTATAGTTGTGTAAAGCTTGAGAATAAAGACTTAGAAACTTTAGTGGCATGCTTTACTAATCTGATGAATACTGTGAATCTCTTTTCAGAAAAATATATGTGCATATCCAATTAAAACTTTTGTCATTACTGATTAAATGCCAAACATAGCTTATAGTGTTAAGATATACTAATGACCAAAGTACTTGACTTTGCAAGTCTGGCAACCTGAGTTTAATCCTTGAAACCACTTGAATCCTTGAAAAAGGTTTTGAGACCCAAGTCCACAGAATTGTTGTGGAAAATTTGAAAAACCAGCATGTTCCAGCACTTGTGCCTCAGCCCCAGCAGCCTGGCTGGCCATGCACTGGTTGGTAATGGCTGACCTGTTTTTATCTTGAGGAGACTCTGACTCAGAACTCCACAATCTCTCCACCCAGCTTGCTAGGTTCCCACTGGTGGGTCACTACCATGACATCTCCTTGCTTCAGATTCCCCATGGCCTTTGTGGTGCACCTCAGGCAAATCCACGCTTTGCCACCCTACCTTCCTTTCTTGAACCCGACGAGCCTCCGCATGAAGGAAAACTCAACACAAACTTAGTTCACTCAGTCGCTGGGCACAGCAACTAAAATATTAATCGTGTAAGTCTTTTTATATCTAAATCCTCAGGTGGCAAATCTTTATGGATCTGCCATTGAAACTGGGAGACACTCGTAGCTACATCTTGTCCTCACACTATCCACCATCCAAACTCTCTCCTGCTACCTTTCTTCCTCCGTCTAACCCAGAAGTTCCACCCAGTTGCCCAGTGATTGGCTCCTTTATTCATTAGGGGATTGATTCACAAGAAGTCACCTGGGTATGTTACTTACTCCTTGTTGGCAGTCCCTCTGAGGAGAGCAGAATTAGCATCAAAAATACAAACGGCACCGGGCCCATCCACAACAATTTATCCTCCAGCTTCCACGTGTGTGCCATGGTACATGAATACCCCCACACATATCATATATGCGATAAATAGAATAAAAACCTATTGTAAAATAGGGAGTAAAACTTCAGATAGTAGTACAAAGCAAACACAAACTCTGAAGCCTGGCTTGCTGGAGCTTATATTCTGATGGACTTACCAAAAAACAATAAGAATATTATTTAGTATATAGGGATTTGATAAGCATAAAAATAGAGTATATTAGAAAGTTTGGAAATAGGAGAAAGGTCTTCTAGAAAGGATAATACTTACCAAAAGGTGAAATGGTATGGGAGTTGGTCCTGCTTACTTATCAAAGATCCATCACTTCAGATGGATGGAAGGCCAGTGGGAAGGTCCTAAGGAAGGCACAGAGAAGAGAACTTAGCAGGGCAGAATGAGCAAGGGGAAGATTGGTGTATCAGTTTCCAGGTCCAGAGTGCTATTGGCTCAGATCTGGAGGCCAGAAGTGTGAAATCCAAGTGTCTGCAGAGTTGATTTTATTTGGAGGCCAGGGCAGGCAGGAGTCTAGTCTGTTCTGTGCTTCTCTGTGGCCTCCTGGCACACCTCCACTTTTGTCTTCCATTTCCCTCTTGTCAGAACGTTTGCTATTGTGTTTATAGCTCACTCCTGCCAAAGAGGTTCTTATCTTGACATAATTATATGAGCAAGGACAGTGTTTCCCAAATAGGACTCTTTTGAAGGACTAATATTTGGCCTCTGCCATCTGACTGCTGCAGATACAAAATATAGTTTGTCCTGGGAAGGTGGTAGGAGCTGGCAGGTAAGTTTCTGGTGTCCATGGGGCCACTTAAAGGAATAGACATGTAATTTGTATTTTAAAAGAAACAGTAGACATAAAAAGAGGCTATGGCAGTAACAAACCGTGTGAAGAGTGCTTGTGGCACATACCAAGGTGGTG